>NW_017731807.1:1113715-1116456 GCF_001890085.2 Hipposideros armiger
ATTGCCAGAAAATAAGAAAATGCTTTAAAAGTGTTTTAATGAGGGGTGGCCAGGTGGCTCAGTTGATTAGAGCCTGAGCTCTGAGTAACAGGGTTGCCGGTTCGATTCCCACATGGGCAAGTGAGCTGTGCCTCCATCAACTAGATTGAAGATGACTTGAGCTGAGCTGTCGCTGGGCAGCTAGAGCATGTGCTCTTAACAACAAGGTTGCCAGTTCAACTACCACATGGAATGGTGGGCCACGCCCCCTGCAACTAGATTAAACATGGCACCTTGAGCTGAGCTGCCAATGGGTGGCCAGATTGCTCAATTGGCTAGAGCATGTGATCTTAACAACAAGGTTGCTGGTTCGACTCCTGCATGGGATGGTGGGCTGCGCCCTCCACAACTAAGATTGAAGGACAACAACTTCACTTGGAGCTGATGAGTCCTGGGGAAAACACACTGTTCCCCAATAAAGTATTTTTAAAAAGTTGTGGGGGCCGGCCGAGTGGCTCAGTTGGTTAAGAGGGTCGCCAGTTCAATTCCCACATGGGCCAGTGAGCAGTGAGCTGTGCCCAAGCCAAGCTGCCAACAGGTGGCAGGATGGCTCAGCTGGTGAGAGCACGTGCTCCTAACAACAAGGTTGCTGGGATGGTGGACTATGCCCACCCGCAACTAAGATTGAACACGGCACCTTGAGCTGAGTGGCCGCGAGCTGTTGATGGGTGGCCGGATGGCAACCGGACTTGGAGCTGAGCTAACTGTGCCCTCCACGGCTAAGATTGAAGGACAAAAACTTGGCTGTTCCCCTTCCCCAATTCCCCAACACTGTTCCCTTCCCCAATTCCCCAATAAAAATCTTTTTTTTTAATGTTTTTTAATTTAAAAAAATTATTGATGGGATATGTCAAAGACACACAGGAACCAAGTAAAAGAGCTCCCAACGACCAAAGCTAGAATAATTTGAGCAACAAAATAAAGTATATTTGATTATAACACGAAGAAAGTATAAAATAAATATCCATTAGTCTATACTGATTGAAATGGGTAGATAGATAGATAAAATGAATCTCCCACACAGAGTTCCAAGTAATTTTTTAGTTTTTATTTTTTTAAAGAGTTTATTGGGGAATTGGGGGAGGGAAACAGTGTTGGGGAATTGGGGAAGGGGAACAGCCAAGTTGTTGTTCTTCAATCTTAGTTGTGGAGGATGCAGCTAGCTCAGCTCCAAATCCAGTCACGATCTGGCCGCCCACCAGCAACCTTGTTGTTAAGAGCACACTCTCTAATCACTGAGAGCTCGGCCTCAAATCACTGGCCCATGTGGGAATCTAACCGGCGACCCTATTGCTCACAGCTCGCACTCTTAACCAACTGAGCCACTCGACGGGCCCGAATTCCAAATAATTTAGTAGCTACTTCTCCCTCAAGGAGGTGGAGCCTAACTCTATACCTTAAATGTGGGTTGTGCATGTAACTTCCTTCCAAAGACTACAATATGGAAAGGAGGAAAAAAGAATAACTTTACAATGGATAAACCTGACAAAAACTCCCTCAGCCAGGTGATCAAAGTCAACATCAACAGTGACAAGACATTTTGATAGTATGTATCTATAATAGTAGCACCCTTGATATGTGATAAATGACAGTTACCTCTGTGATCTTCTTCCCCAAAACTCATAACCACAGTCCAATCATGAAAAAAAAAATCTAATAGAGGGACATTCTACAAAACACTTGATAAGTACTCCTCAAAACTGTCAAGGTAATCAAAAACAAAGTCTGGGAAACTGACAGCTAAGAGGAGCCTAAGAAGATATGACAGTTAAATGTAATGTGGTATCCTGGATGGGATCCTGGAACAGAAAAAGAACTTTAAGCAAAAATAAAGAAAATCTGAATAAAGTATGGACTTTCATTAATAATATCAATATTGTTTCATAATTCTAACAAAATATATCAATATAAGATATTAATAATAAGGTAACTGAATGTGGGGTATATGGGAACTCTCGTAGTATCCTTATAATTTTTGTGTAAATCTAAAACTTCTAAAAATTAAGCTTATTTTTAAAAAATAATATTTTTAAAGTTGCCTATCTCTAGTCCAGCTAGATATTAAAGATAAAAGGCTTAAGCCAGTTATTCTAAAATGTTAGCACACATCAGAATAACCTAGAGGGCTTGTTAAAACATATTGTTAGGCCCCACCTCCAGATTTTCTGGTGCAGGAGGTCTAACGTGGGACTAGCAAATGTACATCACTAATAAGTACTCAGGTGCTGCTGCTGCTGTTTCTGCTCCAGGGACTGTGCACACACTTTGAGAACCACTGGTGTAAACTCAAGGATTAAAACAATGAAGAACTCTAACCACGTCCGGCAGGTGGGGGCGTTTGGGGAGCATTCCTTGGAAATTTTCCAGGAACCCTTCCAGATCCCTGGAGGAGTCCCATTATCTACTCTACTTTACGTCCACCCCTCTTCCCTCATCCTAAAGCTCAATGATTTAGCAGTACACTGATGAGATAGAAATGACTCAAAGTCGGCATGTAGCCAAGAACTCCCAAAGTAGTGAAGGAGTTCACTACTACCGTATTTGCCGGCATATAAGACGATTTTTTTGGCCCTGAAAAATATGCCTCCAAGTGGGGGGTCGTCTTATACACCAGGTACACTTCAGATAGACTGCCCATAGTGCTTGCCCCGTGCCATAGTGGCCTCCCGATGCCCGCCCACTTCATTCCACATACCGTTCAG
>NW_017731807.1:1117211-1151430 GCF_001890085.2 Hipposideros armiger
CTTATACGGCGAGTATATAACAAACTCTGTATTTTGAGTGGAAATGTTAGGGGGTCGTCTTATACGCCCAGTCGTCTTATACGCCGGCAAATACGGTAATCAAAATGAAAAACGCGGGTAAATGCTTGAGGAGAAAAGCAGGATGGAAGTGGCTTGAATGTGGAGAATTTGAAAAGCTTCAGGGGTCTGAAGAGACGAAACTCAAGGTAAGGGATGATTTGGAGATCACCAAAAGAAAGGGGCAATGACATTCATATCCAGCGGTGGAAACAGAACACACAATGGGACCTGGGGGTCTAACGGCTCCGGGCTTTTCAGGAAATCTGAAAACTGAACACCAGGTGGAAGTCCAACAGTTTCACTCAGGTATATGCAATAGATGATTATTCCAATTTTACAAAGGAGACTCTGAAATGTTAAGTAACTTGCCCAAGGCCATTCAGCTGGTAAGCAGGAAGAACCAAACTGGAACTCAGAAGGCGCTCTAAGTCTGGCGGCTGCCTCACACACAGGTGAGCCCTCTACCTCTTTCTCCAACCCCAGACGACATCCCCTAGTCTCCTGCCTTTTCTCTCCAAGCCTTCTCCCTCAACCCCTTCCCAGCTAGCTTCCCTAGTCTCTTTTCTCAGAACTTCTTCAGTGATTAACCATTACTAAACTCTTGAGCAAGGGCAGCAGTTCATCATCTCAGGATCTCTCCCACTTGCTGGCCCTGTATAACCTAAGCCCAAGGATCTAGATCTCTGTTCTGGTGTGGCCGGCCTTCTCCTCCAGGTTGCTGAGGATCAAAGGAGCGTAGGGATGCTTCCTTGCCCTCCATCAGGAACCCCCGCCCTCCATCAGGAACCCCCGCCCCCCGCGCCACTCCGCGCCCGCAGCCCGCCACACCCCGGCGCTAGAACCTACAAATACTTTTTTCAACCTCTGGAGACCTGTTCCGTCTACTAGGTGCGTCACATCTGCCCCACGGGCAGAGCCGCAGCTTCCAAGCTCTCCAGGTGCCTAAACCCAGCAGGGAGTAGATGTCAACAGTTGGGCAATCCGCCCCCGGCAATGACCTAGCATAGAAGGCGAAGGAGGGCGGAGCCCGCAATAGGAGCATCCCCCAAAACCCCCGTGGTGGACTGCTGCCTTCGCTTTTGCCTTTGTGCCCGTCCAGTAACCCAGGGTCGAACCTCTCCTCTCAGCCAATGATAAAACCTCCACTCTCCCAGGACCCCTCCAAGAGATCTGAGGCCGCGCGTTCCTGGCCCTGGCCCTGGCTCTGACGACCGAGCTGGAAGGGTTAATTCCAACTGCCTCTAAGCCGGTTCCGGGGGCCGGGTCGCCCGGAGCGCCTCCCATAGGCCGCGGAGCCCACTCGGCGCTGATTGGCTGAGGCTCTTGGCTACGGCTCTCCAAGGTTCCCCATTGGGCGTCACGCACCAGTGACTGAAGTGTGGCGGCTGGTCCTCCCAAGGCTACCCCGCAGGGAGCTGCTGCGGACTCCCGCAGCTGCCTGGGAACTTTCATCCCTGGCCAGATTCCCGACTTACTTCCCCGATCCAGATCTCGTTGCTGTCCAGAGAACGCCACCGGATCTTCTCCCGGATCCTTTCCCTCCGTAACCTGCTGGTTTTCCTTTTCCTTGTTCCTAGCTCCAATCTCCCAGTTTCGCATCTCCCTCCCCTACTTCGGGCCCCCAGTAGCCGGCTATTCTCAGCATTACACCTGCTGTCCTCCTGGCTTCTGCCTCTCCTTGACCTCAGCTCCTTTCATCAATAGGGCCCTGTCATAACTTTCTCATCAGACTCTCCTAGCCTCTCTTCTCTTTGCCAGTTCCTGACTCCTACTAAATTCCTTTGACCTTCTGACATTTGACCCTGACACTGTTGACTCCCGAACTTAAATTCCTACCTCCTGCAGCTTGGACTGCTGAAACTGAGGTCTATCTTGGTTTCTGACCCCGTTTCTGTAGTTCATTTTGATTTTCTTACTCCTGGGCCAGTTCTTGCTCCCGCTACCCCACCATGGACTTCTTGATGAGCGGCGTGGCAGCCTGCGGAGCCTGTTTGTTCACCAACCCCCTGGAGGTGGTGAAGACCAGGATGCAGTTGCAGGGAGAACTGCAGTCCCCTGGCACCTACCAGCGGCACTACCGAAACGTCTTCCATGCCTTCATCACCATCGGCAAGGTAGACGGTTTGGCTGCCTTGCAGAAGGGCCTGGCCCCTGCCCTCCTATACCAGTTCCTGATGAATGGCATCCGGCTAGGCACCTACGGGCTGGCTGAGGCTGGAGGCTACCTGCACACAGCTGAAGGCACCCTCAGCCCTTCCCGCAGCGCAGCAGCTGGGGGCCTCGCTGGAGTCATGGGAGCCTACTTGGGCAGCCCTATCTACATGGTGAGAAGAAGGGTCTTGTCTGGGCCTTAAGGCAGACCCTTGGTGTAGGGTGTGGGGGGAGGGAGGGAGGCCTGGGCCTTCATAACCTGATACTGATGTTGGAAGTGGATTTGTGTAGGGGAGGGTGAGGAATTTGAATAACATACCTCAGCAAGTATCGAGATCAGGGGAAGTCCTGGGCATCACAGAATTATAATCTCACAGTCTGCCCCCTTTGAGTTATTTGGTATAGGTGAAGGGTCCATAGCCTGAGGCCCAGAGAGGTGAAGTGACCAGCTCAAGGTCACACAGCTGCTTATTGCTGGGACTAGGCTCTGCTTAGTGCTCCTCCTAGAAAGACACTGAAAGGCAGTGAGTTCTGTAGAGGAGAGACAGTCTGGTCTCACTCCTAGAGTATGAGATTCAGAGACAGTGACCTGTCCAAAGTCAGCTGGATACGTGGCCCCAGAGCCTGCCCCAAAGTCTGACGGGGATCCTGGTTGTGTGGTGGCTGGAGATTCAGTCTGCGAATAGGAACTGGCATGAAAGGCTGGACACTCAGGTCTTACCTAACGTGAACAGTCATAGGAAATGATGCCATTCTCCAAACTCTCCATCCCCCACCCTTATCCACAAGAGAAGGAGGATGTAGCAGAGGTTGAGTGTCTTGCGGTGCTAGGAGATCAATCCCCTGGGACTGAAGACAAGGGACACAGAGTCTCATGACCAATTAAGTGGGAACAACAATAATTATCAGATTAAAAGGATATTCATTACTGAACACCCTAGAGGAAGTGTGAGGGGGTCAGGCATTTGGGTCTGTGAGATGGGAGAATGGCTCCTGGGCCATAGGCTGTGATACTCTTTTGTCCCCAGGTGAAGACACACCTACAGGCACAAGCAGCCTCAGAAATTGCCGTAGGATACCAGTATAAGCATCGGGTAAGGTGTTTCCAACCCTGCTAGAGTCCCTGCCCATTCTCTCCCATTAGCCCCCAGCTTTCCGCCTACACACAACAGCTCCAATCTAACCATGGCTCTGCCCAGCCCATCAATTCAGTCCCACTCTGCCCCTGAAGTCCACCAAGACCCTCTTTCCCACATGTTCCCATTTCCTCTAGTCTTCTGCACCTGTTTCCCCTACCCAGTTCTCCTAACCTACTAATGTCCTCACTTCCATACACCCTGACCCTATTCTGGACTGGTGAAGGAGGGAACAACGGGGCGGTAGACAACTGAGAGGCCACATTCTGGCACTAAGTCCCCATAGAACTGGTTGTCTAGACATCGGATGCCTGTTAAGGACCTGTCCTTGGCAGTTAGAAGATGGCAGCCCCTAATGCCAGGATGACTGAACCCCACCCCCATGGTCTTCCCCCAACCAGGGCATGTTTCAGGCTCTAACCGAGATTGGCCAGAAACATGGTCTTGTGGGGTTGTGGCGCGGGGCCATAGGCGGCCTGCCCCGAGTTGTCGTCGGTTCCTCCACCCAGCTGTGCACCTTCTCATCCACCAAGGACCTCCTGACCCAGTGGGAGGTACTGCCCGGGGAAAGGGGTGGGGCCACCTTGGGAATATGGGCAGGGGGAAGCACAGGGTGAAGTGGGCGCTTAGGGGTCAGTGCCAACCTTCAATGTGAGGGTGTGGCAGGAGGGCTTGGGGGTCACCCTCTACACCCTTCCCACAGGTTTCTTGTCACTTTTTCCCGGAAGATGTACCTGAGTCCTTTGGCGTCATCACACTGTGTTATAACTAGTAGAGTGGAAGCTCTCTGAGTTACCAGCTCTCTAATGTATCCACAGGGAAGGGCCTGTCCTTTCCTCAGGGTTGAATGATTGACTGATTGACAAAGCTCTTCCTCCTTCCCCCCTTAGATATTTCCTCCCCAGAGCTGGAAGGTGGCTCTGGTAGCTGCCATGGTGAGTGGCATTGCGGTGGTCCTGGCCATGACACCCTTTGATGTGGTTAGCACAAGACTCTACAACCAGCCCACAGATGTTCAGGGCAAGGTAAAGGAGTGCTCTGGAGTATGGGCAGGCAGGGAGAGCCGGGGGTGGGGGAAAGAAGATTGCTGGTGCAGGTGGGACAGCCTAAAAGGCAGCCTACAGAGGTGAGGCCTCTGGTGGGCTCTGATAAACTCCTTCCCTATGTTCTCCCTCCCTCCCCAACCTGCTCTCAGGGTCTCATGTACCGGGGGATACTGGACGCTCTGCTACAGACTGCTCGGACAGAGGGCATTTTTGGCATGTACAAGGGTATAGGAGCCTCCTACTTCCGCCTTGGCCCCCACACCATCCTCTCCCTCTTCTTCTGGGACCAGCTGCGCAACCTCTACTACACATACTCCAAATAACAATATCCACTCTTCCACAATCCACCAAGTCAGCACTCCTTGGACAATCCTGCCTCCATTACTATGTCCTGGTGACTTCTGACCAGGTGACCTTTCATCTGGGGACAGCCAATCCCACTCCACATCTGTTTTCTCAGGGTTGAATCACTACAAGGGATAGTTTCCCTCCCTTCCTTGGGTATCGCTTTGAACTTTCTCTACCTGTCCCCCTGTACATTTCACACTCCTCCCTCAGGGCTGAGCCAGTCACTCCAAAGTAGTATATTTTCTCCCTTTCTCCACTGCCAGCCTTGGGTCCCTTCTGATCCCATGCACAACTTTAAACTCCCCCCTCCAAGATCAAAGAGAACTGGAGAGACCTGGGTGTCCTGTTAGATTCAAAGGCACAGAGATTATACTGTTATAAAGCAAGTTTATTTCTGCAAAGAGGTGTCTTATGTTTATGCACAGGGGAGAAATTTGGGAAATATATCCAACCCTTTGTTCCCCTTACAGAACGGGGTCCCCAAGTCTTCAGCAGCATCATGCAGCGTTTCAGCATCTTTACTGGGGACCAAAGATATTGGGATCGTGAAGAGTCAGACTGGTCACCAGCTGTTCAAAGTCACCCAGGCTCCAGGGCAGAAGTGACAGATTGTCAGGGCCAAGAGATGACCTATTGTCAGGGCTTGGGGGTGGGGGAACAGATGAAGAGAGAACATCATCCAGGCTTCAGGTTTGGAATCTCCCACTTCCTGTTCCCTGGAGGACCTAGGTATCTGTGACCCTAAACCTCTGGGCCACTCCCACTTTCTTGAGGACCCCACCAGCTAATCTCCCTGTTCTGCCCCTCCCAGCCTATTCTCGGGGTGACCCCAGTCATGAGCCAAGTGCTCTTTCTGTTCTCCTTACGGGGGCTGATTGAAGGTGAGCAGGAGATCGGTCTGGTATTGGGGCAGCCGCAGCAAGGCCTGGTGCAGTGTCACATCCTTTGCTACCTAAAAAGATCAGAGTCAGGATGCTTACCTAATCCTCTAAAGCCTCCCCTTTGACTCCTCCAGGATATGTCACACTCCACCAGCCCTTACCTGCTGGTTCTCTTTAGCTACCTGCTGCTTGCCAGAGAGAACCCAGGCTTCTTCACAGCAGCCCCTCAAGGCCAGGTTCTCCAAAGGGATGGGCTGCACATCCTCCACTTGCACAGCCGTAGCTTCCTGCACCCCGCCAACGTCCTCAAAGTGGTACCTGGAATTGGGGAAGCTGGGTCATGGAGTGCTATCTCTTACTGACCCTCCCTCCCCAAGCATCTTTCAGTCTAAGCTTCTGGTGATATGGTGTTGCCCTGATTAACAGATCAGCCGTAGGCCCCGCCCACTTCGGATCTGGCCCTCCCATTGGCCAGCCATGGGCCTGCCTCCTTACCTCGCGGCTGCTTCTCCACCAACATGGGCCTGCAGCTCTAGAAGTTCCAAGATCAGGCTCTGGTCTGTCACACGATGGCAGAAAACTTCTTGATTGTCCGGGACCGGTCGGAGGTCGCTGGGGAGAGGTGAGGCGGACTCTGGTTGACCCCCGCTTCGTTCCGCAACCCACCCGATTGGCCCCCATTGGCACCCGAGCCTTCTCACCTTATGTCAATGGCTCCTGGAGGGAGAGTGGCGGAGAAGGCGCCCCCGAACAGTGGATAGTCTCGTGTGTGCTCCATGGGCCTGAAACTAGGGTATAAGCATTAGAGAGATTTTAAAGAAACCTAAATGGATCCACGTGGCATAGCCTCCCTGCGTTTCGCTACAGCCACCGCCACCGCCGGTCTTACTTAGCTCCTGGCCCTTTAAGACTTGGCCCCGCCCTAAGATTGCGCTGGCCAATCGGCGCCTGTGCCTTCAGCCTCTGTCCAGCGGCGCTGCTGCGTTAGGCCACGCTCTTAGGGCGCGGGGCGGGATCGCCGGGTCAGTTGATAGCGAAAACCACGGTTTAGGACTTGCGACGTCTTTGTGGTCACAAACTCGCGCCCGCCAGCTTCCTCCTTTTAAATGGGCCACACATTCCAAGAATGTCGCCTGAGAGCCACCTTAGGGGTCGTTGCTCGTCCAAGGCACCGACGCCTAGATGGGGTCCCTGAGTCAAGGGAGAATAGTTTCAGGCTTATCCAGCTCCCTTCCCCAGGCCTCTTGACAGCGAATGAGCTGCCAACCAGGCCGCTAAATCCCAGATCGGATGATGGGAATTAAGGGAACAATAGGGCCGGGTTAGGATTCAGGCCTCAACGCCTTCCTGAAAGCGAGACCTAACCCCAGGGGTTATATATCCAATCCGTCTCATATCTTCGCTATGAGAAAGCTGTAAGGGAATGGAGACGGGGTGGTGGGTGGGGGCCTTACCGCCCCAAACACACCTGGAGGAAAGCTCGGATTAAACCCTCTGTTGTTTTTCTTTTATAGATTTTTAGAGTGTAGTTAACATTTCTGCTTAATTATATCCTCCCAGCTCATTTCTCAATTCGCCTTTGATCCCCAACACCTGGCAGAATGTTTCGAGCATAATAGACCCATTATGTACTGAGTGATTGAATAAACCCAATAGTGTGAATTCTGGAACCCAAGAGACCACCCATGCCCTCAGGGGTTCTAGATATCACCTACTTCCCAGCCAAGAACATGTTTCTTCTGCCCTGCTCCCAGACATGAGAAAGAGGGTTCTCATCCTAAGGCCACCCCACCCAGGGGGTTCCAAGTGGTGACCATACCTCTGGACCATAATAATTTTGTAACACTGGGGTCAGGGGCACAATTACTATTTTGGTCCCTTACCTTGCCAGGCCCTGTATGAAGAGCTGGAGGTACAATGGCAATTAGGACACAACCTCTGCCTCACTGGAGTACACTTTGAGTCTTAAAGATTGATTCAGAATTCACCAGGGCATCCTAGGGGTATTTTAGCCAGGGGGAACATCAGGAGCAAAGACTTGGAGATGAAAGTGTGTTTGGGGGAATGCAAGTACAGATTCCGCAGACTTACTATGTATGGTTCAACTTAAAGATTTTTCTTTCATCTTTACAATGGTGTGAAAGCCATATGTATTTAGTGGAAACCATACTTTGAATTTTGAATTTTGATCATTTGCTAGGCTAAGTGATATGTGGTATGATACTCTACAGTGTATTCATTGTGAGACATGATTTTGTCCAGCTGTAGGATAATGTAAGTGTTCTGAGCATGTTTAAGGTAGGCTAGTCTAAGCTATATTGTTCAGTAGGTTAGGTGTATTAAATGCATTTTTGACTTATTATATTTTCAATTTACAGTGGATTTATGGGACGTAACCCCATTGTAAGTCAAGGAGCATCTGTTTATCACTTTGGCAAGGGTGCACTGGAGAATAGGATGCAAGGAGCTGTGAACAATGAGACTGGAGAGGTGACCATGGCAAGGTTTTTATTTTTATTTATTTTTTCATGGCAGGGTTTTTATAGAGCATACTAAGGAGCTTGGATTCGTCACTTCTGATAGCTAGCATCAGACTTCTCTCAGTCTTATTTCTAAAACATTGTTGTTAGGATTAAAGGAGGCATGGATGTAGCTGAATCTGAATCTGTTTCTGGGCAAAGAGAGTGGACTATGTTTGATCCAAGAGAAATTCTAGAGAGGAGGGGAGTGTTACAGACCCCAGAAGGAGAAGGAGCCCAGACATAGGGAACAAAGAGAGACAGGTCAGAGAATTCTACCCCATGCTGCCTCTTTCAGATGGGGAATGACAGACCTCTCTGTGTCTCCCTCCCCATTTCTTCTGACCTGCCATCTGCTCCTGCTCTCCACCTGGGGCAATACCAGCTCTGGCTACTTTGTGAATAATAAAGCAGATAGGGAACCCTTGGGACCTGCAAGGGTGTAGATGTTATAAGGGCCCTGGCACTGGGCACAAGGGGTGGGGGCGTATTCATGGACCAGAAGGAGGTCACACTAGATTATGGAGACTAAGGAGACAGCCCCCCAACTTCCTTATTTTGGTTCTTTGGCATGCCAGGTGTCATACTCTGCTATGAGCCTTGTGCAGCTGGGGTCTCCTGGCCCTCCTCAATTCTTGAGCTCCTGGGGCATGTGTTAGGTAGGCTCTTCCAGGTGGTAGGAAGTAGAATTCCATGAAGTGACAGAGGTACAGGGCCAGACCTCCTCTGGGAGAGTAGCGTTGAAGGCCACCCTAATGTGGCAAATTCCCACTCTTGACACCACTTCCCTCTCTCTCACCCTTCACCTCTCTCTTTGCATCTGTCCCTTCTTCTGGACCTCCCAACTGCTAACGCCCTGTGTGTTCAAATTCAAACTCCCGAAGAGACAGGATCTAACTGGGCTGATTAGTTGACATTCAATCTGAAAGTATCTATTAATATTTGGCTAGCTCTCCTGCTTGGCCACTTCCCAGGCCACTGGCCAGACATGAGTGAGATCTTTGGTCCAGCTGGCTATGGACCAAATGGACTAGGAAGATGGGTATCATGGGACAAACCTTGTTGGCCAAGATGGCCCATAGCCACTTTTCTCAGGAGGGTGTGAGCTCACTGACTGAAGTAGGTCTGCAATTGATTGATTCTACCTCTGGGACATGCCCTGACCCAGTGCCCTGCATGTAGTTGATGCAGTTGTTTTCTTTGAGGAGCAGTGTCCCAGGGTCCCTCCCCTTTTGAAGGAACCAAGAGGTGGACTTCTTGGACTCAGACCAGAGAGATTACTCAACACCCAAAGTGAAGCATTCCTTTGGGACAAGTTAGGGCAACGTGTGTGTGTGTGTGTGTGTGTGTGTGTGTGTGTGTGTTTATTTATTTATTTATTTATTTAAAGATTTTATTGGGGAATTGGGGGAGGGGAATAGTGCTGGGGAATTGGGGGAAGGGGACCAGACAAGTTGCTGTCCTTTTGTTCTTCAGTCTAGTTGTGGAGGACGTTGCTTCACTGGCCCATGGTGGTATTATCATTGCGCTCTTCCCAGGTGAGGCAGATCAGTCACCGGCCACTGGACGGCCACTCATGGTGGCTCTTGGCAGCTTACGCAGGCTGCTGGCCACTCACGCCAGTTGACAGCCACTCGTGGTAGCTTATGGCAGCCCACTGCAGCTTCACTGCAGCCTACGCCATCGCTGGCTACTCACGGCAGCCCAGCTCCAGGTCAAGCTGTTGTTCACCATCTTAACTGTAAGAGAGCGCAGCGTCACTGGCCCTCATGTGGGATCCAAACCAGGGCCCTGCTGCTCAGAGCTGGCGTCCCAAGCCAACTCTTAACCAACGCGCCACTCAGCGGGCCCTCGCTTCCTTTTCTGGTAACAAGTTGACACTCATTCCTCAGGTCCCAGCTCATCACAAGAATCATTCCTTTGTCCCAAAAGTCTGGGCCACATCCCCTGCTATGGGTTCCCATGGTACTCTGAGCTTCCTCTAAAAGATACTTCATTGAAATTGCTTGTCCCAAGTCTTTCTCCCTCCATGTGTGTACGCCAAGGGAGAAGGCCCTTGAACATTTTCTTACCTGAATAACAGATTGGGTGGGGCTCTCTGTGTCACACACTTTTTCCCATTCTGTAGCCACAGTCTGCTTCTCCAGCCTGACCAGGCAGATGAAGCTGCACAAACTCATCCTTCCTCGGGAAAAATGGCCCACAATCACAAGGACTCCTGGTGGGCTGCTTACAGAGAAAGGTCTTTCCTGAAGCCAGAGCCGGGACTCCAACTAAGACCCAGGCCTCCAAGACCCAGGCTGAGTCACAGCAGCAGTCCACATCCACCATGTGGCTGTTTGCTTCCCCCAAGTGTCCAATGACAGACTGAAGATTTCTTTGATTTTCTCTCCAGTGTCTTAAATACAGCAGGTACTGGGGGAATACAGCTTTCCTGGCCCTGGGACTCTGCAGACTCAGCTACTGTGGGAGACCCCCACCTCCAACAGGCTCGCAACTGTCTGACATCTACCTCATTTCTTTCCATTCTATCCCTTGCCCATGCCCTGTTTGGGTCAGGTGTCCGAGATGCTGTTTGGAGGGATGCCCAGGGGTGGACTAGAGAAGCTGGGAACCTCTCTGGAGAAAGTGGTCTTCTCCAGATGGTCCCATCTGGACCCCCTTGTGCACACTCTACCCTCTCTGTGCTCAGCCCCTTCAGTAGTTACTTTTTCCAGAATAGTACATGCTGACAGGAGACGATAATGCATGTTCATTTTAGAGACTATAATGCATGTCTTTCTGTGAATTGAAGGGCCATGTTGGCTGCCAGGCTGGTGTTAAGTTAAGAGACAAGACGTATTGATTCTCCCTGTTTCCCCACTCCTTCTCAACACACAGTGTCCTTCATTTGATGCGATGACAAGAATGTGTAACTTAGAATGACTGGAAAGATGAGGTAAAAAGGGGAAATGCTCGAGAGGACCTGCAAAGCAAAGCCACCCATAAACTCAATCCACTAAGTTCATTCTTATGTTAAGGGAAAATATAAGTATCAACCTTTATGAATTTTAACATTCATATTTATTCATTTGTTCAACATATATTTATTGAACACCTGGAAGGTGCCAGGCACCATGCTAGGTGGTAGGATACAGTGAGAGCAAATATGGAGTTCCTGCTCTCATGGAGACACTACTGAGGAGACAGTTCTTTGATCAAAGAAACACATAGTTCAATTTAAGATTGTAATGATGAAAAATAAATTACAACAGTGACTAGGGCTGGAAAGAGAGGTGTGGTGCTACTCTAAGAGCTTCCAATGTCTAAAAGAATTTGACCAGAATACTGTTGACTGATAAGACCAAAAAAAGAACAGGACTTGATTATTAGGTTTGGAGGTTGTAAATGGTTTTTAAGACCTCAGATGTAGAGAGCTGAGGTCGTCATACCCCTTCAGTGTGTAGCACGTTATCATTGCTCCACTGGAATGCCCTCTTATTAACTTTGATCTCTATTTCTCATTCCCATTCCGTTTCCCCCTTGGGTGGGTAATGGTGAATTTATAACAAGACATTCTGCCCTGTTGTCTGGCTTTCTTAGAGAAAGCTGATGGGTCAGAATTTTGTCGACTAGGTATGATGAAAAGATGTTGGCTCAAGTTAAAGGACATTGGAAAGGCTATTACTAGAAGTTGGATAAGAAGGAAAAAAGAAAGAAGAGATGGATTGGGGGAATATAATCATTGATCTGGAGGTCTAAATGACTTTGAGATCTGAGTATTGAAGATGAAGCAAGATGGAAGGAGGAAGGTTATGGTCAGAAGTGAAGTAGGGTACTTGAACAAATGAGTTTGGAAGTGAAGCAGATCTAGGTGATGACAAAATCCAAGGTGAGATGGTTGGCTGAAGTGGAACAGAAGTCACTAAAAAAAAAATTCAGGGTGTTAAATGGTCATCAACATGGATCCAAAATAATGGAACAGATTAAGATGGAGAACCAGACTAAGAACCAGGGACCAATGCCCTTGAAGAATGAGGGGGAAATAGGACGGATTGAATAGGAAAAGGTTTGGTGACAAGTGACAGGAAACACCAAAATAGGGCTTAAACAAAACAAAAGTTTATTTCCCACATTTAAGATATCCAGTGATACCCTGTCCAGGGCTCATACTCGTATTTACTCCTCAGTGTCAAAAGACCCAGTCTCCTCTTATCTTGTTACTCTGTTCTACATAGTGCCATTCCCAAAGCTACTTCATGCCAATATGGTGCTGGAGTTCCAGCCATCACGGAATCTTCATTCCAGACAGCAGGAAGAAAGAATGGATAAAGAGAAGTATGCACCCTTCCTTTAAGAATACTAGGAAGTTGTATACATCACTTTCTCTCCCATTTGGCTAGAATTTAGTTATAGCTGTAAGCAAAGCTGGGAGATGTCATCTTTATTTTAAGGAGCCCCAGCCTGTTAAAATACTGGAGGATTCCATTTCTAGAGGAAGTATAATTAAATATTGGGGAGCAATTGGCATTTCCACAGGGAGTGAGGAGGAAGTCAGCAGAACACAAAGGGGATGAAGGTAATATATAGAATGGCATAAGCCTAACATAGGCAAGATTTTCTTAGAAGGGGGTGAAAAGTAGTCTGGAAGTGGTGCAGGGAGGACCCAAACTCCCAATTCCCCAGCCTGAGGAAGGTGAGGTGAGGTTCAAGAATAAAAGCCACCATTTAGAGGGGTTTTCAGAGAGGATAGTTGGTTTTCCATGAAGGCAAGAAAAGGCAGAGAAGAGAGAGCTTGAAGGAGTTTGCTAGGGGGCCCCTGGGAGCGTGGGAGATAGGAGATGGGTCAGTGGCCAGGAAGGACAGGGTTGTGTGACAACTGGATATAAACAGAGATGAGCTGAGTGGACTTGGTCCTGGCAGTGTCTGAAGGTGGGTCTTGCTTGGCCAAGGTGATCCAAACCAGAAATCGCCTATCACAGCTAATCAGGTTATCACATACCATCCTTCTACTTTTGCATTAAGCACTTAGTAAACTTGACATGTAAGCCTTGGTATCAGCCCCAAAATTTTGCATTTGAAATTATCTATAAATTACATATACAAATATATGTAATATACATATGCCAAAATATATCAGGAATATACAAATGCCAAAAATGATCCTACTAGCCCCACGCTGCTCAGGGTAGGTCAGCCTGCGAAGCAATGAGAAAGTTTTCTCCATAGCCATGAATTTAAGTTTATTATGATCAGTCTCTTCTTAGGGTGGCTACTAAGAGGTGTGATCCATTTCCCCACTCATCCCCAGGCCCTGTACATTCCAGGATCTGAGGTAACAGTCTCCATTCTCAGGGAAACTTTTTCCCCCCCAGTATTATTTTATATTAGTTTCAGGTGTACAGCATAGTGATTAGGCATTTATATAACTTACAAAGTGATTCCCCCAGTAAGTCTAGTACCCACCTGGCACCATACATAGTTATATCCCAGGGAAACTTCTTTAATCAAAATGTTGAACTATTAGGGGCAAATTAACTTGAATTGTATAGCAGAGCAGTCACAAGGAAGTGACTTTTATACACAGTCCTGTGAGCGAAGGAAGTAATGGATAGCTGTCAGCAGAAACTCTTGATAATGCTGCTGCCAGGAAATGTGACTGCAGAACAGTGGGAAGTAGATATAGCATGGGTAAGCACGGGCTCCCGGCTCTGTGACTTACAAGCTGTGTGACCTCCAGGCAATTTAACTTCAATTTTTCCTTTGTTTAAAAACAAAGCAAAACAAAACAAAAAGACATGATTTAGATACATATAAACTGCCTAGCTCAAGGTTGGCTTGTGATAGGTGCCATATACAGCTATTGTTTTAAATTCTATTAGACATAAACTTCCTGGGGCAGGGACAATGCTTGACACTGTAGCTAATCATACAACATTAATTGACCAAATGAATGAATGCTTAAGGCTCAGTTCTAGAAATGAGTGCTGACCCCTGCTGTCAGGAAGGGAGCTGTTAAATTAGAAGCAAAAATCAGGATGCCAGAGACCCTGTCAGAGAAACTTCTTCAAACAACTGCTTACACACAGTACAATGCTGCATTTTAAACGAGAAATCCAGAAAGCTGCTGTTTTTCAGATAAGAATGCTGGCATTGGGCCGGCCGAGTGGCGCGATGGTTAAGAACTCGCTTGGGATGCCAGAGGGCCCCGGTTCGGATCCCACATATGAGGGCCAGTGACACTGCCCTCTACAGCTAAGATGCTGAACAACAGTTCAACCTGGAGCTGGGCTGCCGTGAGTCGCTGGCGACGGCGTAGGCTGCAGTCCCTGTGGCAGTGGGTTGCCATGGGCTACCATATGTAGCCAGCAGCCAGCGTGAGCGGCCAGCAGCCGCAGTGAGCGGGCCGTCCAGAAGCCGGTGACTGATCTGCCTCGCCAGGGAAGAGCACAATGATGGTGCCAACTTGGGCCAGTGAAGCAGCGTCCTCCACAACTAGATTGAAGAACAAAACGACAGCAACTTGTCTGTTCCCCTTCCCCCAATTCCCCATCACTGTTCCCATCCCCCCAATTATCCAATAAAAATCTTTAAAAAAAAAAAAAAAAAAAAAAGAATGCTGGCATCCTGGGCCGGCCGAGTGGCACGATGGTTAAGAACTCGCTTGGGATGCCAGAGGGCCCCTGTTCGGATCCCACATATGAGGGCCAGTGACACTGCCCTCTACAGCTAAGATGCTGAACAACAGTTCAACCTGGAGCTGGGCTGCCGTGAGTCGCCGGCGACGGCGTAGGCTGCAGCCCCTGTGGCAGTGGGTTGCCATGCGCTACCGTATGTAGCCAGCAGCCAGTGTGAGCGGCCAGCAGCCGCAGTGAGCGGCCGTCCAGAAGCCGGCGACTGATCTGCCTCGCCCGGGAAGAGCGCAATGATGGTGCCAACTTGGGCCAGTGAAGCAACGTCCTCCACAACTAGACTGAAGAACAAAAGGACAGCAACTTGTCTGTTCCCCTTCCCCCAATTCCCCAGCATTGTTCCCATCCCCTCAATACCCCAATTAAAAAAAAAAATCTAAAAAAAAGAATGCTGGCATCCTGACTTACATGCTTTTGTATGACCCTACCCCCTAAACCCTAATGATGAGGAAGGGGGGCAGAAAACATCCCTCCAAGCCTAGATGAGGTACAGCGTGGTGATTGCTGGGTAAAGGGAAGTGGGCCAATGGAAACCCCTCTTCCCCGTGCATCCGAACTTTGCACTGCAGGTTCTTTGCTCTGAACCACATGCCCCTTCCTGGGCTCATGAAGGACAAAACACGTTACAGCAGACAAACCGAAAAGAGATCCAATAGCATTAGGCAAAAATGGGCAGACTAATAAAATCAGCTGAGATTTTATTTGGCATTTTGGTCTTTGTCCCAGACACATTTGGAAATAATGTGGAGTACTTCTGGAGGTAATGAGGGAGAGACGGCAGCAACAACCCAGGGTCAAACCATGAGGCCCAGATGAGCCTCCCTGGCCTACTCAACAGCTTCCTTCCTGGGTCCAGTTTCGGGCGTTGATGAAGAGCTGGAGCCAGGGGGAGGTGGTCAGAGTGTCAAATGGAGGGGGTCGCCATGCCCACTGCCAAGGCCTCACAGTCCGCTCAGGGTGAGGCATGAGAGCCAGGTGGCGGCCATCAAGAGAGCAGACACCAGCTACTCCCCCTGGGGACCCATTAGGATTCAGGGGGTACCGTTCTGTGGGGTTCCCATCATCATCTGCCCAGTGCAGTGGAGCTAAGCCCTTGGCCTCGATCTGGGCTTGGAGTTCCGGAGAAGAAAATGCCATGTAACCTGGGAGAGAGGGAGAAGGCAGTGAGAGCTAAATAAGCTCCTTCATGCCCTCCACCCACCCCCTGCCTTCCTGGAGCCTGACCTTCACCGTGGGCGCTCCACACAGGCAGCACGGCACCCTCCATTCCTCGCAGCATCAGGGCCGGCCCGGGTCCCACACGCACACTGGCCCAGCGAGACTCATAACGCCCAGACCGGTTGTGGCGCAGCAGGAGGCCAGGCTGGGCTGCCCGGGAGTCGTGGTCCGTCTCCCCTGCCTCCTTACGGGGGTTGCTTCCCACCCAGCCCAGCAGAGCCAGCAACTGACACCCATTACACACGCCCAGGCTGAAGGTGTCTGGCCTCTTCCGGAAGCGCCTCAGTTCAGCCCCAGCTTGTGCATTAAAGGTCACAGCAGCTGCCCACCCTAGGAGGGAACAGGGAAGTTGGGGTGAGACTTGGAATGAAGGGGTACAGCTGCACTGTTATATTCCTTCAGCACTACATCCTCGCGGTTGGCGGGGGGAGGGTGGCAGGCAAGTGTAAGGAAAAAAAATGAGTTTAACTGCTTAAATCAGGTGTTGCTAACGCCTGGGACAAACGTGGCCCATGATAAGTTTTTTGCTTGGCCAGCACAGCATTTTCAAAATTTTTTATTCAGTTGCCTAACATTTAAAACTAAGATTTCATATAAAAATCTGGATTTTTGGCTTCTCTTGAAAAACAGAAAGATCTGGCCATGCTGAGCCAGCTTTCCAGCAGGGCAATCTGCTGGAGCAGAGTAGCAACTGCCCCTTTAGACAAGACATGTGCCCAGGTTGGCACAGCCTCACCCAGCCACTTGCCTCATTTAAGTTAACTGCAGGCCTTCTGCTGGTAATGAACACACTCACTCTCCACTGGCCTTGCGGAGGTGAAAGGCCAATGCCCAGTCAAGGAAGAGGGGAGCTAAGGCATCTTTTCAGGAATGTGTGGTGAGGGAGTGGGCAGAAGCCCGCACACTGACCTTTGGCAGAGCCCAGGACGTCTGCATAGCTGAAGCCACCCACAAATGCCACGCCACGGAATGTGTCCAGCTTGATTGCCCCAGAGCAGAGGTCTTGCATGGTTATATCCCACACCTGGCAGGATAGCGAAGGGAAGTGTCAGAGGATACACAGTCCAAGGCCTAGCCCCAGCTCTGCTAGCCACACTGCTCACCTCGAACCCAGCCAAGTGGAAGGCATCAGCCATCTCCCGGTCTCCATTACTGCCCTCCTCTCGCAAGATGGCAACTCGGGGGGTGGGAACACCTGCGGGGAGAAAGAGTATCTCTGAGCCAGAGGGCTACTTCCCCACCCCAACCCCCAGACACCTTTTCCAGGGCGGGCCTGGGCATCCATGCCCAAGGTGCCCAGGAAGACAAGCCTTTGCATGCACTCCCTCACCAGGTTCATGGGGCAAGGATGCTTTGGGAAAGGTGGGAGGCAGGCAATAGCTGGGCCCTATTCGCTCCCTCAACCCCTGTTCCTCCTCTGCCACACAGCTCGGCTCTGCCTGCAGCCGGTCCAGCTGGAAACTCGTCTCCTCCCAGAGGGCTCGCAGCTGCCCAACTGGCTCCTCCAGAACCACAGCCCCGTTCACTGATACCCGGACCTAGAGAGGGGCAAATGTATCAGAGCCCAATAGCAAGTATGTCCAACCGCGGCCCCTCTGAGGTTGGCAGAGGAACCACACCTCTCCACCACATGCTGCTCTTTGCTCTTCCTCATTTCCTCACCATGGCATGGGGCCCAGCGTGGCCTGTGCAGCCCAGCTCCAGGCAGTGGAGGCCAGCATCCTGGTAGCGCTTCAACACTTGAGCTAGGTCTGGCTCCTTCACCTCCAGTACCAGGCCTGGCTCCTCAGCGAACAGCACAGGCAGCACTGGGAGAACAATGGGGATGAGATGGCAGGGTGACTAGGGTGCTGTTAGGGACTCAGAGGTGGAGTCAGGGGGATATGGCTGAGGGTTGAGGGAGTGGAGGTAGGGATAAGGGTGGGGTGAGGCCTGGGAGAATGGGACCAAGAATGTGGCATCAGGGTATACAGGAGGTCTCAGATGGATAGAGCCAGGAACAATGGGTGCTACCTGGCTCAGTGGTCAGAGAAGACAGCAAGGGACCAGGGGAAAGGAGTTGGGGACACTCCATTCTTTAACAGGACATGGGGTCTGCAGAGTGGGGCAGGCAACCCAGGCCTGAGTCTAGACCCTGGGTTCCTCACCATCAATTCCAGGGGCAGGTACATCCACCTCTATCCCACAATTCCCAGCAAAGGCCATCTCTAGCAGGCAAGTGATGAGACCCCCATCGCTGACATCATGGCCTGAGCAGAGGAGGCGGTCTGGAGGAAGGAGAAAAAAAATCAGCAACCTCAGGGCCCAAACCTGATGACCCCACACCCCCTTCTTGAGTAGGTAGACAGTGTATGTGAGAATGTGGGCTCGCACAGAGAATCAGAGAAAAGGGTGTCTGTTCCCTTTGCCCCACCCTCACATGCTTAGCTGGTGAATGTCTTCCATGTTCTGGCTACGTGTACCATCTCCCCCAGGGCCTCACTCACCTTTCAGTAGTCCCTGGGTGATGCTGAAGGCACGCACCAAGTTCTCAGGGAGGTCCAGGTTGGGAGGCTGCTCACCAAGCTGAGAGAAGCATTGGGCCAGAGCTGTGCCTCCCAGCCGGTGCTGCCCAGGACTCAGAGGCACATAGAGCAGATGGCCTGGAGAGACAGGGAAGGGGTGAAGGGAGGTGGATGGCCCAGGAAGACTCCTCCCTGTGGCGCTCATGAACACTGAAGTTCCCAGTAGATGGTGGAACACTCAGACCACCAGTCCCAAAAAGCACCACAGCCCCAATGCGGAGATGAGGGGCCCAGCATGTACAATGCAGACCCCAAAGGACAGGCTCTGAATACACAAAACAGTGAGGAGGGAAAGATCCCATACCTCTCCCTCCAGGACACTTGAGGTCTGGGGTCACAGTGGCTGTAATGTCTGGACAGACAGCATAGGCTGAGATGACCAGTGACCCTGTGGAGCAAGGAATAAGAGAATAAGGTGCAAGCCCAGCCCCACAGGCCTTACCCCTCTCCCCACGGCCCCCAGATCTCACCAGGAGCCAGCACAGTCTCAGAGCCAACCCGGGCAGCCATGCTGAGGGAGTCCTTGCCACCGTCCACTGCCACACCCAGGGCCGCCATCACTGCAACCATAGCCTCACAGGCATCGGCCAGAGCTGCACCCTCCCCTGGGAGCTTGGCTGCCCACATCCAGTTCCCACTGCACTTCACATCCTGAGAAGTAGTGGAGATTTGGCATTAGAGGGGAAGGGAGATGGGGAGTCTGGGGTGGGGGCAGAGGGGCTGGGAGGCCATGTGCATGAAGAGCAAGAGGAGTAACTGAATGGTGGATGTGGAAGTGTCCCAAAGGCCTGGGGCTCAAGGGCAGAAGCTGTGGGGGACTCACCCGGAGGTCAGTGACTAGAGCAAACATCAGGTTGGTGAGGGCCTCGGCCACGGCCAGCCGGGCAGCAATCTTGGGGTCCAGCAGGCTCTTGATTGGCTGCTCTCCCAGGGCTGTGGCAGCCCCTACAAGCTCCTGGTGACTCAGTGCCACAACTGCCACATCTGCTAGAGGGGTCTGCAGGGGCCCGACACACTGCTGCTGTGCCACGAGGCCGCTCACAGAGCGGTCCACCTGTGGAACCATGTGGGGTTGGCAAGAGCACAAGGGACAGGGACACAGAGGTGGTGGGAGGCCTGATCACCCCAAACATGTAGATAAGAGCTCAACTCTGAGGGTGGGCAGCAGGGGACCAGGCCATCAGGGTGGCTGCCTTGCCCTTGCCCCTTCTCCCTCGGGCCTGGTGGACCCCCACAGCAGTTCCCAAGGGTGGGAGGCCAGGGGTAGGTGAGCTGAGGGAAGCATGCAGAGGTCTGAGGAGTAGGGCAGGGGTTCAGGGAGGACCTTGTTGGTGAGGTAGCGCTTGCTGGCCACAGCAGGAAGCCTCAGAACCCGTTCTAGGGCCTGGTGCACGCTCAGCCCCGGGGGCAAGGCCAGAGGCTGCAGCACAGGGAGATTCCTCTGGAGGAAGAACTCCTACAACACAGACGACAGTAGGGGTGTGAGCACCTGGGGGGGGGGGGCTGGGCACACAGGTAATACAGCACAAGTATGGTAAATGGGCCAGGAAAGCAAGAAACACAGCCTCCCCTCCCACCCCTACCTCCATATACCTTCCGAGGCATCTTGCCCAGCACCCAATCCAGCTCCAGGTCCACAGGGGTTGGGGGTGCATCTCCATGGCCATTTCTTCCCACAGGACAGTCCCGATCATCCACCAGCACTATCTACAGACCACAGGGAGAGTGCCCAGAGGGAGTGAGACCATGGCCACCAGCAAGGAGTGCTTCAGAAAGCAGGATAGAGTTGTTCTTTTCACCCTGTTTGGCTTCCCCTAGTGAGTCTCTAGCCCCTCCCACCTCCTACATCCTGTTTCGCACAATATGTTTGCCACCAGCCGTACCCAGGCCACTCAAGCTGATCTGCTATTAGAGCCAACTCACTCTCTTATTTCCGGTGATGTTGCCCACAAAGCAAGCTGGGCAGCGTTCCCGGGCGCTGACACGACTCAGGAAGTCCCGGTCTGGGGGCCTCAGCAGAAGTGCATTCGACTCCTGGTACTCAGCCCCCCAGATTTCCAGGGCGTTCAGGGTCGGGTCCCCGAGCTATATACCCATGGGGGAAGAAGAAAGAGAAGAGTCAGTGGATATTCCCAAGTCTCATATTCTTGCTGGGTGTTGGGGGAAAGATGGGTGGGCCAGCTGGGGCTGGCAGGGGTGGGGAGACTTTGGTGGCCAGACTTCAGGGGATAAGGCCCACCTGGAAGCGGCTGGTGTAAATGACGGCTCCAGCTGGGTCACTCAGCTCCTTCAGGACGTTGCCTGGTGAGAGGGTTGCAAGGAAAGATGTAATCTGGACCTGGTCAGCACCAGGACAAAAAAGGGCAGTCCCTGGCCTCCGAATTCTGCTGCACCCTCATCACCAACTATCCCATGGCAGCAGGCCTCCACCGCCCAACCTTGAGCCTGTCCAGAATGTATACTGGGTAGAGAATGGGACCCACTGCAGGTTGTTGATGCCTCTCCATAAACCAAACCTGGCAGGTCCCTTGTCCCAGTCTCTTCTCTCACCATTGCCACCGGCGCCTTGGTCATGGAGGCTGCAGATGGGGTTTCCCCTAGGGGCCTCTACACAAGCCCGGATCACGCGGTTCACCTTCTGTTCCATCTCTGGGTCTCCCCGCTGCACAGCCCCAAAGTCCAGGTCACTGGTGTTGTCTCCCTGCACCTGGGGGAACATATGGCATAGCTCAGCTCAAGGGGGCTGGGTGGGAGCTCTCACATCCCACCCACACATGAGGGCCTGGCAATATCAAAGCTAATAACAAGTGCATCTGCAGCTATTCCTACTTACCTGTATAGATGAAGCAGCTCCGCCCCCAACTCCAATCCTGTAGACAGGACCTCCAACCTTTACAACATCCATGCCTGCAAGGAAGAAGGGCAGAATCAAACACTGGAAAAGTGACCATATGAAGTGTGAGTACAAAGAAGTGTGAGGATAAAGGAAAGCTGATATTAGGGAAGAGCAATCTAAAATACAAAAAAATGCACATATTCTTTGATTGGGTAAATACACTTTGAGGAATTTATCCTCCAGATTTGCACAGGTACAGAATCACCTATGTCCAAAATTAAACATTGCAGCATTATTTGTATTGCCAAATTTAGGAAATAATCTAAATGCTAACAACAGAGAACTGGTTAAATAAAATTACAGTATATCCACACAATGAAACACTAAGCCACCAAAGAGAATTACATATGAATATAATGAGGCAACATGATTTCATCAGTATGAAATGATCTCCAAGCTATATTGCTAAGTGAAAAAAGTAAGGTATAGAAGTACGCACACCCCTTTACAATAGCACCAAAAAGAATAAAATACTTAAGAATAAATTTTACAATAGAAATGTAACACACACTGAAAATTATAAAATACCTTAATAGATCTCAATAAATTGAAAGAGATCTCATGTTCATAGAGTGAAAGACTTAATATTGTTATGATGGCAATACTCCCCAAATTGGTCTGAACAATCAACACAACCAGCCACCTTTTTCACAGAAATTTATCAGCTGAACCTAAAATTTCTATGGAAATTTGAGGGACCTAGGTTAGCCAAAACAACATTTCTGCTTTTAAAACTTACTACAAAGCTACAGTAATCAAGACAGTGTGGTACTAGCATATATATATATACATATATATATATATATACACACACACACACACACACACACACACACACACATACATACATATATATCAATGCACTAGAACTATTGAGTCCATAAATGAACCCATATATCGATGGCCAACTGATTTTTGACAAGAGTCCCAAGACAATTCAATGGGGTAAGAGAAGTCTTTTCAAAACGTGGTGTTAGGATAACTGGATATTCACACATGAAAGGATGAAGATGGATCCTTACTTCACACCATATATAAAAATTATAATGTCAGAGACCTAAATGTAAGAGATAAAAGCTATAAAAGTATTACAAGAAAACACACAAGTAAATCTTCATGACCTTGGTTTCTTTGTCATGACACTAAAACCACAAGCAAGAAAAGAAAAGGCAAATAACTTTTACTTTACCAAAATTAAAAACATTTGTTCTTCAGAGAACATCATGGAGAAAGTAAAAAGACAACACACAGAATAGGAGAAAATATTTGTAAATCATGTATCTATCTGATATGGGTCGAGAATATATAAAGAACTCTTACAACTCTATAAAAAAAGACAACCCAATTTAAAAATGGACAAAGGATCTGAATAGATATTGCTTCAAGGAAGATATACAAATAGTCAACAAGCATGTGAAATGATGCTCACCACCATTAGTCATTAGGGAAATGCAAATCAAAACCACAATGAGACACCACTTCATATATGCTATCATGACTATAATCAAAGAGAAAGCTAACAACAAATGTTGGTGAGGATTTAAGAAACTGGAACCCTCATACACTGCTGGGGTGGGGGGATGTAGAATGGCGCAATGCTTTGGAAAACAGTGTGGCAGTTTTTTAAAAGTTGAATAGTTATTATGTGACCCAGCAATTCTACTCTTAGTTATATATCCAAGAGAAGAATGTAGGTACATAGAAAACTTGTACATGAATGTTTCTAAGAGCATTATTGATTAGTCAAAAAGTAGAAATAACCCAACTGTATAACAACTGATGAATGGATAAATAAAATGTGATATATCTATACAATGGAATATGATTCAGCCATAAAAAGGAATGAAACACTGATACATACTATAAGATGGGTGAACCTTGAACACATTATGCTAATTGAAAGAAGCCAGACGCAAAAGGCCAAGTACTGGATGAATCCATTTGTATAAAATGTCCAGAACAGGCAAATTCACAGAGACAGAAAGTAGATTAGTGGTTGCCAGAGGCTGAGGAAAGGGTGATGGGGTGTGACTGTGTAGAGGGTTTCTTTCTGGGGTGATAAAAATGTTCTGGAATTAGTGGTGATCAATGTACAATTTTGAGAATATACTAAAAACCACTAACTCAAACACTTTAAAAGGGTGAACTTTAGCTACATGAACTACATCTCAATAATATAGTAAAAGATGTGTGCACATATGCTATTTGTTTTGTTTTGGGATTTTTAAAAGATTTTATTGGGGAATTGGGGGATGGGAACAGAGTTGGGGAATCGGGGAAGGGAAACAGACAAGTTGCTGTCCTTTTGTTCGTCAGTCTAGTTGCGGAGGACGTCGCTTCACTGGCCCATGTTGGTATTATCACTGCACTCTTCCCAGGTGAGGCAGTTGCTTGCCGGCCATTTGAACGGCCACTCACGGCAGCTCACAGAAGCTCGTGAAAGCCCACACCAGCTGCGGGCCAGCCCCACTGCAGCCTACGCCATCACCAGCAACTCACGGCAGCCCAGCTCGGCCGGCCCTATTTGGTTTTTTTTAAAGGGTTAAATATACCTATGGATCTGTTTACATATGCAGGAAGTGTCTCTGGTAGAGTACAAAAGTAAGTGACCAACACTGGTTATCTGTAGGGAGGGAAACTGGGTGGCTGGAGGTGAGGGGAAGGAGAGTTTTCACTGCAGAACCTTTTCCACCTTTGAAATTCTGAACCATGTGACTGGGTTAACCTATTTAATAAATGGGACCTGGTCTTTATCTTGATTCCACCACAGCACCTAGCACATGATGGATGCTCAGTAAATGTTGCCCGATTAAACTGAGCTAGCAGATAAAAGACCATGGCACACAGCAGGTACTGAATAAACACAGCTGCTTTGACTTAGCAGGGTGGGCCCCTGCCATGCAGAAGTAAACAGGGGAGGAGACAGAGGCAACACAGACTGAGATGGCCCCACTGGCATAAAGGCCTATCCTGTCTGAAAACCTGTATTAGAGAGACGAGACATGAGCTGAGGTCAAAAACTAACCACTGAAATATCAGAGGGAGAAATCAAGAAAACAATCCCATTTACAATTGCTTCAAAAACAATAAAATACTTAGGAATAAATTTAACCAAATAAGTATAAGACCTGTACTCAGAAAATTATAGGACACTGAAGAGAGAAATCAAAGATACAAATAAGTGATGGTGCCAACTTGGGCCAGTGAAGCAACGCTCTCCACAACTAGACTGAAGAACAAAACAACAGCAACTTGTCTGTTCCCCTTCCCCCAATTCCCCAGCACTGTTCCCATCCCCCAATTCCCCAATAAAAATCTTTAAAAAAAAAAAAAAAGATACAAATAAGTGGAAACACATACAATGTTCATGGATAGGAAGAATTAATACAGCTAAAATGTCAATACTACCTAAGGCAATATACAGATTCAACACAATTCCTATCAAAAACTACCAATGACATTTTTCTCAGAAATAGAACATATAATCCTAAAATTTATATGGAACCATAAAAGACCCCGAATAGCAACAGCAATCTTGAGAAATAAGAACAAAGTGGGAGGTAGCATGCTACCCAATATAAAATCATACTACAAGGCTACAGTAATCAAAACACTATGGTACTGGCATAAAAACAGACACATAGATCAATGGAACAGAATAGAGAGCCCAGAAATAAATCCATTCATATATGGTCATTTAATCTATGACATTGGAAGCAAGAATTTACATTGGGGTAAAGACAATCTATTAAATAAATGGTGCTGGGAAAACTGGACTGACACATGCAAAAATCTGAAACTGGACCACCTCCTTAAGCCATATATGAGAACATATAAATTCAAAATGTTCAAGACTTGAATGTAAGACCTGAAACCATAAAACTCCTAGAAGAAAATATAGGGAGTAAATTTGCAGACATTACCCTGAGTAATATTTTTACTGATAAATCCCCTCGGGCAAGGCAACTAAAAGAAAAAATAAACATATCGGATTATATCAAACTTAAAAGTTTTTTCACAGCAAAGGAAATCGACAAAAAAAAAGGAAGCCTACTGAATGAGAGAAGATATTTGTCAATGATACATCTGATAACGGATTAATATCCAAAATGTATATATATAACTCATACAACACCAAAAAAACAAACAACCTAATTGAAAAATGGGCAGAGGTCAACTATAAGTGAATATATATATATATATATATATATATATATATATAGTCATGGGACATGGAGTATAGTATNTATAGTCATGGGACATGGAGTATAGTATGGGAGTGGAGTCAAGGGAATTGTAATAGATATGTATGATATTGGGGGGAAGTGGGGCAGCGGATTGGGGGAGGGAGGTTGTCACTTCGAGGGGTAAAAAGTATAACTATTGCACTGTGTTGTACAGCTGAAACTAATTCTAAAAAATGTGTATTTCATAATAAAAAATAATTTTTTAAAAATGGGCAGAGGACATGAAAAGACATTTCTCTAAAGAGGGCATACAGACGGCCAACAGACATATGAAAAAATGCTCAACCTCACTAATCATTAGAGAAATGCAAATAAAAACCACAATGAGATACCACTTCATTCTGGGCAGAATGGCTATCATCAATAAATCAACAACAAGTGCTGGTGAGGTTGTGGAGAAAAGGGAACCCTGGTGCGCTGTTGGTAAGATTGCAGATTGGTGCAGCCACTATGGAAATCAGTATGGAGGTATCTCAAGAAACTGGAAATGGAACTACCTTATGACCCAGCAACTCCACTCTTAGGTATCTATCCAGAGAAATCCAAGACGCTGATTCAAAAAAATACATGCACCCCTATGTTTACTGCAGCGCTATTTACAATAGCCAACACTTGGAAACAATCGAAATGCCCATCGGTAGTCGAATGGATTAAGAAACTGTGGTACGGGCCGGCCAAGTGGCGTGTTGGTTAGGAGTTGGCTTGGGATGCCAGCTCTGAGCAGTAGGGCCCCAGTTCGGATCCCACATGAGGGCCAGTGACACTGCGCCCTCTACAGTTAAGATGGTGAACAACAGCTCGACCTGGAGCTGGGCTGCCGTGAGTCGCCGGCGATGGCGTAGGCTGCAGTGAGGCTGGCCGGAAGCTGGCATGAGCTTTCGTGAGCTTCCGTGAGCAGCAGTGAGCAGCCGTCCAATGGGCGGCAAGAGACTGCCTCACCCGGGAAGAGTGCAATTATAATACCAACATGGGCCAGTGAAGCAATGTCCTCCACAACTAGACTGAAGAACAAAAGGACAGCAACTTGTCTATTCCCCTTTCCCGATTCCCCAATGCTGTTCCCCTCCCCCAATTCCCCAATAAAATCTTAAAAAAAAAAGAAACTGTGGTACATTTATACAAGGTAGTATTACTCAGCTATAAAGAAGAATGAAATCTTACCATTTGCAACAATATGGATAGACCTAAAGCACATTATGCTAAGTGAAATCAGTCAGAGAAAGACAAATATCATATGATCTCACTTATATGTAGAATCTAAAGAACTGAATGAATGAGCAAAGTAAACAGAAATAGTCTCAGAGATATAGAGGAAAAACTGATGGTTGCTAGATGGGAGGGGGGTGGGGATGGGGATGCAGAAGGGGAAGGGGTTAGACAGCATAAATAGATAACTACAATATTGCCACAGGGATATGAAAGACAGTTTGGGGAATATAATCAATAATGTAAAGATTTTGTAGGGTGTCAGGTGGGCACATGTCTTATTAGGGAGACCACCTCATGGACGGTGTAGAGGCTTGACCACTGCGCTGTACACCTGAAGTGGAAGCTGAATAATATTGTATGTCAACTATAATTTATATATATATATAGTCACGGGATATGGAGTACAGCATAGGGAATAGAGTCAATGGAATTGTAATAGATGTATATGTCAGAGGGGCAACAGATTGGGGGAAGGGGTTATCGCTTTGTGAGGGGTGAAATGTCTAACTATTACATTGTTTTGTACACCTGAAACTAAAAGACAAAAAACAAAAATCTAAACACTGAAGTGTCCTCTAAATTCCCCTCTTGCAGCTGCCATGTGCTGGGGAGAAAGCTGGCTGGAAATGGAGAAAGTTGGTGGGCTCTTACCTGGCTCTGGGGGCTCCTTGCTCACATGCTCAGCTTCCATGGACCCAATGCCCCCACTAAACATGATGGGCTTGATCCACTCACGTCGCTGGCCATCTGGGAGCTGGAGGCCAAAAGAGCGGGCAAAGCCTGGAGCATGCACATCACAGGGAGAGGAGATGGGATCCGGTCATCCAGTCTCCTCAGCGCTCACTGGGTCACACACCCCACCCCACCTCCAGGACTAGGTGTCTATTATCCCCCATGCTCCCCAGTCTCACCGGCCAGCACTGGTTCGCCAAACTTGTTGCCATAGTCAGAAGCCCCATTACTGGCCTCAATGGCAACCTCCAGGGGTTGGGCAAAGTTCCCAGGATACTGGAAACTCGGATCCTCCCAGGGCAGACTGTAACCTAGGAGGGAAAAAGAAAATTGGATGGACTGCAAAGATGGAAGACGGAGGAGCCAGTCCTTTGGGAAGAGTCTAAGCCACCAAGGACTACCTGCATGGGTAGAATGTCCCATTTTAGGAAGTCCTATTTTAGGAAGGTATAAATCATTGGTCTTGCTCCCTACCTCCCGTACTAGCCCTCCTGCTGACTCTTGGGACCAGAGTTCTTAAGCCTTTCTAAGAAATTGAATTTGGGGGCAGGTGGGGGGGTCATAAGTTTGATCCTGTATCACACTTTCTTGCTGAGTGGATACTAGTTTAATAAAGAAAATTATGGTTCTGCAAAGCCAGTCTGGCAAACTGGGTCTCCCTGGGTCTATAGTCCTCATGACCATGGTCGGTGAAAGGCCAGCTACTCTAGAGGCCTCCATCCCAAGAAAAGATGACCCAGGATGACCTTTGACCTAAAAGATAAAAGTGTTCAGTGCCTGCTAGGACAAGGAATCTGGAAGGGGAGATGGCTATAGAGGAAAAAGATGGGACCTGGAATGTGCAGGTTTCCAAAGCAATAGCCAGCAGTGCCAGCCACCACGTGGGCCCCACGGCCTGTGCACTGGACATCTCGGATCCGGCCCCCCGTGCCTGTGGTTGCACCGCTGAAGGGGGCTACTCCTGTGAAGAGAGTGGGGAGAGATATGGGTACTGAAGAGACAAACCCCAGCTCTGACCACCCCATAGAAAATAAGGACAACCGGCCTACTAGATTATTTTTCCCAGGCCCAGCCCAGGGGCCTGGGACCTTCACCCTAAGCTACACTCTCTGATCTATCCCTCCTAGGACCCAGCTCACCTGTAGGGAAGTTGTGGGTCTCTGCTGTGAAGACAACATGTCTCAGCCCCTGCTGTTGCCGGAAGCAGCTTGGCCGTGTGGGGTCCTCAGGCCGTAGAAATCGGACTTCCCTCCCCTGGATTGCACTGTGGAAATATCCGCTCTGAACGTTGCTTCCTTCCTGGGATCTGTGCTTACCCTACCAGGGCCTGGGGTCTCTCCTCCCTTAGGCCTGAAGTTACCCCAGTCTAGGGCACAGCCCACCTGCTGTTATCACAGAACTTGAGGACGTTATTGGGGTTTGAGGACGCCTGGGTGCTCATGATGGACTCAAACAGTGACTGTGCCAGCTTCTCCTCATCCATGTGAAGTTGGCCCTTGAAGAACCAATGTCGGCTGTGCTCACTGCAGGGGGTGACACAGGGAGAGGAAGGCAGAGTGGAAACATGGAGTCATTTCTCAGGCCTTGCCAAGTCTTCTCACCAGCATTAACAGCCCAGTTACGGCCAACTCATACTCAGATAGTAAGTCAAAATATGTTCCCATAATCTTCAAATATCCTGTCATTGTGGATTGTCCAGATCCAAAGTGAAGAGAAAACCAAGATTTGAATTTAGACTACTGGACTAATGGGGAGTCCAGGTCTCAAACAGACTCAAGGAGGCCCCTAAGCAAGAGTAAACCATGAAGGCAAGTCTCTAATGGTCTTTACTTCTAATCTCCACAGGCTCGACATCAGAATGTCCCCATTGCTCCCCACCTATTGGACTGAGCCAAGTCAAAGGCCTCCACGGTGCTAGGGTTCCGCTGCAGCTCCTGGAATCGTTTGGTGTAGAAATCCAGGTCCCAGGAGTCTAGGGCCAGACCTAGGAGACAAACCCCAGAAGAGATGACTATTGGACTCAAGCTGCCATTTCCCAGGAATCAGAACCCCTACTAGCCTAGCCTGGGCCTTCCTCCCAGGGACCCCTGCTTACCTAGCTCCTGGTTGGCTTTCTCAAGGGCAGGCCGGCCCTCAGCCAGTATATTGATTGGGCTGTTGAGGGGTGTTGGGATGCTCCCAAGGGAGAAGCTCTGGATGGGATGGGGGAAGTGCTGCTCTGTCATCCGGTCATGCAGGGTAGTCAAAGCAATGGCCTCCATCTCAGCTGAAGGCGGGTGGACAAACTAGGGGTGGAAACACACACAGAGGGCAAGGGGTAGCGAGCTAAAGAACAGACAAAATGGTCCACTCTCCATCTTCTAAGCCATACAAGGCCAGCCCAGTTCTAGCCCATATGGCACCTTTGTTCAGATTACAAAGATGCCCTTTCCAGGCATGATGTCAGGATGCACAGATTAGTAAGGGGAGCACAGGATGGATTTCTGTCCCATTCACTCCCCAACCAGGTTCCCTCAGGGAATGAATAACCTGCAAACGAGGCAGACCCAAAGCCAGGAGCTCCTCCCCACTTCTCCCATTATTTGCCTAGAGTTTAGAACCCAATCTCTTATGTCTGGCCCATCTCCCCCTGATCCCCCACCCTGATGGCCTTCCACCTCACCGAGAGCAGGTAGCGCCGGGTAATCTCCACACGGTCCACAGCCCCCAGCCCAGCAGCCCAGCAGACTGACACGATGTTTGTAGATGTCGGGGTGGAGAAGTTTAGCCTGAGGAGCAGGCCAGATGGCTAGGACCTCAGAGCCCCAGCTGAGAAGGTGCATCCTGCCCACTGCTGTTCAATCTCCCATCACTACTCCCCCCACCACTGGCCTCCAGCCTCAGGTCTGGGCACCAAGAAACCTGCTTTCAAAGGTCACGCAAATCAAACTATTAACTGTCCTAGCATCAAAATGCTTTGATTTCAACTTCTCAGCATGCAACCTGCTTGACTTCTAGAACATGTCTGGGAGCTAGCTCATTTTTCAAAGACCCCATAGCTCAGTTATATGGGGAAGGCATATGCATGGCTTTCTAGGCAGGGACTAGGATAGAGCAAAGGAAGAACAAATCTCCCGAGGATCACAAGAGAAGGAAGCAAAGGAATGGAAATGGAAGGGGTGGGCAGTGTGTTTGGAAGAAATGATGTGCCTGGAACATGGAAGAAGTTGCCCCAGGGGAGATGCTTGCCTGGGCCCAACCTCCAGCAGCAGGTCACTGGAGCCAGGAAGGAGCCAGGACTCCTGAGCTACATCATCCTGTAACAAGGGGCAACCAAATAGCCACGTCAGCTTCTTCATCTCCTCAGCAGTTGGGAGGGACTCAGCTGTAGGGAAACAGGGCACGGGTGCCTTGAGGTACTGCCCCTGGCACTGGAGTACCTCCCTCAAGAAGCCAATAGCTGGCCCAACCTGTCCAGTTCACATTGTAGCACAGCTCGGTCTTGACACTCTGCAGCTCTGGCAGTTTCCCTTGCAGCTTCCTTCGAGAGTGGCCAAAGGCTGCACCCTCATGGCCAGAAGGACGGACATAGAAGTGAAGGACTGAGGACATCTCTTTAGGTGTCCCTTGCTGGAGAGATGAGTTAGGTTCCTAAAAAATAACATTCACTGTTATCTGGTGAACCAATTTCAAGTTCCAAGGACAGTTGAGGCTTTGGAGGCATTAGGGATTGGTAGGGAAAGTAATAGGGGGATTCAGAGAAACAAGGTAACCTGAAAATGTAACCTTGGGAATTTTAACTAATCCTGTAAAATGTGGGTTTTAGTGATATGGGACCAGGTTGCATAGGTACATCCTTGACACATGGTCCTTGTGCACCTGCACTCTGCTGGGCCCCAGGCAAGTTCTTAGGAACACAACTGTGAACAAGACAAACACCACTTCCGCCCTCATAGTTTACATTTTATTGAGGGAGACAGGCAAGTACCCACACATTTCGAGTCCAGTGTGGTTAAGGCCAAGGGACTGTGGGTACCAACCTAGCACTTAAGGAGTCAGGAAAGATTTCCTGGGAAAAACAGCATCTAAGCATAAATCTGGAGGATGAGTAGGACTGGGCCTGTCTGGTGAAGTCAAATGATAGTTCCTTTACTTCAATGCTTCAAAATATTACGTTCCTGCTCAAGGTCAATCCAAAGCCTTTAGCCTAAAATTCAAAGGTTCTCCACATCTATCCCCAACTAATTTTCCAACTTCTGATCCCACTGCTTCTCAGCAGGACCCCAGCTTTACTAGCCAAACCCTGCCTGGCCTCCTCTCCATTCTTTAGCCACCTCCTAGAATCTCTATGCCTACTCCCATGCTATCCAAAGCCTCCCCATTCTTCAAGATGAGTACAGGTCTCACCAACTCTAGGAAGCTCTCCTCACTGCCCAGTGCTCGGGGCTTCCCATCTGTGCCATTCATTCAGCTCTGATCATACACACAGGGGCTCACAGATGTACATGGCCTCTTCCCAAGGAAGCAGGAGGAAGGGAAGCTCACTGCCTCACTTCTCTACCTGAACAACTAACTCATAGGCACCTCAAACCTAACTTACTCAACTCTGAATTTGACTCTTCTGTCAAATTCACCAAGCATTGCAATGTTGCCAATCCAGAGGTCACTTAACTTATCTTACTCAACCTCTCATTAGCATTTGACTTATTCATTCCCTACTTAAAACACCTTCCTCTCTTGGCTTCAATTACACCACTCTCCTGATATTCTTCTACTTTCTGGTTGCTACTTTTCAGTCCCCTGTGCTGGCTCCTACTCTTCTGATCTACCTCTAAATGTTGGGTGCCCTGGGCTCTGTCCTTTGTTCTCTTCCCTCTACATGCTCTTCTTAAGTGACCTCATCCAGATCTGTTGCTTTAAATACCATCCAATAGACTGAACCTTGAAATTGCTAGCATTCAACCGTTTTTAGCCAAAAATGGCAATTTCACATGATTCAAGTTAATATCTGCCAAGGAATTCCATAATTTTATTCAACCCTGACTCTCCCTGAACTCCAAACTACTACATTCAAATGCTTACATGACATCGCCACATAAATGTCTCATAAATATGATAGAATGTTTGAGCCAAAACAGAAATTTTGATTTATCATTTCTCCAGACCTGCAGTTCTCCCAGTCTTCTCCATCTCAACACAATCATCCATTTGGGCCGGCCGAGTGGCGTGTTGGTTAAGAGCTGGCTTGGGATGCCAGAGGGCCCCGGTTCCAATCCCACCTATGAGGGCCAGTGATACTGCCCTCTGCAGCTAAGATGCTGAACAACAGCTCAACATGGAGCTGGGATGCCGTGAGTCCCCGTAGATGGCATAGGCTGCAGCCATTGCTGCAGTGGGTTGCCATGGGCTACCGTGTGTAGCCAGCAGCCAGTGCGAGCGGCTAGCAGCTGCCATGAGTGGCGGTCCAGAGGCCTGCAACTGATCTACCTCGCCTGGGAAGAGTGCAATGATGGTGTCAACTTGGGACAGTGAAGCAACGTCCTCCACAACTAGACTGAAGAACAAAAGGACAGCAACTTGTCTGTTCCCCTTCCCCTAATTCCCCAGCTCTGTTCCCATCCCTCAATTCCCCACTAAAAATCTTAAAAAAAAAAAAATCATCTATTTGGCCGCTCATGCCAACAACACTGTGGTCAACCTGAATTCTTCTTTCCCTGAGCCCTCTCTATACCCGCTCCATCAGCAAATTTATTTCCAAATGTATCCCAAATCTGTCCACATCCTTTCATCTTTTTTTTTTTAAGCTGAGCCATCCTGCCACCTGTTGGCAGCTCAGCTCGGGCCAGGACTCGAACCGCTGTTGCTCAGAGCTTGCACTCTTGACACATCCTTTCATCTTTGTTACCATCAGTAGTGCAAGTCACCACCATCACTCACTTGACGTAATGCACTGGCCTCCTGACCAGTACCCAATTCCACTCCTGCCCCAACCACAATCCACTTGTCACATGTCAGCATAAATGAGATCATGGCTCCTCATTACACGTGGTATAACATTCCAGCTCAGTACCTTGGCTGAACTGGTCTGGCCACAGCCTACCTCTCCAACACTATCTCACACCACTCTCCATCTCACCCAGAATGCACCACCACACTGGCTCCTTTTCTATTCCTCTAACTTGTCAAGTTCAGTTCCCATCGGCATTTCTCTCACCCTGATATTTGCATGGCTAGCTCTTTCTTGTTATTTATATTTCAGGAGTAATGCACTTTCTTGGAAAGGATTTCCTTGACCAACCACTCTGAAGTAGCTACTATCAGATGGCCCTATTTTAATTTCCTATACAGTAGTTATCGCTATCTGACATTTTATTTTTAGCTATATCTTCCCCATTAGAACAAAATCTCCATGTGGGCATGAACTTTAGCTGTTTTATCTCCATTGGATTACCAAGGCTTAGAACAAAACCTCGGGCTTAAAAAGGAAAAAAATCTGAAGCCTGTTGACTGACTGAATGAACTCCTGTGTTTTCAAATATATATATATATATATATATATATA
>NW_017731807.1:1154826-1158086 GCF_001890085.2 Hipposideros armiger
AGAGAGAGAGAGAGAGAGAGAGAGAGAGAGAGAAAGAACCCAAAGGACTTGGCCCTTGTGTAGGAAAATGAAGCGAGTTAAGGAAGACATCCAAGTTTCAGGGTAGAACTATTTGGTTGAGGATGCTATTGGGTTGTCGGAAAAGTCATGACGCATTTTTGCAATGAAAAACAAAAAATACGTCATGACTTTTCCAACAACCCAATATTGGCAAAGTTAGTGAACACTCGAGTGGGTTTTATGAAAAGCTAAACGTTGGGCATCCGTGGTGCCAGTAGGTTGGCCAGGTGGAGAATCTGATAAGCACATGGATATAACTAGAGCTTGAGAGAGAGATCTCAGCTAAAGTAGAGATATAGGAACAAACAGTCTCTATCAATGGCTATTAAAGCCATCTAGTGGATGAGGTCACTGAGGGGAGATATATATAGTGTTTTCAAACTTCAGCTTATATCAGTATCAGTCTGGGGAGTTTATTTAAAATACAGACTCTGCTCCCCCCATTCTGATTCAGTAGATGAGATCACCTAAAAATCACCTGCATTTTTCATAAAAGTGGTGATTCCGTGGTACCACTTTGAGAAACAGTAGTGTTCAATGTGCCAAGCAATGGACAGTGTCTCAGAGGAATAGGAGCGAAAAAAGATAACCAAGAAAGGAAGACAAAAAGTATGAGACTCTAGCCCTTGTTTTTTTAGTGGACAGTTCTGAATGATGACCTGGTCCAGTTTTAACAATCCTGACCTTGAATGAGAGTGTTTGGCTGAAGTGGAATGAAGGTGAAGGTCAATGGTAGGGCTGTCCATAAGGACACTGACGTCACCTAGAGCTTGAAGATTGGTTTTCAAGTTGCTGAAGATTTAACTGAATGTGGAGGATTGACCAGAGGCTAATAGAGGAGTGTTGGAGGAACAGGGATAGAATTGTAGTGGTTTAGAATTATCACTGGGGATCAAGAAGGCTAAAGATCCTACCCCTAAGTATTGTTACACTCTGTTGGAATTTTAAAATAAAGCTGCCTAGCACTAGGAGTAGGCCAAGATGGTCCCATGCCCAAGAGTTATCTACTATAGAGGCAGCTATGTGCTCAGAATCTGTAGCGGGTATACAAAGATGGTTCATGTCCTCCGTAGGAAGCCCACATCTTAGCTGAAAAGACAGAAGAGAAACAAATCCAATGGGATTGTATCATATACGTGTATGTGTTTAGCTTATGGGAATTAAGATGACTTAAAAACTTGAGTAATTAATGATTGTCCTTTTTATGTACTGTTTGTTATTAGGCACATTTCCATGTATATACTATACAGTATTATGTCCTATTCTTTATAGGCAGTTTAAAGGATTTTTTCCCAAGGGCGATTTTGACCAATCTTTTTTTCAAGTTGCTGCCTTTAGAACCAGACTTTACATAAAATGAGTTACCACGATCTGTAGTGATCATTGCTCTATTAATAGAGGTATGTGCAAGGTGCTGTGGGAGCTCCAACAAGAGAGTAGTGTTCTGCCTGGGATGGTCAGAGAAGGGTTCACAGAGGAACAGATATTACACTTGAGCACTTTAAGGATTGGTACAGGTTTGCTAGAGAAAGAGGCAAGACTACAATTGGATGGCCAGCTGTCTGAGTTGATTGTATGGTTGGACTAAAGACTTCTAAGGTTTCTTTAAGCTCTAAAGTCCTTTACTTTTCCTCTTCATTTACATGCCCTCTTGATTTTTTTTTTTTCTATTCCTTTAGTCTTTCCAAAATTCCCTTGGTGGGCAGGATGGTCATGAAGATGTTTTAACTTGATTCACTTTCCTCAGGAGCAAGCCTGGCTTGAGGCTGCCCAGGCCTTCATCCAAGAGACCCTGTGTCCATCTGGCGAGGAGTCTGATGTGCATTTGACTCAGTGCGTAATTGATTGTGTGAAGACTACCTGGTTGTCCCAGGGAAGGAACCTGGGTTTTACACTGCCCCTCAGCTACAGGTAAGGAGAGGTGGAGTTCAGGGGGAGTTCAATATGGTTTTGAAAAGAAAGGACTTGAGAAGAGCGAGGGGAAACTTGCTAAGGGGAGGAAGAGGTGGTGTAAACGCAAACTCCTTCTGCCAAACTTTCCCATTCTCCATAAAACTGCTTTTCTTTTCCTGTAGTTCTCTGAAATTTACTTAAGTGGAGTTTAGAAACAAAGAGAAGAAGAGAAAGGACAGGAGAAGATTGAAAGAAAATTGGGAAAAAACTCCAAGTGGGGAGAGAGGCTGACACTATTTCATTTTATGTATTAGGAAACTGAGATTCACCAAGTGCTGATAGTTGTGTTTAAAAAGACCTGAATGGTCTTCTGAAGGTATTTTTGTTTTTTTAAAACTATACTACCACTTCCTAAATTGTTCTATGCAATATTAAGAAAGTACCACAAGAAAAGGGCTCCATGGCTAAATAAACTTCAGAGACATTGGATATGATAAACTTCTCTAGGAGAGTCATGAGGTTCATTAACATATTAAAGGGTCAGAAAAATCCTGCAAAAAGAAACCTATTTAACCTCAGAGAAGTATCCGTTGTCTTGAATATGGGGTGTATTATTCTTGTGGATATTTTTATGTTTTTACTATACATGCAATATACAGTAGAGTTTTGCATACCTTTAGACTTTATATAAATAGTACCATACCTTATATGTCCTTTGCAATTTGCTTTTTGTACTTCTGAGATTTATTCATATTGACAGCTCTAGCTCATTTATTTTGACTGCCCTGTGATATTCTATTATGTGAGTATACTTACCACTGTGTATTTATCTTTTAAAAAAGAAAAAAGGTAGAAATTTGTTTAGCTTTGTTTAATTTGTCTTTTCCCAAACTTATTTCAGCACAGGTTATTTTTCCCCCTGGCACTCCCTTAACCTGCTTATAGCAGTTTGGGAAACACTGCACTCAGCCTGGCAACCTATCTCAGTCATTGAAGGCAAGGGATCTGTGGTGAGAAGACAGCTAATTTGTATTCCATGTTATCCAAAACACTATTTTCAAAATTCTTTGTAATTTTCTCATCCATGGACTTCATTATAAACCAATGGTAAACAACAAATGTTGGTGGGAATGTAAGTTAGTGTAGCCACTATGGAAAACAGTATAGAGGTTTCTCAAAAACCTAAGAATAGAACTACCGTATTTGCCGGCGTATAAGACGACCCCCTAACATTTCCACTCAAAATACAGAGTTTGTTATATACTCGCCGTATAAGACTACCCCCTCTTCTGCACACCTTCCACACA
>NW_017731807.1:1164385-1167372 GCF_001890085.2 Hipposideros armiger
ACAAAGTGACAACCCCCTCCCCCAATCCACCCCAACATCATACATATCTATCACAATTCCATTAACTCCACTCCCCATACTGTACTCCACATCCCGTGACTACATATATCCAATTATAGTTGACATACAATATTATTCAGCTTCAGTTTCAGGTGTACAGTGCAGTGGTCAAGCCTCTACACCATCCATGAAGTGGTCTCCCTAACAAGACATGTGCCCACCTGACACCCTACAAAATCTTTACATTATTGATTATATTCCCCAAACTGTCTTTCATATCCCTGTGGCAATATTGTAGTTATCTATTTATGCTGTCTAATCCCTTCCCCTTCTGCATCCCCATCCCTACCCCCGTCCCATCTAGCAACCATCAGTTTTTCCTCTATATCTCTGAGACTATATCTGTTTACTTTGCTCATTCATTCAGTTCTTTAGATTCTACATATAAGTGAGATCATATAGTATTTGTCTTTCTCCGACTGACTTATTTCACTTAGCATAATGTGCTCTAGGTCCATCCATATCGTTGCAAATGGTATGAACTCTTGATTTCCATCACACCAGCCCCTCGCCATCTTTCAGGCCAGGCCTCATTTCAGTAAACGGTACTTCTGCCAGGTCAGTCCGTCCTGATTCCTCCATTCCACACCAAGCTGATCACCCTTTCTAAAGTTAGGCCCCTCACAATTGTCCTCTATGCCATAATTTCTTCACAGTAATGATCACATCCTGAAATCATTTTGTTTATTAAACCGCTTGATTTTCGTCTATCTTTCCCAGGGAAATAAAAGCTCCAAAGAACGCAGGAACAGTTGTCTACATCAGGGCTGTATCCCCAACTACTATCATGGTGCCCGAAATAAAGCAGGGGCACCATGTTGTTGGGGATGAGTTTATGTAGGGTCTCCTCTGTCGGGAGCCCAATAGGTACCTGCATTAAAGCAAGCCGGCGGGAACCAGACCGACGCAGCTCGGCCTCGTGGGGTACTGAAGCCGCCTGGATCAGTCTTGGAGTGGGTCGTGAAAGGGTGCAGCAAGCAAGGGGATCCTGCTTTAAATTTATTAAAATTTAATAAGTTTTAGCCATACGCACGTGGAAGCAGCTCTCTAGGATCCAGAGCTCCTCGAATCGTGGCGCGCTGAACACATCATCCGCTTGCGCCGCGGGCGGAAGCGGAGCCCGAGGGTACCCCCTCCTCTTACTTCCTCCAGGGGAGGGATCACCGCCGCGTTCGCCCCTCGATTGTTAAAGAGGCTGTTCCCCCAGGTGGTGGTTTATCCCACAAATCTGTCTTGAGTTGATGTTTGTGAAAATACAGTCAGTACCATATCCCCGCCTCTCTTGTCCCGTGTAAACTATGACGGAGACACAGACACTTTGAATGCAGGAAGCAGAATGAGAAGCATCTTCCATGTCCAGGACTCAGTTTCCCTAGCCCTACTACCTTGGCTTTGTTTCTTTCACTTTTTTCTTTCCTGAACGAAATTATTTACCACGTCTTATTTAGCAACAAAGCACTGCTCCAGGCACCAGGATACAAAGATAAATAAGTAGGATAAAGCTCCTGGGTACTCACATCCAAGCGTGTGTGTGTGGGGGCGGGGGACAGATAAACAAATACAGTAATGTATGAATGATGTACTCTGGCTACGTTAAGGAAGAAACACTTCTCTCTGCTTGTCAAGATCTGGGAGATCTAAAGATGCTTATGCGTTACCAACCAGACCGGCTGTGTTTGAGTTCCTGAGCTCCTCCACCCCATCCCAGGGATGCCAGACAGGATGTCACTGGGTAAGAGAGACAGGGAGTAACCGCGTGAGGGACAGAAGTGGGAATGGAACACAGAGGTCCGAGTCCTCAGGATACTGAGTGGGGCGGAGCCGAGAACGCGCCGACTGATGACGTCACCGGCCGGCCCCCCCAGGGTGCACTCGCGCCAGCAGCGAGCGGTTCGAGCTTAACTTCTCGCGGCAGATTTTCGGCGGTATCATGGCGGCTTGCCGGGCTCAGGCTCCTGGATCCGTGAGTGATGCCCTCCGTCCCTCGTCCTTTTTTTCTTGTCTGTCCCGGATTTTTTCTTCTCCTGTTCCCCCCACCTTGCCTTTTTGCCCCCTGACTTCACTGGCCGCGCCTGGGCCAAGGGGAGCCTGTGAGGCTGTTCGTCCTACCCCTCTCGCTGGTTCTGCGAATATATGTATTTAATCCTTCATTCCTGCGGCGCCCGCTGTGAGCCTTAATTAAACACGTCTCGGTCCACTCTCTAGTCTTCAAGCCCAGTGGGAAGCCAGGAGCAGACTAACGGGAGAACTGTGGTAGGTTCTTGGGGGAAGACCCCAGACGCAGCTGTAACTGGTAATTAGGAAAAGGTTTTGAGACCCAAAGTGCGTGTAGAAGCAAAGCAAAAAAAGCACTGAAAAAGATTTCAAGGCGGGGGCAAAAACGTTCAAAGGCAAGATAGAGAAGGTGTCTGAAAAATCTCAAGAAGTTCTGTTGGGTGGTGGTAGAGGGGTCAGAGCTGACAGTCTTATGAGCCTTGCTAAGCAGCGACTTTAATTAACCTGAGGATAATTTGGGAGTCACTAAGGGTTTCAAGCAGAAAAATGATTGGATGAGATTTGAATTTTAGTTTCCTGAGGCAACAGTGTAGAGAGTGGACTAGAGAGTACCAGTTAGAAAGTGTGGTTGAAATGTATTGACAGAGAATGGTAACCCCGACCATGGAATGGTCGAGGAAGGAGAGATAAAGACAGAGTAAAATATATATATATGTGTGTGTGTGTATGTGTGTGTGTGTGTGTGTGTGTGTGTGTGTATGTATATATATATATATATATATATATATATATAGAGAGAGAGAGAGAGAGAGAGAGAGAGAGAGAGAGAGAGAGAGAGAGAGAAAGAACCCAAATCCCAGAGGCTCACTGACAAAACCTCAGCATCGGTGCTGGCCGTGCCTCCTGGCCCAGGACTTCAAAGGAGCCTGGGG
>NW_017731807.1:1170447-1213493 GCF_001890085.2 Hipposideros armiger
AATGAAGTGGGCGGGCATCGGGAGGCCACTATGGCACGGGGCAAGCACTATGGGCAGTCTATCTGAAGTGTACCTGGCGTATAAGACAACCCCCCACTTGGAGGCATATTTTTCAGGGCCAAAAAATCGTCTTATACGCCGGCAAATACGGTACCATATATGATCCAGTAATTCCTTTTCTAGGTATTTACCTGAAAACCATGAAAACACTTATATGTAAAGATGTGTGTACCCCTATGTTCATTGCAGCTTTATTTGTAGTAGCCAAGACATGGAAACAATCTAAGTGTCCATTGATGGATGATTGGAGATATGTATATTCATATTCAATAGAATACTACTTGGCCATAAAAAAGATGAAATATTGCCATTTATAACAACATGGATGAATCTTGATATTATGCTAAGTGAAATAAGTCAGCTAGAAAAGGACAAAAACCGTATGATTTCACTCACATGTGGAATATAAAACAAAAAGTAACAAAACAAAAACAAACTCATAGATGCAAACAACAAAATGGTGGTTACTTGGAGGAAACGGTGGGGAGGAGGGCAAAGTGGGTAAAGGAGTCAAATATATGGTAATGGAAGGAAATTAGACTGGGGAGCACACAATAGAGGACAGATATTGAATTATAATCTTGTACACCTGAAAATTATATAATGTTATTAACCAATATTACCCCAAACATTTAATTTTAAAAAAATTAAAATCAACAAGGAAAAATCCTAAAATGGAATACTGAAACAAACGAACCTAACTATATTAAAATGATATTCATCACCACACAGAAGGGGGAAAATTACATTTCAACTATATATCCTTAGAATAAAGACAAAAAGAATAGCAAACCAAATAAATAAATCAGTGGTAACTAAAATTGCTGGTCTGCCAGAATATAAATCAACACACTCCTTCCTTCACTGAGAAAGTCTTGCCTGTGAAAAAGAGTCAGCTGAACTAAACAGTGTACTTTTTGACATTGTGTTTAACCAGGTACTTAATACTCAACTTTTAAAAAACCTTAACATTTTGTCATATTTGCTTCAGTTCTTTTTTATAAAAAGTAAAGCGTTCCAGATTTAGTGAAGTCCCCTAAGAGCTCTGTCCTGATCCAGTTCTCCCCTAACCCCTTCTCCTTAAGTAGTCAATGTACTGAAGGGAAGCACAGGCTCATCGGGTATGCACACCATCAGCTTCATTAGCTGTTTGCACACTGCTCTCCAGTGGAGTTGTACCAAATTGACACACATACCAGCATACATCTGTATCCTGAGCCTTTCTCATATCTGTTTTTCACCTTGAACACAAATTTTTTTTTGTCTATTTGATAGGCATTAAATGATATTTTAATTCCAAAGTTATTTCTGAGGGCCCGCTACCTGGGGTTTTTTTCCTTTTCTCTGTAACTCTTCTCATTTTACTCCATTGACCTGTGTTTTTCCTTTCTTTTCCTACAATTCTTATCCATCTTTATAACTTTTAAGATTGCATTGTTTATTTAGAAGCTTCTGATCAAGATGGAGGAGTAGGTAAATGCAGTGCTTGCCTCCTCTCACGACCACATCAAAGTTACAACCAAACCACAGAACAACCATCATTGAGAATCACCTGAAGTCTAGCAGAACAGAAGTTCTGTAACTGATATACAGAAGCCACTTCAAGACTGACCTTGGAAATTAAAAAAAAGAAAAAAAAATCACATTGTTTATTTAAACATAGAATGAGATCTCATTTGAGAACTGTCCTGCTAGTGTGAGTGAAGCTCTGGGACAGGAGAGCTACTTATCAACTAGTTGTAGTCGAAGGAATTGTGATTTCCGTGAAGTCTCTATTGCAGTGGGGTTAGGGTCTCCCGCTGGTGAGCTAAGTGTATGCCTAGTGGCCTCCGTAATCACAGTCTAATTGAAGGTCCAAATCTCTCAAAATTCTGGCATTACTAGAATAATTGAAAAATGGTAAGTCAGCAATTTTTAGGAAACTTGGAACCTTTTTAAAGTTTCTTGTTCGAGATAGCACAATATGTAGAAGTAAGGAGCTCATAAAGAATAGTGGATGGAAGTAAAATAGAAATTTGACAGACATAAATATTCTTTTTTTTTCATTCTCCTTCATCAAGTGCCTGTTGTGTGCTAGGCACTGTGCTAGGCCTTGAAAGTTGGGGAGCAAGGACAAATGCAAAGGATTCGAGGTTATCACCTTCAGTTTCTGACCCAGACCCTAAAGAACCTGGGAAAAGTCATCCCTATTTTTGCTGTTTTCTGTCCTGAAGGTGTCCTAGGGTAAATAGCCCTCTCTCATTGATTTTTCCGGGGCCTTCAGAGAAGTAGGGAAACAAAAGAACATAGACTTTTGAGTGAAGCACATCTGGCTTTTCCACCAATGTCACTGTGTACCTGAACCTCTCTAGCTTTCCTCATCGGTAGCTTAACGAGGGTTTTTGGTGAAAATACAATACAAATAGTGAGTGTGAACGGACCCAATACAGTATATGCCTGAGGGGCTCAACACCTGCTAGTTTTCTATCTTTGCCTTTTATATGCTCCAGAGCCATGTGGGAAAGAATAAAGCAGATGTGGAACATGGGTAATCTTATAAGTACGAGGAGAAATTGCGATATTTTATAATCTTATCCTGTTTCTTTTCCACTCAAAAAATCATACAAATGCAGAATAATGGCACTCATATTACAAAGATGTGAATCTATTACAACTTTGATAATTTAACTATTATCACATTATCTATGATATACCTCACACTTAATAGTGACTCAGCAGTATTGCAACATTTTGCTTAAGAATGGCTGATCTCATACATCTCTTGAGATTTCAAAACTCTTGATACCAACTCAGTCGTTCTCAGCCTCAGCTTCCAAGCTAGTGTCTAGCGCTGTGACTTTCTAGATTAGGAAGGAAACCTGGATGGGCCCACTGAGGTTGAGCTATTAGACAGATGCCTAGGTGGCCTCATTGGAGTTTTCTGTGGATCTGAGAACTAAGATGCTGTCAAGGGAGCTGTTCGTGGTATCGGTAAAGTGTTCTCCCCACATTTATCTCAGACTGCTCTTGCATTCCTCCTCCATTCCTTCTGAGTCTTGTCTGTGGCACCATTTTGTTCAAGATATTATTCAGCACAGGCTTTCTTCCTACTTTCTCCCTAGGTACTTACTGGTTTTTGAACCCAGATCCCATCCTCATTTTCTTAGGCTCTTCATCCCAGCTTTCCCTCCTTCAATCAGTCAAACTCCTCTCTTAGTCCCCATCCACCTTTCCTTGGGATACTGGGAGATTTGTCAGGACTGAGGGTAACTTCCTAGACTTGATACAGCTTTGCAATACTTTGCTTCCTTCACTCTGCAGCTTTGTCTCAGTACAGAACCTCAGAACCCACCAGCGCCTCTCATGCTGCAGCCACCTGTCCTGGAGCAGCATGGCATACCAGGCTTGGGCCCAAGAGGCTGGACTAAGTGGGACCCTACCCCGGGAGCGGCTATTACTTTTAGGGACACTAACAGACCTATCAGGGGACTTGGAACAAGAGTACAGGGATGGAAGTCTCTCTGTGAGAGATAACACTGGTATCCTGGACTGTGAGGTGAGTAGGAAGGGGGAGGTTAGGTGCCTCAGATCCTTATAAAGAATGGTGTCTAGGCAGAGAGGCAATAAGTCTCTGAGGGAACAAAGGTGGAGGGGGCTGGATGGGATGCTAGAATCCTGATTAACCCTTGCTCTTGGTCTTTTGTAGCTCATAGATCTGGACCTTTCTTGGTTGGGCCATCTCTTCCTATTCCCCAGTTGGAGTTACCTCTCTCCTGCCAAGTGGAACTCCTCAGGGCAAGGGCACTTGGAGCTCTGGAGTGCCCCTGTGCCAGTGTTTCCCTTGACCATCAGTGCTGGCCCCCTCCCCACTATCCCTGTTCTCTACCCAGAAGCTGCGTCCTGCCTACTCAGGCAAAGGTAATTAATTCTTCCCTCTCTAGGGGAGGAGGGAGCACTGTGAAACCAGGAGAATGATGATGGGTCAGGGGAAAAAAGGAGAGAAAGGTACCGAAAGTAATATAGTTGAAATGTCCCAGATCAAAGGGATGATAGAGCCTCTTTTAGAATAATATCTTTCGAGTAGCTATGGAAATATGGAAATTTTACATCACTACTGGATTGTTCTTTACATGGGAGGGGAGGCATTTTTAGGGAAAAAGAAGAGAAATAAAAATGACTTTTTCCTCTCTTCTTTCTACCTTCTTTAATAGGAAGCTCAGAGTTGTGAAGCCAAACCTGGCTGGGAAGCTGGTTCGATTGAGTGCTCTGGTGAAAAGTCAAAAGAAAGCTTATTTTGTCCTGTCTCTTGGTGAATTATCCCCAGCTGACAGCCAAACCAGCAGCTATGTGTCCATCATCGTGCAGGTGAGGATTAGGGTCAATTCAGCGGCATGGAGATGTGGAAGGGGTGTTGGAACTCTGAACGGGAAAGATAACATATTAGGAGGAACCATTTCAGAAAGGAGGACAGCTGGGAAGAGCTGTTTTCTGGAACAGCAATATTGAGGGAAGATTCCAGGTAACATCGTTCCTGTGTATAGGAGGTAGGGAATAGACTCTGCTGCTGTGCAATTCATTAGAGTAGACAACTTTTGTATTGTGTGTGACATTTTGAAAACCTACCAGAATCATTTGGTTTCCCCCTGCATTAGAAGGATGACCAAGAAAATTATCTGAACACAATTAATACATGGAATACATACACTTTTTAAAAAAATTTGATACTTATTGTTCACTCTATCAGCTGGTACAATTTTAATATTTATTTTTACACTAGTTATTATATGACTTACACAGTTACTTGAATAAGGTTCTAAAAGCATTCAAAACAAAGGATGAAAAGGCTCTCTAACATGCGTATCAAAACATTTGGAAACTATGATATTTATGAGCACTATTTGAATTCTTAACTGCCTCTGTGTACCATGAGCTTCAGTAACAGTGATTAAAGTACAAAGGAACAAAAAAATTGCTAAAACTAAAAATTCTTAGAAGCCACCCAAATTTCTGATCTTGCTTTTTCCTCCTGGGTTAAAGAGGAGCTTATATATTTTCTTTACATTAAAATATTTTAAGTCTAGACACCATTCAAAAAGTCTGTGTAGGGCGGGGTTGGCTCATTCGTGTGTTATATGTCCAGGGAGAAATTTCTGAAATGCACTTGAATTTCTGCAAGGTGACCAAAGTAGGGTAAGCCCTTTGGGTAGTTTATAATCTTGTAGATCTTATATGATATTGATTTATGAAATAAGCAGAGAATAATACAAAACAGTATAACAGTATATAAGTTCTAAGATGTATAGTGTAGTTATTATAACTGCCGTAGCAGGTCAGCTAGAGTTTATTATGTGGAGGGAAGCCTTATGGGAAAGTTTAGACTTGATCTGGGTCTTTGAAGGATGGACAGAGTTTAAATCACTAGGAGAGAGGGGAGGATATTCATGACTGGAGCATCACCTGTACCAAGATTCATCCTTTATCGAGTATGTATTATAACGCTAGGCACTTTGGTCATTTCAGAGGCACAAATTTGAAACTCTCAACCAGATAAGTAAGTCAGCTGTTAATATTCAGGATCATAAGTGCTGTGATAGGTACACACACATACACGAGACACTGTAAGGGTGCAGAGGCGGGCTTTGGAATAAGCCTGGGAAGTCAGGGGAGGAGTGATCTTGGTATGTTTATGGGCTGCTGAAGAGACATATTGGAGACAAACTGTCACTGTAGATGACCTCAGTGAGTCTCTTCTATGATACAGTGAGGTCATTTCTTGAAAATGGAGGACTAGACTCAGAAAAGAGGAGTAAAGGTTCAGGGTAACTGCAGACCGGCCGTGTGGCACGTTGGTTAAGTGTTGGCTTGGGACGCCAGCTCTGAGCAGCATGGCCTCGGTTCAGACCCCACATGTGGGCCAGTGACGCTGTGCCCTCTACATCTAAGATCGTGAACAGCAGCTCGACCTGGAGTTGGGCTGCCATGAGTCGCAGGCGACGGTGTAGGCTGCAGTGGGTTGGCAGCGGGCTGCTATAAGGGCTGCTGTAAGCTACCATGAGTGGCCGGCAGCCAGCGGGAGCTGCCGTGAGCCGAGCCGCCGTCCAATGGCCTGCGAGCAACTGCCTCACCCAGGAAGAGCGCAATGATAATACCAACTTGGGCCAGTGAAGCTACACCCTCCACAACTAGACTGAAGAACAAAAGAACAGCAACTTGTCTGTTCCCCTCCCCCAATTCCCTAGTAAAACCTTAAAAAAAAAAAAAAGGTTCAGGGTAACTGCTGTGCTAGGTGTTTGGGGATAAGAGATTGCTGAGCAGTGACAGGGCCAAGCTGGAGAGGGTCAGCATAAGTGTTTGGCACTAGGGTGGCATGAGTCTGTCTAACTTAAGTAGGTTTTTTGCCTTAGAAAAGGAGTTGAGGAAATACCGTATTTCTCCATGTATAAGATGCACCTTAATTTGGGGCCCAAAATTTGAAAAAAAATGTATTACATAAAGTTATTGAACTCAAGTTTTATTCATCATAAAATTCATACAACTCATCACTGTCAAATAATCTACAACCCCTGTATAAGACGCACCCAGTTTTTAGACCCCAAATTTTTTGAAAAAGGATATGTCTTATACATGGGGAAATACGGTAACTATGGTGATGCAGTATTGGAACAGAGGAAGGTAAGGACCTCACTCAGTGTCTGAATAAAGGAGAAAGGGCTGTGATAGGAGGTCCTAGTGAGAGGTTAGAGGAAGTCTAATGAGCATAGGGAGAGCTGGGAGGAGCAGAATCACCAGTATTCATTTATTTGTTGGTTTGTTCAGTCAAACCATTATTAACTACTTGTTTTGCACAAGCAGTAAGCTTAAGTGAGGTCTTAGCAATATCTTATGATGAGTTGTGACATCCAAGGTCTGATTGATGGTACTCAACTGGTTTTAGAGTAGAAATGGAGATGTGTGAAGTTGAGCACAGGAGACTAAAGTTCAAGTGTCGACCATCAGTGTGTTTTGAAACCCCTAAGAAAGGCAGCAGTACTGTTATGCCTATGGGACGAGCATGCCTAGAAGATTGTTATATTTACAAATAGTCCCTTTTTGCCTTGTGCTTCAATTTCTTCAACAGCCACCCTTATCCAGTCCATATGATGCCCTGCTGTCAGATGTTTCTTTTTTTTTTTTTTTAAGATTTTTATTGGGGAATTGGGGGGATGGGAACAGTGCTGGGGAATTGGGGGAAGGGGAACAGACAAGTTGCTTTCCTTTCGTTCTTCAGTCTAGTTGTGGAGGACGTTGCTTCACTGGCCCAAGTTGGCACCATCATTGCGCTCTTCCCGGGCAAGGCACATCAGTCGCCGGCTTCTGGACGGCTGCTCACTGTGGCTGCTGGCCGCTCACGCTGACTGCTGGCTACACACAGTAGCCCATGGCAACCCACTGCCACAGGGGCTGCAGCCTACACCATCGCCGGCAACTCACTGCAGCCGGCGACTCACTGCAGCCCAGCTCCAGATTGAGCTGTTGTTCAGCATCTTAGCTGTGGAGGGCAGTGTCACTGGCCCTCATATGTGGGATCCGAACCGGGGCCCTCTGGCATCCCAAGCCAGTTCTTAACCATCAGCCGACCGGATGTTTATTTTTATTTTCCTACTTTTATATTTTTCATTTTCCTATAAAATAAAGTATTCAGCATGTTAGTTCTGGTTTTTTTGCCCTCAACTTGGCTCTCCCGTCTTGTCTCCTACAACTTTCAAGAATTCCTTCGTCTCCATCCTGGCCAGTGTTTTCACTGCCTTGCTTGTTCTGAGTTCCAGACATTTCTATGTTGTTGCCTCCTGCTTGAATCGCCCTTCTCTCTCTCCACTTTGACAAACCAGAGATGTCCTTCAGGACCCTGTTCAAGTTCCGCTTCTTTCACTTGGCCTGCCTGATCATTCCAACCCATCCTGACCTTTTTAGTCTTTCTCTGAAACCTTAGCAAATGTGTATTCTTTTTGCCACTTGGTCATACATGGCTCCATATTATTACTTGGGTTGGTGTCTGTGTTCCCCAGTGGTTTGAAATAGGTTGGAGAAAAGGGAACAGTCTATTACATTTCCTTAACATCTGTTCCAATACTGGATATATACCTACCTAGTGCATATTGATTAAATAAATGAAAATTGTTTGTATGTTATGGGGTAGGATAGGGGAAATGCAAAAGGGACATAATTTTCTGAGTGGAATATTGTTATATTTTAGAGGAAGTTTTAGGGATGGCTTGTATCTTGGGGGAGGGATTGGGAAACATTTGGCATCTCCTGTGAGAGAGGAGAGATCCTGAAAATTCTATGGCTTAAGATTTAATTGGTAAACAAGGAAGATGAAGAGGCAAGGAAAGCTCATAAGGAGCAGGTCTTTGAGGTCAAATCATGATGGAAAGGGACTCTGGCAGAGGGACACCATTGTGAAAAGTGTCTCGTGCCATGTTGGCTGCCTCTGCATAAGCCAGGTCCCTGCCCAACTGGTGTGGCACCGAGCCCTTCGGCCTGGTAGAGCCTATGTGCTGACAGAGCTGCGAGTATCCAAGATCCAAGGTCACCGTTACCATGTTTGGAGGACCAGTCCCTCCTCTCATCTGTTGCCGCTGAAACCAGAATGTGTACGAGAGCTAGAACTGGAGCTGGATGGACCCCTCTTGGAGGCTGACCCCAGGCCCAGCAACTCCCAAGAGAGGGAAGAGCAAGAAGGTCTTGTCCAGAACTCCATACTCTTATCATATACAGTAAGTATAAGAGAGCGATCCTAGAGCTCGAGGGGCAGGAAATGTGGGTCTCCAAAGAGGAAGGAAATAGGGATCAACTGGCCCTTTGACCTCTTTGCAGGGAACGGTCACAGGCGTTCTGAATCAGCCTGCTGGACTCTATGAGCTGGATGGGCAGCTGGGGCTCTGCCTTGCTTACCGGGAATTCCATGGCCTCAGGCGGGTAGTGCGACCAGGAGTCTGTCTGGAGGTATGTGAGGGATTAGGGCTGGTGATAAAAAGAGGCTTCTCTTACCTTTATGGGCTGGTCTTTCTATGCAGCAGGGTGGGAACCTTTATAGCAAAAATATAAAAATAATTAGTGTGTTTTGGGGTGGGGATGGGGGGGGGGACATGTGTGTATGTTAAGCATGATTTGGATGAGAGCTCCGATCAGAAATTATTAGAGTCTGAGACACAGAGAGGAGGGGTTGGGACCAAAGCATCTCCTTCACAGAAGAGCCTTCTAACTGCTATCTGGAGGAGGAGATGGTAGAGCTGAAGCCCAGGTGTAGGGAGGGCCAGCCTGATGAGTAGGTAAGCCACACCATCCAGGAGCCCTCTGGCCCACAGAAAGACTGAATGGAGCTTGTGAGGGATGAAGGCTTACCCCAGAGGCAGTGGGCTGTAATGGAAGGTGAGGAGGCAAGGCATGAGGCTGAAGGGAAATCACCTGTGTAGGAGAAATTGGGTCTTCTGGAACCCAGGCAGTGGAAAACTGCAGTTAGCTCTGCCTGGAGTCATTGAGTTGGCTTCACCTCTGCTTTTTCACCTTTTCTGCTTTCCCCCAGATCCAGGATGTTCACCTCCTCCAGTCGGTGGGTGGGTGGGCCCGAAGGCCAGTGCTAGCCCCTTGTCTCCGTGGTGCCATTTTGCTTCGGAGCTTTTCTCCCCGGAAGCCCGAGACTCAGTCTTCCTCCCAAGCCCAGTCTTCCCTGTATGAGCACCTGGTATGGGAACGCCAATTAGGACTTCCCCTCTACCTGTGGGCTACCAAGGCCCTGGAGGAGCTGGCCAGCAAGTGAGGAGGATGAGGGTCTGGGCTGGGGCGGCAGTGGAAGTAAGGGAAGCAGGATGCTAGAAGAGGCAGGGTCTTTGGGAGAAGTGACTCAGCGTCTTTCTCTGGCCAAGGCTCTGTCCTCATGTGCTGAGACACCACCAGTTGCTGCAGCACTCCTCTCCTGGGCACCCCAGCCTGGGACTACAAGTCCTGGCTCCTATCCTGGATGTCCTAGCTCCACCCTGCATCCCCAGTCGGAATGTACACAAGGAGATCCTCGAAAAGCCGCATCTCTGTCCACTCCAGAAGGTATAAGGATGTGGGAATAAGAGGGTTACAGAGCTAATGTACAGGGGGACACACGGGATACACAGTCTGATTTTTCTTTTCTCCCTGACAGTACACTCGGCTGCAGACTCCCTGTTCCTTCCCCACTCTGGCCACTCTGAAAGAGGAAGGGCGGAGCAGGGCCTGGGACTCCTTTGACTCTAAGACCCTTCTGCCCCTCGCAGAGGCTTCTCACCTGACCAGTTACCAACTCAATCAGCGTCTGACCTGGTCCTGGCTCTGTCTGCTGCCCTCCACTTTCCATCCAGCCCAGGTAAGTGGAGCTCCAGCAGGGTTCAGGGTACTTCCTCTTTTTGCCACCCTCAGTACCACTACCATAGTCATTTTTTGTCATTTTGACTGACTGGCCTTCTAACTAGACTGCTCCATCTCTTCTTGGTCCCCTCCCTACAGCAACTGGAAAGAGTGAAGTAAAATGTGACTTGGATTACGAACCTCTCTTGCTTTAAATCCTTTTCTTGTTTCTCCCAGTGTATATAAAATAAAACCCAACCTTCTATGTCCGACGAAGTCCTGCTTGTTCTCCTAGCTCTAACCTCAATTTGAACCTTTCTCTCCTGCTACCAAATGTGTGAATGTGTGTTTTTTTCACACCTGTCTTCCCCACTTGGATATAAGTTCTTTGAGATTAGAGACCATGTCTTTTTGTTCACTTTGTAGCTAACATTTAACATATGCCAGGCACATAGTAGATGCTCAATATTTGCTTAATAAATACTTGATACCTTGGCTTTCATCTCCCTGCAGGTTTTGCTTGGGATTCTGGTGGCTTCATCTCGTACAGGTTGTCTGCAACTTCGGGACAAAAGTGATTCCCTCCCCTGCCTCCTCATGAACAAGCACTCGGAGCCCCTCACTGACTCCCGGCTCATAGGTTTGGAGTTCAGAGGTGGAGAGAAGGTGGTGGAGGAATAGAAGGTCTCGGAATGGGGGGGTTTGGGAAAAGCACCTACTGGGATTTTCTGGAGATGCTGAAGTGATACGTGTTCATCAAGTTTTGGGAGAAGTTTAGGAGGCTGGTATTGGGCAGGTAGAGAAAAGGGGCAAGGGGTCCCCTGGCCAGAACTCCAATTCCCAGCATTCATTTCTCCCTCCAGAGAGCCTAATATGCACACCAGGATGACAGCTCCCATTTTCTACATTATTAGTTTGAAAAAGCCGAGGGCTCCCACCTAGGACAGAGCTGGCTATTCTTGCTGTCCCACAAGGAGGCACTGATGAACTTTTGTGTCCCTCCAGTCTTGTTTGGACTTACTGAGATTTGTAGAAATCATAGAAAGCAAAGTTTCCTTAGATCTAGGAACAGGTGTTTTAGAGATTTGTGAGAAAATAGAATCGAGGCCTTTTAGCTTAGAAGGTTAGGGGTGGGATTGGACATGGGGATGGAATGGTTTCTCCCTTGAGGTGTCATCCCTCTAAGGTGGAGATCAGGTCAGGCTTGGGTTGGGCAGCAAGACTTGCAGAGTGGTCTGCTTCACTTCCTGTTCTACAATTCTTTCCTTTTGCCAAAATAGAAAATTTCCTTCCTCTAGGTTGCTTGGTACGGGCAGAGAGGTTTCAGTTGGTCATAGAGAGGAATATCAGAAGCAACTTTCCTTCCTGGAAGGAGCTGAGCATGACAGGCTTCATCCAGAAGAAGCAGGCCAGGTTGGCCTTGGGGTAGTGGCTGTACTCCTGAGTCTTGGAGGGGAAGGGGAAGGGCCTGGTGCAGGTGTTGGAATGCTGGGACTCACAACACCCAATGCCTACATCACTAAGAAACCTATTCCTTGTCTCTCCCAACAGAGTCTATGTCCAGTTGTTTCTGGCCGATGCCCTGATCCTGCCTGTGCCCAGACCGTCCCTTCACTCAGCCACCTCAACACCTCGGCAGACGGAGCCCACCCTCTCTGAGGGTCCCCACATAGGACAGAGCCGGCTGTTCTTGCTGTCCCACAAGGAGGCACTGATGAAGAGGAACTTGTGTGTCCCTCCAGGAGCCAGTCCACAGGGTCCCAAGCCCACTCTCAGTTTCCACGTATCAGGAACCTGGCTTGGGAACACCCAGAGGAAGGAGGGAACTGGATGGAGCGCACCCGAGTTCAAGAGAGATGAGCACAAGGATCACAAGGTAAGCTGGGACTGTAGGGTCCTCGGGCTTGACCTGTCCCCCTAGCTCCTGTCTGGAACCCCAGCACCCTTCTCTCCTTCCTCACAGGTTCTCCTCATCTTTCTTGGCTCCTCAGTCCGCTGGTTCGAGTTCTTGCACCCCGGGCACGTGTACCGACTTGTGGCTCCAGGCCCTCCTGTGAGTGCCCTACTTCATCACGTCCTTCCCTAGAGAGCTTTTCTTTGGCTTGGGGTCTGGAGAGGAAGTGCCAGTGCCTGGTCACTCCAGGTCTCCTAGCAGAAGGGTGGCTCTAGATCAAATAGAAGGCCTCTCTATGTCTGGATCACTTCCTTCACCAGCCTCCAGAGAGAAAACAAAATTGGGTGATAGTATTTTGTGAACCTCCCTCTGGACCAAGATACACTGAGAGACCATCATCTTCCCATTTCCTGGCAGACACCAATGTTATTTGAGGAGGATGGTTCATCCTGCGTGTCGCAGCATCCTCTGGAGTTGGCTGGCTGTACATCCTGCCTCACTGTCCAGGATGAGTGGACCCTGGAACTTGAGAGCTCCCAGGACATCCCAGATGTGCTGGGTATCAGCAAGGCACTGCCTGAATCCTCGCTAACCGACCTGCTCAGTAGCAAGTAAATGTCCTCCAGCTTCTCCAGCTCTTCCGCTGCCATAGTTGGGTTTGCAAATCGTCCTTTCTCTGCTACAGCGTGTTTCTTTAATGTGATTTAGCTCCTAGAGGAAAGATGTCAGTATAAGATGGAAATTGTGTTTCATACCTGATTTTTGCCCCCAGCATGTTACTGTTTTGAAATGATCATGAGAAGGCTTTCTCACAATTCAGGTAAAGCCTTAGCAATAAAAGAAAATATAAGAAACATAAAAGAAAAAAATGTAAGGACAAAAGCTAAATATCTATAGGGTAGGGCCTTCCTTTAATACAAGAAGTGGCTGGCTTATGGCTTCAGGAACAACTATACTTTCCTCATGTAAGCTTTTTGGGGGTAGCTGCACATGCAAATGAAGAAGCTACAGAGATCTTTCCCTCTGTGTTAAACAAACAAACCCTACTGGATTGTATGTGTAATTTTTACGAAACTGGTCTATACTAGAAATGAATGTTTTCAAGGATCTATGATTGGAAGGAGGGGGCATGAACCCCCGCATATAAAGCCACAAATGGTGGACTGTCTGAGATTCTAGGTCTAAATGCAAGTGGAGATTTAACTCTGCTGTTGTGCTTCTTGCTAAGGCCTCTGGTTACAACATATAGGTTTTGAGTGATCTGCCACAACCCTATTTTTCCTAAGTCCTATAACTTTTAGTGTGCAATTTGACACAGCATGATATTTTTCAGGACCTTCTAGATGATGGTCTAATGATACTTTAGCTCCTCTTTCTGTCCTTGGACCTGACTCTCCGTTCTCTGTTTTCTTATGCCTCCATTCTCATTGTATTTCTCTGACCCTTCAGCTTCACCGATTCCTTGGTGTCTTTCTCAGCTGAGATTCTGTCACGGACACTGTGTGAGCCATTTGCGGCCCTTATCTGGACAAAACCTGGTAATGACACCTCCTTTGAGGGAAGGTATGAAATAGAGTCGTGGGACCTTGTGGTCCAGATGGATACCACTGACCCCTGCCCTTTCCTTCTGTAGGAAGCATTGGGGCCAGGAGAAGGTGTGTGAAGCTAACCGTAGCTCTGGAGACTGCTGACTGTGAATTCCCCCCTCACTTGGACATATATATTGAAGGCCCACACTTGCCTCCGCCTCTAGGACTCCTTCCAGGAGCCCGAGTCTACTTTAACCAGCTGGAGAAAAGAGTTTCCAGGTGAAGATCTATGTAGCTGGCCCTCCCTCCTGTCCCTAATGATGTGGTTCTCTTGAATGGTCACCCCTGTCTAACCATATGCTACCATCATACCTTCTTTTTGATACTTTGTTCAATATGTTACTCTGGAATTTATGTCCTCTACCCTCATGAGATGTTCCAGACTAGTCCTTCTCTTTCTTCCCTCTGCTTTGGTAGAGCCTGGTGTATTTAGGGCGCATCCCTCGGGAGTGGCCAAGCCTGTGATATAGTCCCAGTTCCAGCCTCAAATTGACTTCTTTCTCCTCCTCTTCCACTTGCAGATCCCACAATGTTTACTGTTGTTTCCGGTCATCTACTTATGTGCATGTCCTGAGTTTTCCCCCAGAGACCACAATCAGGTCAGTGCCCCAGGCCATAGATCCCCAAATTTCACAGCCTCACATCTGCATCCCACGCATATTCCTGGCCCTGCAATTTTTGCCTTACGTACGGTCTTCTCCAATCCTAGCAGAATGTGTTGAGTCAGAACAATTTCCTCTGCCCCAAATAAAAATGCTCAATACCTGTCATTTTATCCAGCAAGATTTATTGTCCTGGGCTCTTAAGGGCTTTTCAATCTACAATGCAGATATCTTTTTTTGGCTAACATCTTGGTTGTTCAATCCTGAAAAATAATTGATGACAATTGGAGATCAGGAATCAAAATGGGGACAGAGGAGCTTCCAGGAGAACATGGAAGCCCCTATTATTCCCATCCCTATGCCTGCTGAGCCCTTCCAAACACACCCTGCCTTCAGAACCCCTTTGGCTATTTTTTGACACGCATTTCTCCCTCTCACTTTCTCTCTCTCTCCCTCTCTTCAGGGCTCCCCTGCCCCACATCTACCTGGCTAGACTGCTACAAGGTGGCCAGGCCCCGTTCCGGGCCACTGCGTCTTGCCATATTGTTTCCGTCTTCAGTCTTCAGCTCCTCTGGGTGTGTGCTCACTGTACCAGCCTCTGCCCCCAGGTTTGTGAGGGAAGGGGCTATGCTGGGTGCCAGGTGCCAGAGGTGATGTGATGGTACCAAGAGGATGTTTCCAACCATTTTCTTCATCCCAGGGAAGGTGTACTCTTCAGGGCTCCACTTGCCCCACTCAAACATCTGTAAGCCAGGCCAACATCAGGTAAGAGCAGAAGGTGGGCACCCATCGCACTATTTACTTCCCTATTATACAGCTTCGCCTGTGTGCTCTCCCTGTGTTAGCATAATTCTTGGCTTGTGGGAATTGCTTGATGAATAATTTTGAATGGATGATGAGGGTAAACGCGTTAAAGATGAAAGAGAGGAGATGAAGACATGTTGGATTCAGGTGACTGGTCACCTGGGTTTGCTATGGGAGTTTCTGTTTCTCACCCCCACCCCCACCCCCACCCCAGGTTCCTGGTAGAGGATGGGACTGCTGAAGCTTTGGTGACCTGTAGGAATCATCATGTGCCAGCAGCACTAGGCCTGTGTCCTAGTGAGTGGACCTCCCTCCTAGAGTTTGTCAGAGGGCCAGGTAAAGTGGCCTTGCAATTTACAGGGTCTGGAGCTCAACCTGAGGTGAGATATGGCTGGGAGGTGGGACTCAGATACCCAGGTTCCTGAGGGTTTGGTAGAGGGTTTAGGAATTTGAGTTTTGCTTAATCCTGAGTTTCGCTCGATAGTCCTCAGCCAAGACTGATGAGCCCTTGACCCGCTTCCTCCGGACACTTTGTACCAGCCTCTCTGTGCTCCGCCCTATTGTGCTTTCTTTTGAGCTTGAGAAGAAACCCTCCAAGATCATCCCTTTAGGTAAGGATGGAAGGGTGAGGATGTAGATAGATGGGGCCAGGGAGGAAGAGGGATGAGGGATTGATAGGGTATTTCTGGAGTTGGGGAGGAGAATGGTGGATGGAGACTAAAAACCACATGCATAGCACACGTGTTTTCCTCTCTTCCTATCTCAGAACCTCCTCGGCTAAAGCAATTCCAATGTGGGGAGCTCCCTCTCCTGACTCACGTGAATTCCAGGATCCAACTGTCATGCCTCTCTATCCAGGAGCCTGAGCACACCAGCTCTCTGGGGGCATTTACTTCCTCCTGCTAACCTGAACTGCAACAATGGCCTGAAACTTCTTCCTGCCCTGCTGGAAGTCTGGAGGCCTGGGTCCCAACCTCTCCCCCTTGTTGTGGACCTTACCTCCTCTGATTGAACCAGGACCCTGGATCCCTGTATTCACAAACTATACCCCACTGTAATTTCGCTTTCATATTCTGGTGCCAACCTGCCTTGGGGAAATTGTGGAAATAGGCAAACCGTGGCGCTCTTGATAGTTCCTCTCTGGTTGGTGTCAGGGCACCTGCACTCACAAATGGCCCTGAGCAGCTGGGTTCTGCCTTTGTGGAAGGGACCAGAGGAACAAAAGACTTGCCCCTTGTGTTACTGAATTCGGGGTTTGCCGCTTGGATTTTCTATTCAAGAAAGACATGGGCCTTTTACCTCGTTGCATCTGAGAGAGCAAGATGGGTCACCAACAGCTCTACTGGAGCCATCCAAGAAAATTCTGCCAGAGTTTTCATTCTTGTCACGTCTGCTCAAACCAGCATGGTCTGATCCAGAAATACAGCCTCAATATGTGTCGCCAGTGTTTCCGTCAGTACATGAAGGATATAGGCTTCATTAAGCGGGATTAAGTGAACTTCCATGAATGAGTTATGCAAGCTGTCTACCTTACTGCAGAAACAATGTCAGCTCTTTATATATAAAATAAAAAAAGACTTCAATTATGAGTGTTTTAATGTGAATGTCAATAGTCATATGGTTATAGAAACCTCTTTAAAGTTTACTACTATCTTCTCAGATTCATCTTCAAAATTTGTGGCTTATTTTCTCTCAGTTATATAAAAGTACTCATGCTGACAAAAAAAGAAAGACATGGTAGTTTCATTTACTTGCAGCAAGCAGAGGAGATGGGATTCACATCCAAAGCTCTTGCTTACATACACTATTTGGTTGATTACATGTTGATTTCTTCTTTGCGGTTGGCTACACTTATCCTCTTGAGTTCCTGTCAAGCTTATCCTATTTACAGCTGCATCTGCAAAATACTGTTACATTTTAACATTTAGCAAGAATAGCATTTATTTATTAAGAACTGCCCAGACCTTGAGACCCTTGTCCTGTCTAACACTTTTGGTGGGACTCCTGACAGTCCCCTTGACTTGCAGTAAAGCTCTGGTGATGTTTTGCACTTGTGCTCATCTGGCATCTCAGACCTCCCAACCTGACAGCAGGCCCATCATTTATCATCATTTCTGCCCATGTTTTCCACCAGTGCCAAAACTGGTTTGAAGAGCTGGTCCAGCAGAAGAAATGATACCAAAAGTCAGACCCTAATAGGAGTAAGTCGGAATTGGGGGCAAAGTAGACAACATTGCTATGATGCTCTCAGCAAGGTTGGGCTGAGGAAGATGTCAATTACGTGAGCCTAGAGTTACTGGGAAGTACAAGATGGATATAAGAGGGTGAGAATGGGGGGACCACCAAGGATTAGGAGAGGCATGTGAGGAACCTATACTATGGAACCCCAGTCAAGTGGTCAATGCTGTGGGTTTCCCATGGGCCAGGCCTAAGACAGAGCCTTAATTTACACCATGAGATCAATAGGAATTCCTAAGTCAGAATCCACCGATTTAGGGGTTGCAGGATAAATTATTTGGGGATGCTTATGCATTTGGTTGACGTTCCATTTCTTTGGGGAGCTACTGATCAATGACGACATAGAGCCTAGCCACACCTTTTAGAGTTGTTCAGAGGATATTCCTTCCTGGACCTTTAGAGATTGTTTAGATTGCTTCCAGTTTATGTTTGGGAGAACTTTGGGTCGTGGCTAGGTCCGTACAAGATTTCTCAGGATATGATGTAGTCTGGCTTATATACTTTAGTAATATAGATATGTAGATTTCAGCGCCCCAGACCATAGCTGGCCGGTTAGCTCAGTTGGTTAGAGCGTGGTGCTAATAACGCCAAGGTCGCGGGTTCGATCCCCGTACGGGCCAGTAATGCAGTTTGTTTTGTTTTGTTTTTTCCCCCCTCCCCTTCCTATATCTGCCATTACCAGTAAAATTCTACCCGAAGCCAGCTGCCTTCTGATCATAAACGACACAGTACCCACTGCTTTTCAAAACCTGAATTGCTAGCGCACTTCAAGCTTTGAAAGAGGTTTATCTGTGCTAGGGCGAAGGAAGCGTTCCCCAGCGGCTACCGCGTCTCTTTCTGGGAGCACATTGTTGGAGGCTCGTGGGAAAAAGGGGAAGATCCGGAAGGAGGACTTCAGAAACGCCGAATGTGGGGTGGGGCCGCGAGCAAAAGCTCCATTCCAGTTCTATCCTGCTCTGTGTTCGCGCCCGCCAATCTCCTAGCCTTGGAACCATAAGATAGTGAAAGGGGTGGTATTTGCGGAACACATGTACTAGGAGGGTTTCAGATGAGCAGGCTTTGTCTGTCTGTGTAGTCGTGGCCGAGTGGTTAAGGCGATGGACTAGAAATCCATTGGGGTCTCCCCGCGCAGGTTCGAATCCTGCCGACTACGTTTGTCTTTTTCTTCTCCAACGGACTATCCCCATTCTTCCTTGCCCCAGGTGAAACAACATTTATTCGATCAGTGCCCCGGAAATCCCCTCGTCTCAAAATCCTAGCCTCTGGGATGCTCCCCTATAATGCACTTTTGGCTAGGGTTGAGATCTTTGATTTACTTCTTTCAACATTGAGGGCATCCCACGGATGGATATTTGATACCAAACCTAATTGGTTTGTCAAAATTAATTTTACAATAGAAAAAATTGATGTGGTCAGGTTCCAACCGGTGTATTTCTGTAGTACAGCAGCAGAGAGCATTTAGGTATCTTTGGCGCCGTGGCTTAGTTGGTTAAAGCGCCTGTCTAGTAAACAGGAGATCCTGGGTTCGAATCCCAGCGGTGCCTAAGCTCGGCTTTCAAAGGAGGTGGTTTTTCTGTTTTGTCTTTGAATCCATATTACCTAAAGAATTTAGCAATTGTTTTTTATACTGAGGATACCAGGTTACAGTTCCACACTCAGAGCATCTAGAATTCCTGCTGAGAGGAACCGCCAGTCCCCTGAGACTCCTGCTCCAAAAGCTCACCCTGTGATCATGGCGGAAACCCTGAGGAAGTCTATACCTTCCTTTGCCCAGCTGATGCTACGCCCAGCTGAGGCTATACCCCGCTGATGCTAGTGGGCTAGCCTGGTGACCACTCCAAACTCCGTGGGGCTACCGCCCCACCTCTCAGGCCCTACTCCAGGATGTCCCCTAGAACCTGAGTCAGTTTGTTTGGTTTAGTTCTTCATTATATTTCTTTTAGTTTGGGGGCTCAGAATCAATATCTGTATATATTTTTTTAAATATATTTTTTAATTTAAAAAAATGGAGAGGGGGTTGCATCTTCTATGGGCAGTTCCTGTACCAGGCCCTTTATGTATAGTTATCTTCATTCATCTCCACAAGCTGCAGTCAGGGTTAGGAGTTAGCACAGATGTCTGGCCTGGCACCATCTGGTTTCTTGCAAGAGGGGGCTGAAGGATGGGACCCTGTGAACAGGGGAGCAGTAGAAGAGTGTTCATTCCTGGTGGAGTCTCCAGACCCTGTGGAACAACAGGGCCATTTGTGGAGCACAGAAGCCAGGCTGGTGAGGATAGAAGTAAAACTGATGGAGAAGGAGGCAAGAAGTAGGATCTGTAGGCAGTTGGCAGGGCCTAAACCTCCTTGGAAGATAGGCAGAAAGGCCTAGACACCATCTCTTGGCCGGAGAGCCACTGTAAGATGTCTGCACAAAAGCACCAACTTGAAGGAATCACTATCTGGAGGTGACAGATCAAATAGTGATGCAGCAACGCTGAACCGGTTTGTGCCAAGCACTGAGCTGTACGCTGTGCATAACCAAATGAAGAAGGCACGGCCCTTTTTTCAGATTGCTCATAGGAAGGAAGACACAATCACACACCACAGTGCGAGGGTTCTGTGAGAACACAGAGGACAGAAGTGGCATCTCATTGCCCCTGAGAGTGGAGAGTGGTCAAAGGGAGGCTTTCTGGAGGAGGTGAACTATCTTAAAGACCACGCGAAAATTTTCCATATGTTCTTTTAAACAACTACTGTGCTATGTAACAGCTTTTGTGCTAGGTCCTGGGAATACAGCAGGGAACAAGAAACACAACAAAAATGTTTTTTAAATTAAATTATATAATATGCTAGATAAATGCTATATAGAAGAATAGCACAAGGGAACACAGAGGATGTGGAGGGGAAGAGTTGGTTCTAGAAATGTCAAAGGCTTGCACCAGGGCAGTTGTAGGAGAGATGCAGAGGAGGGGATCAATTCCAGACATGTTTAGTATATATTTTAAAAAGTAGGAATCAGTAACTGATAGATGCATAGTCTGAAGAAATTCAGGATGATGCCAAGATTCTACTTTAGGGAAGTGCTGGGGGTGGAGGGTTTGCTACCATCACAAATTCATCAAGAAAATCTTTCCACTTGTGGACAAAAAAAGGGGGCCAGATACTAAACCTGACAAACTCAGGAGAAGCCTTCTTGGCAGGCCCTACAAACTCAGAGACCGAAATTAACCACGTAGGATGGTCTGAACATAAAATTTTCTAACTAAAAGCCCTAGTGGCTGGTAGTCACATGCTGGGCCTGTAGCTTCCTTGACAAAGGTCAGTCTTTACCTTAAGTGAGACTGTCTACTGGCTTTTTTGTATCTAAAACAACATACCCTTGGAATAATGTCGAAGTAATCCCTTTTTCCGGACCCCTCAGGGCACAACCCCACACCAGAGCAGGAAACTACAGAATCCCCCATTGTTGTAGTCCCTTGATTACCATCTCTATGTGTTGTAAAATGCTAACTATTAACTATCCTGTACCCACCAATGTAAAAGAAGTTATCTGTCCATCCAATTTACTTTTTATCCAATCCCAAAGATTTCCCCCATTTTACTTTCTTGCGGGCGCGCGCGCGCGGGCGCACACACACACACACACACACACACACACACACACACACACCCTTAATCTACCACCAGTGGATTTCATGTAACCTTCTTCCTTTGATTCTAACGTACTGTATAAAATAAGTTGCAAAACTGCCATTTGCGGAGCATTTTCTCAATTCGTTGAGATTTTGCTTCCTGGCAATTGTCATCAGTTTGGCTCAAATAAGCTCTTATAAGCTTTCTCTTAGGCTAGATGGTTTTTCGTGGACACACTGTTTCCCACCCAATCTCTTTGAAACAATTGTGACTGTTCAAAGTTATACCTTAGAACTCAAATCTTTCTGTGTAAATCTTTGACTCCTATTAAAATGTAAAATAGTTACACCAAACTTGAAACAATGATCAGTTGTTTACACCTTAGGTGTTGGATTCCAAAAGCGGGGCCCATGGATGGGGGGGCTTCATGATATCTATGAATTCCCTGGTATTGCATAGATTTTTTCCAGGAAAAGGGGCCATAGCTTTCATCATGATTTATAAGGGATTTAGGCTTCTATCTCTGTGAAGATTATGCGTCTGAGGCAAATTAAGAGAGAGGTGACTGGAGATTTGGGGAAAGCTGGGGTGGATGAATAGGGAGACAGGAATTGAAAAAGGGTAGTGCGACGGAGGTGCCAGAATATCTGCCCCAAGCGCTTCTACTTCAACCCACCCTAACCGCTTGGGACACTGAGAGGAAAGGCCAGGCTGTTCTCTGCTGCCCTCCTCTCCCACTGTCTGGCCAGGGACACCTGGGGAAAAAAGCAGAAAGCTGAGCACTTCATTGAAGTCACACACACACACACACACACACACACACACACACACACACACACACACACACACACACATCCCACAAAGTATCTGTGAATTGCGAATTAGGAAGCGTCTGCTGCCACAAATCACACAACTGTGTGGTATGGAACAAATGGTTCAGCCCAGAGATGTTACTAGGGGGCCAAGGGTCCGACAGGTCTGCCCTAGTTGGGAAGACTCCCCAGAGTAGGTATTGAGCTGAGGGAACCAGAACACATGGCCTGCAACTGAGCCACCAGGAGTCTTGGCAGACCCCAGGTAAGAGCATGGCGAATGTATTAAGAGCTTAGAGGCTCACTGAGCAGTCCGGATCTAATGGTCTTGGACCAGACAAAATGGGCGCTTGCCTCAAAGGTCCTTATCTTTTGGGGGTCTTAGGCAGCAGATAGGAGGACCTCCCTCCCAGCTATCCTAGGAGGGAACTGGAGAGCAGAAGCAACACCGGAGGGTAGAAGTAGCCTTATCTTACAGGCAGGAAGTCCTGAGACCAGTGCTGGCTGGGGTGTTCGGCGTCAAGGACTGTCCTGGTAGCCTGGCTTGGTGACCCGCCCCACTCACGCAGGGTGCAAAGCCGATTCCCCTACCCCACTCTGCCAGCCAGTTATCTCAATGACGCCTCTTCCTTGGGTCTTCTTGGCTCCAGGAATTATTCCCTCGCTTGGGCACTGCCACGCGCGCGGTCTGAGGAGGACGCGGGCTACTGAAGGGTCTAACCTGGGGCTGGCCCTACCCGTCATTCCAGGAGGATGGACAGATGCAAGGACAGAAATGGGGCTGGTGTTCGCCTAGGAATTTCAGGGTTCATTAATTGTCTCCAATCAGGCAACTCCACCGTGTATTCAAAGCTCTGCTCCGGGGCGCTGTGTCCGAGGACCGCGGGCAGAGGCGGGAAGAGTCGAGAGCCCAAGTTCTGGAACGGCGACGAGACAGTGATTGGAAAGAACAGGAACTCGGGTGCTCCAGGCAGTCCTGGAGGGCTGCGCAGAGGTGAGGCCGAGACCACTCCCTTCCACTTCCCTGACATTATTTCCTGGTAAAAGTCGGAGCTAGCTGACCCAGAGCGGAGAGATTCCCAGAACAAAATATTAAGCATCCTAGAACAGAGGGACGTTGATAGCACGCGGAGACCCATGAACTTAGAACTGCAGCAAACCTAGTAAGTCCTCTAAAGACGTCCGTGGGCCTCAGCTGTCGTCGGCTCGTTGGTCTAGGGGTATGATTCTCGCTTCGGGTGCGAGAGGTCCCGGGTTCAAATCCCGGACGAGCCCTACTTTAGTTTTTGCTGAGGCTAGAGCAACCCAAGACACCTGGTTTTGGAATACCGCTAAGGCAGCTTCCCTGGGAAGTGAACCTAAGCCCTTAGAACGAATGTGCGGAGAGCGGTTTTGTTCTGAGTGGACACTGCCGTGGCAGGAAGAAGCTCACAGTGCTGCGCAGTGCTTCCTGACATGCTAGAAAGAGCGCAGGCACGTCCGGACTTGCTCCCCATCTTCCTGCTTGGTGCCTCCACTGCCGCCAGAGCCTGCTTTCGTTTCGATTGATGCCGGTCAACCTAGAGCTGTGGAGTACAGTGGAAAGGGGTGGGACCTATTCAGGGGTGTGTTTGAGAGAACCCAGGGACTCTCAGAACTCAGGTCTCTGCAGCCCTGGAGGCCTCTATCTCTCTCAGTCATTCCTGATCGTTTCCACCCTTTGGGGGATTCGCATTCAGTTGTGGTTAAGAATGTGCATAGGTTTTAGGTTAACATTTCTTAGTGGTAGAAAAGACGGAATACCTAGGAAACTAGCCATTAGCACGGTGAGCTCGAAGAAAGTATCAGATCAAGGGTTATGAGGATCCTCTACTAAGCTTGTTCCTCGTTAGTATAGTGGTAAGTATCCCCGCCTGTCACGCGGGAGACCGGGGTTCGATTCCCCGACGGGGAGAAGCGCAGTAGTTTTTCTTTCTATTTTAAATCCTATTGATTTAGAATGTCCCCATCCTGGGCCTTGGTATGAAGATAAAAAGAATACGGGAAAGAAAAGAAAGAACGAAAAGAATAGTTTTTCAGACTCGAGCTTACAGTCTTACTTTCAAGTTTATGTTTCACTTCAAGTATCTTGCGTTGTGGCTAAATTGGACGTTATTCTCTCCATTCAAAATGTTTATTAGTCATTATTTTCACCGTTCAGTATGCTTATTAGACGATAAGCATTGTTCGTTGACGATAATTTTAAAAAACACAGATGAGCAACAGCACAAAACTGACACAGCCGGCGTAATCCCGCCGCCAGACTTGGCCTCCTGCGCTGTGCCTTTCTCCTTGACATAATTGCACGTTTCCAGTCTCAGCTTGAAATTGAGAAAGCTGCTTTCGTCCGCAGCCCCGCGCCCCGCATCAGCCAGGGTGTCTACACTAGGCTTTTTCGTTTCCTTTCGCCTCCCCTTTTTATGTCTGTGGATTGGCACTAAGATCCAAGCAGAATCTGCAATCCTGATGAGGGAGTGAGGAGGGTATCCAACCGAAGTAACGGAGAGCTGGTCATCTAAGGCAACATTCAATCCTGACGCTGGGGCCAGGCCCAGGGAAATATGCAGGGGGAAAAAGTTTCAAAATAGATCTGCGTTGGCCGGGAATCGAACCCGGGTCAACTGCTTGGAAGGCAGCTATGCTCACCACTATACCACCAACGCTGTACACTACTTCCTCTTTCCGGAGTTGCCTAAGTCTTAGATAAATCGGCAGGTTCGTGGCCTGAACAATATAATTCAAGGGCTGAATTAGGCCCCACCTACCTCCAGCGAAGGAGGCCGAGATGGAAATAGTGTACGTTGTTTACTGAGCACTCACGTGTGAGCAGCTCAGCTCGTATCACCGCCTGTGCGCTACTGTCACTCCGCGAGAGACTGAGTAATTGATTATACCCAGTCTAAAGACGAGGAAACCTAGGTCCAGAGAAGGTAATTAAAGGGGTTTCTGAGTCACTGGCAGGGCAGGTATTAAATCTAAGATTCGTTTAAAGTGCCAGAACTGCAGTGACACCGTGATGGCTGTATGAGCCCCAGAAATAAATCCCAAAGATATAAAATCGCTTCTATATTGCGTGAGCTAAATGTATCCGAAGGTTAAAGAATTGAGCTTTAGACCAAGTGTGCTTAAACACAATTTGTCCAGGAGAGGTTTAACTTCTATGTGCGCGCGCATCTAGCCCACTCGCGGCTCAGATAACCACAAAAATCTTAGGGCAAGAGGGTAACATTCCGCCTCTTATTGCTTATGATACTTTTGTTCACGAGACCCGTCAAGCTGTGGTTTGTGAAAGGCTTTGTGTCGCAAAGGTAGCGCATCTGACTCCAGATTATAAAGTTGTATATTCGAATCATCCCGGGGCTGACTTCACGGAAGTCAACTACATACAGTATCTGATAGACTTCTGGTAAAATTTATCGGGAAAGGCAAGATAAAGCCAACTCCCTCTATTACATGAGAAGAATATAAATATAAACCTCAGTGTTCCTGTGATTTTTTTCCCCCCCTAAAGTGTCTGAATTTTCCAAAATAAACATTTGGAACTTATATTTTCATCTTAACTCCATCAAATCAATGAATTAAAATAGTAATACTTTTAATCTCATAGATATTTCAGGTATCCTAACACAGAAATTGTTCATGAACAGCGCCCAATTCTTGTTCACAAAATGTATTTGGAGTAATAAATGTTTCTTATTGGAAAGAATATAGCAAGAATAATTTTAAAGTAATAATAGTAATTTATACTCATTATTCTAAACCACTGCTTTAAATTTTGGCAGTTTAACTTCCACTTGCCTGTAGTGTACATAATCTCATAGTCTATTATTTTCAATTATTATTGAAATATGATTCCATAGTCCTTATATTTATAACTTTTGAAAAAATTCTAGGACAAGTTTGTAAATTACAGTAATCCCCCCCTTATCCACAGTTTCGCTTTCTGAGGCAGATACAGTCAACCGTGGTTTGAAAATATTAAATGGAAAATTCCAGAAATAAAAAATTCATGTTTTAAATTGTCTACCATTTTGAGTAGCTCAGTGAAATCTGGTGCCACCCACTCTGTCCTGCTAGGATGTCAATTATCCCTTTATCCAGCTTATCCACAGTCATCCCTTGGTATCTGAGAGGAATTGGTTCTAGGACCCCCTTGGATACCCAAATCCACAGATGCTCAAGTCCCTTATATAAAATGGTGTGGTATTCGCATCTTCCCATATACTGTAAATAGATTACTTATAATACCTAATACAATGGAAATGCTATGTAAATGGTTGCCACACTGTATTGCTTAGGGACAAGAATAATGAGAAAAAAAAAGTCGGTACATGTGCAGTACTGATGTTCTCTCCATGTCAACTTGAAGTAGAACACAAGGGTATTAAATACAAATACTACCTTTCTCCAGATTTCTCAGCAGTCACTAGAAGTCCAGAGCCATGTGCATTTTTGCTACTTCCAATATATTGAAAACAAAGCCAAAAAATTCCAGGCCAGCCACCCCATAGACATTGTCTTTCCCAGTGGGAAATTTCTTCCTTGCCATCTCTTTCCTTAACTAACAGCGCCATTGTTAATATAATAGGCTTAAACAGCTTGCGAGGAATCTGAGCCGCCTGCACCAGCAGACATCCACCCTCGCCCAGGCTGGAATCTGTGCCTCACCCTCCTCTCGGCATTCAGACCCATGCTCCAGCTTCTGCTGGAGTGGTCACTGTGTCACGTGTGCCAAGATGGAGGTAGACCTTTTTGCAGCCCTTTTTGCTGTTGTGTGCTCAAATTGAAAACTGCTGATGATTTAGCAAGGCGACCATCCAGGAAGGATATCTGGTGACGATCAAGGAAGGCTTGTGAGGCTGGCAGTCGGCAGCCCTGCACCCCCTCGCTGCACACCCAAACCAGAGCATCTTGCCTGAATTAATTATTTTATAGGGAGATACAAAAAGGTAATTTTCTAATTCTGTGTTTCCTTCTACATTTATTAGTTCACATCAGTTCACAAAGAAGATCCTTCTCTCATTCACTGGGGCCAGCTGATTTATTAGTGATAATAATAGTTAATGTTGAGGGCTTACTGTGTGTTAGGCACTGTGCTGAGTGCTTTAATGACCTTACTTCATGTAATCCTGACAGCAACCCTTCAAGGCAGTATAACTATGACCATTTTAGAGCTGGCACACAGAAGGATTGAGCATTTTTAAAAAAGATTTTATTGGGGAATTGGGGGAGGAGAACAGGGAAGGGGAGCAGACAAGTTGCTGTCCTTTTGTTCTTCAGTCTAGTTGTGGAGGGCGTTGCTTCACTGGCCCATGTTGGTATTATCATTGCATTCTTCCCAGGTGAGGCAGTTGCTCTCCAGCCATTGGATGGCCGCTCACGGCAGCTCATGGCAGCTCATGAAAGTGCACGCCTGCTGCTGACCAGCCCCACTGCAGCCTACTCCGACGTTGCTGGCCACTCACGGCAGCCCAGCTCCAGGTGGAGTTGTTGTTCACCATCTTAGCTGTAGAGGGCGCAGCATCACTGGCCTTCATGTGGGATCCTAACCGGGGCCCTACTGCTCAGAGCTGGTGTCCCAAGCTAACTCCTAACCAACCCGCCTTTCAGCTGGCCCAAGATTGAGCATTTTGCCAAACAACACAGATTGCAAGTGGCAGGCCCAGAGGCAACCCTGTAACACTCAACATGGTCTTTCTGCCGCATTCTGCTGCATGCTGTCCTTTTAAAGCCCTGTTGAGTGACTAGGTAAGGTCAGAGGCCCTGGGGGGGAAAGGTTAGTTGTAAAGTGTGGTTCATGGTCCAAAAGAGCCCTGGGTGTATTAGGGGTTGAATATTGCCAGTCTAAAGACCAAATCCAGCCCACAGACTTTTTTGATGACTTATTTGCCAACATTTACAACTCATTAATTTTTCTTGTAAATCTAGATTTCTAGCTTCTCTTTAAAAAAATCAAAAGATCTCTCCATACTTAGGCTATATTTTCATATAGTAACAATCAGCTAATGCTGAGTATTGCCTCACCCATTTAGGCACATACTTTGCCACACTCTCCACCACTCCCTGTTGTTTCCCCAACACTGAAGCTGAGCTCCAGTTGTTTTACTCATGCCTTTCTACATACACCATCCCAGCATATGTTCTGAAAACCTGGTATTCAGAAAAGATCTGGATTTTTGGGAAAGACAGACACTAAGTTCCCATCCTAGCCCCTCTTGCTTCAAATACATAGTGCTGATAGATAAAATACTTTAAAAAAATAGTGAACTAAAAGGCCATAACCAGGCTTAGAAAAAAAACAATTCAGTACCACAAATCCAAAGCCTTGATGGCACAGGTCTGCAGGGCTCAGAATCTGCAAGTGAGCAGCAGCAGGGTGTTAAGTTTCTGTAGGAAAATAGGGACTGATTAAGGACAGGGAACTGGAGCCAGAGCTGCAACGATATCCCTGTATCAGAAAAGAAGGCTATAAAAACTGCCAGCTCCCTGCCTGGAGCTATAGGCCCAAAAAGGTAGAAGGACTAGGATGTAGCTTCAAGATAAAAAACAGAACCAACTTGTCCTCTCCTCAGGGGCTTTATTTGAGATACCCTCAATAACACAGCACAGTAAGAGCCCCAAAATACCATTATTAGAACTGATTTTTAACTGGAAACAAGGAGGTGGGGTAATAGCAATGGCCAAATTGTAAGTCAGGGAGGGGTGAACACAAAGAAAGAGAGAGAAAGCAAAATAAAAACAAAAAGATTTAGCACCCAAGATGAAGTTACAAACCAAAGTCCCAAAATATATGAAGAAATGTCATGATTAGAGTGGCAGTAAGAACATGGATTCACTCTAGATGAAAATAAGCTTATGGAGCAGTCTGATAAAGAGTTTAAAGTAAGAATGAATAGGATACATAAAAAGGTAAATGAAGGAATACTTTCACTTTAAAAAGAAATCATGAAACAAAACTAGAAATTAAATAAAATTATAGGGATATGCAAATGACCAATTAGAAATCTTACACATGAGTGGCAGGCATAATAAAATAAGTCTATCTTACATTCTAAACTGGTCACAATCTCAGAGAGATTTGGCTATTTCAAAAAAAGAACTCAAGAATTTACCAACAACATAAAACAGAGAGACAAGAGATTTTTAAAAACATGAAAAGCTAACAAAAAGATGTGGAGGATAGAAGTAGAGGCTCTAATATACCTTTAAGAGGAGTTTCAGAAAAAAAGACAATAGAGGAAAATGGTAGAGAAATAGTGTACATAGACTTAATTCTTAAAATATTACACTGGAGCTTCACCTGTATTTTATTTCATTAAAAAAAATCTGAAGTAGGAGCCGGTGGAGTGGCATGTTGGTTAGGAGTTGGCTTGGGTCACCAGCTCTGAGCCTCAGGGTCCCAGTTCAGATTCCACTTGAGGGCCAGTGACACTGCGCCCTCTGCAGCTAAGATGGTGAACAACAGCTCGACCTGGAGCTGGGCTGCTGTGAGCCACCAGCAACTGCGTAGGCTGCAGTGGGGCTGGCCGGCAGCAGGTATGAGCTTTCCTGAGCTGCCAAGAGCTGCCATGAGTGGCCGCCCAATGGCCGGAGAGGGACTGCCTCATCCAGGAAGAGCGCAATGATAATACCAACATGGGCCAGTGAAGTGATGTCCTCCACAACTAGACTGAAGAACAAAAGGACAGCAACTTGTCTGTTTCCCTTCCCTGATTCCCCAATGCTGTTCCCTCCCCCAATTTCCAAATAAAAATCTTAAAAAAAAATCTGAAGTAAACATGGCAAATCATGTTAAGATTTGAATAACTGAGTCATATTTACACAAGAACTTTTACATACTATTCTTGATAGTTGAGATATTTCATAATTTTTTGTGGTAAAATACACTTAACATAAAATTTACAATTTTAACTATTTTGAAGTGTACAATTCAGGAGTTTTTAGTACAGTCACGCAGTTGTGCGTCAATCACCACTATTTAACATTTCATTACTCCACAAAGAAACCCTATACTTGTTGGTAGTCATTCCCCACTCTCTCCTCCCCCAGGTCCTTGGAAACCAGTAATCTACTTTCTGTCTCTGTAGATTTGCTTATGCTGGATATTTCATATAAATGGGCCTTTTGTGTTTGGTATAATGTTTTCAAGGTTCATCCATGCTGGTTGTAGCATGTATCAGTACTTCATTCCTTTTTATTCCATTGTGTGGCTTTACCTCATTTTGTTTATTTATTCATCAGTTGATGGACATTGCCCATCTTTATCAGTTTCTCTTCCCAATACAATGGAATTTATATGGCAGTAAAAACAAGTGAAGTATATTTGACTCTGTTGATATGGAAAAATGTCCAATGTAAATTGATAGATTAAATATGAGAGAACAGTGCATGTATGAATCCACTTGCATAATTTTTATTTATTCGTTTTTTTTTTGTTGTTACAAATCCTCTTTAATAGTCAGTCTTCGAATCTCGAGTATGCTTTACAGAACTGTGCATGGAATCCCTCCCCACTCTCCTACAAGGCACAGCCTCACCCACCCACTCCTCAGGGGCCAGAGGAGAGGAGAAAGCATTCTCCCCACTTCCCTGAACAGTTCAGGGTCCTGGTGAATGCAGGGCCAGCTCTGAGCCACACCCCGAGGATGCACCCCTCTGATTCCCTAAGCAGCCCAGGGCCTCGTCAGGCACCCCCCCGCGCCGACCTTTCCTGGCTTTGACTTAGCTCATCTAGGCCCTGCCTCTACTTCGTGGCCCAGGCAGATCTGAGCACTTGCACAATTTTTAAAGGAGAGACATAGACTAATATAACCATAAAAACGTTCTGGAAAGATATGAGAAAATGTTAGCACGAGTTACCTCTGGGTAATCCCTCTGGTTGGGACTGAGGACTTTCAATTTCTTCTTTACAATCACTCTGTAGCTTTTTTTTCTTCTGTTGGCATGAATCATTTTAAGAACAAAACACACACACACACACCCATACACACACAGAAGGATTCTGGAATGACACATAAGAACGTGATGACAGTGGTTGCTTCTGGGGATGGGAGTAGAGGATAGACAATTAAAGATGGTACACAAAACTTCCTGCTGCCTGAGGAGCTCTTAGTCCAAGATCTATTGTAGCATAATGAAGGCCTCTGTGAAGTTAGAAGGACTGCTGTTTCTACTCGTTTCCTTGATTTGGATATGTTCTGGGCAAGAGCCAGTGTTGGTGGAATGCAGCCGTTTTAATTTCTATGCTGTAGCTAAAAGAGCACTATTTTGTCAAGATGAATTGGTAGGCCCTAACAAATTATTTCTGGGAACTGGCTGTCAGGCAACTGGAGTGTGACAAGATAAACTTGAATTTGATTATCCTGTTAGTCTCTGTGTAATTGTCACACAGGGCTTTCTCTGATAAAGCCGTCATTCAATCCTGGCTTACCTATAAACCAAGGAATCAGTTAATTTCTGCTGAACTTCACTGGGAGTGTATGGTTCCCAGCTCCTATGTCGCACTTAATAACACTGAATTGAGCAGTATTTTTATTGTACCCCCACCTACTCAACAATGATTCTTGGTACAGGACAATACTGTGTGAGATGTGGCTATGCCCACTTCAGAAAACACTGGTTGACACCTTTTCATGGACCACACAATTACTCACTTCCAGGAAATTTCACCCAGCCTTTCATTTATGAAATCTAGAAGCTTGTGCCCTTGGACATCGAGCAGCAACACAGAAGTAGCCCAGTTAATAGATGTCATGTGACACTTTATTTTTATATATTTGCATGACTTTAATTCATTTCATCTATTGTAATCCCCTCCGTGATGCCTTTGAGAAGAGGATATTTGTGTTTTTAACTGTCAATGAGGACACAAATTCATGAATTCAACTTGACATGTTTTACTGTAAAAAAAATAAAGTTTGTAGAGAGACTTTTAACTAGCCTGTGTAAATTTTACCATGTTCATGGATATTTAAAAGTCAGTATATCAACAGTATGGATAAATCTCACAAACATAATGTTGAATGAGAGAAGTCAGACACAGAAGAATATATATTGTATGATTCCATGTGTGTAAAGGACAAACAAGCAAACTAGTGTACGAGGTTAGAAATCAGGATAGTGATTACTCTTGGGAAAGGAGGTAGTGACTGGAAAAGGAGGATGAAGGGTCCTCCTGGGGTGCTGGAAATGTCTATTACTTGATCTGGTTGCTGGTTTCACAGGGGTGTTTAGTTTGTGAAAATCATCCAGCTATCCACGTTCTGTATGTATGCTTCAATAGAAAGTTTTTTAAATTATCAGAAGGGTAGTATACAGACTTGTTTTCTGGCCACCTACAGAGGGACACTATCCCCCTTGATCCAATCTGTGAGGTCATATAAATGGACCTGGACAGGGCCTCAGTCATCGTGGCAGAGACACATTTTGTCCAGGCCTGTGGCTTGTGCCAAAGGCGAACAGTATGGGCTCTAATAGCCAAGAGCAAGTCCAACAGTGATGTTTGACCTGGGGACGATTAGGGGAGTCTGGATAAAGGAGGGCAGCCATGTCTTGATGCACCACTTAACTCAGCAACATTGCTTCAGCTTTACCCTAAGGAGGGCAAGTTAGTGGAAGAGAGACATTGGGGTATTGGCCAGGTTCTCCCAACAAGCCCCTCCCAGACCCTTCTGAGTCTACTACTTACTCCTGGAAGGGGCTTATTGGCTGATGATGAGAATTCATGTCTTGAAATTTCTTTGGGGTATATTCCATTATCGGAAATAAAAGTTAATGACATCTGTGCCTCACAAACATTATAGTATCCCAGCCATCCTGCCCTGATCTTTGGAAGACAACGCAGTTCTGACCCTTCCCAGTCACATGAAAACTCAGCCCTGGCAGAACAGTGGCGATCCCCCCTCACCTACTTCTCTCATTGTTACTTGGCCAGTAGCCAGAATCCACACCTAACATGAACTGGGAGATGAAAAACAAAGCAAGAGGAAAGAAGAAAAGAGTTCCTCAGAGGAAATTGCTAATTTACATCATTATAAACCTAGGGAATATATGCAGGAGAGTCAATTTTGTGTGTGTGCCTGACCAAGGAGAGCAGAGCATAATTTAGGATGGGGCTGCATTTCTCACTATGGGTGTAGATTGGTGGTGTTCAAAGTGTGGTCCACAGACTGATAGTGCTTCATGAACTGTTTCTTTTAAGCCCAGGATAAGTATAGAATTTGAGAGTAAGCATTTGAAAACTCATACGGCATTTGTCAGAGTACTTTTATATATGTCCATTACAACCAAAAAAAAAAGAAAAGTGGGCTTGTAATTTTTATATTTTTAGATTTCATTTTTCCAAGAACTTGTTTTTATTTTATTTTATACAAGTATCATCTGTGATAGGTTGAAAATAATCAAGACTGGTTCTTCCACACAGATTGTTTATAACAGAGATTTTTGCTCACTAACTGAAACAGTCAGCTGATAGTTGCCAAGCTGATAGAACAGTTTTGTTTTGTTTTTATGAATAATGCAAATCCCAATTTTATGCTGGCCCATCAAATATTCCTGAAAAGCCAAATATCTTCTGACATAATGTGCAAGTGGAAATTTAATTACTCCAGGGGACAGAGGTACTGTATTAGATCTATCAGGCATTATGTCCCCTGATAGCTTCCAAAAAAGTCTCCCTTCACTAAATCCTGAGGAATAAAGTATACTGCAAGTGATAGAATATTTATAAAGCTCTTTATTGGCTAGTCTCTCTATGCCAAGTATGTTGATGAAGGCACTGCTATTGAAAAGGACCCCCAGGTCTTAGGAAGTGGAATTGGGTTGACCCTCAGTGAAAACCTCCAGAAGCAAAATTATTTCTCACAAATGGCAGCAGGGCGGCCATGATCCTTAATTCTCTACAGATACTTCATCGTGCATAGAGCTCTGACTTTTTAAATTAATTATGGGCTCCCCAGAATGAAACTGTGACTGTGGCACACATCTATTTCTATCACCACACCCCCTCGCTGCTGTAACTGTTGTTGCTGGAAGAGATCCTTTCTTTACCAGCCCCCTTTGCAGTAGTCACGTGACAAATTCTGGCCAATCAGAAATCTGTTGGGTACTTCTAGTTTCTGCTTTTCCTGATAAAAGAGGCAGAGACAGTTGGCAGCTACTTTGCAATCATAAGGGAAATGTCAAGAGAATCACAGAGAGGTCAATTTGGATCGCTAACATTGTTCAGTTCTTGAACCAATTACCTACTTTCTGATTTCTTGTTATGTAAGAGAAAATAGATCCCTGTTGTTTATGCCATTGTTAACAGAGTTTTCTATCACTTATAGCCAAAAAGGTTATGAACTGATCTAGAAACCCATAAGAACTTATTTGATTTATATTTGATTGAATCATATGAAATTGGTATTTTTTATAGGTCAAAATAATTGACTATAGTTTTGCATAATTCAACCTAAATAACTAAAAACATTCTAGGTTTGTAGCTATGTGTCGGTTAGTTTGTTTTTGACAGCAAATAACAAAGCCCTTTAACTCAGTGCATTAGGAAAGGAAACCTATTGGCTCATGTAAGGAAAGGGCTGAAATAGGCATCCAGAGCCTCAAAAATATCATCAAAGTCTTGGGTTCTTCCTAGGCATCTTTTCTGCCTTTTGCAATAGCAGCTTCATTCTCAGGCTGCTCCCTTTTGGAGCACCACCAGCATTAATGCCAGGCTGTGTGCTTCCTTGTCCACATCCAGCAGGAGAAAAGGAGTTTGTGCCCAACATTCTGGAGAATTCTAAAATTCCCACTAAATGGCCCCCTTAGGTCACATGTTTATCCCTGAATCAGTGACCATGATCCTGGGTTAAAAGGTGTTGACTGATGTAAATTAAACAGGGTCCACTCCTGGACCTGGGACGAGGTCAGCTTTCATCTCACAAAACTCAAGGTGCTTTCAGGAAGTGGGAATAACTCAGAGAATGGATGCTGGCTAGCTAACCACAATGTCCACTACAATAGATCTTTATCAAGTTAGTGATTTGGAGTTGGCAGCAAGAGAAACCGACAACACAGAATGGGGAGACAGGTGGTTCCCTAAAGCAAAGTTAGGGTGTTATTATTTGAAGAGAGGAAGGGTGCTGGATAGGCAATACTACTTACGAATCTCCAGTAGTTATTTCATAGAAGGTCTCAAGACGTATTTATTTCACCAATAATGAAATTTGGGATCGGAAAGAGCAGAAAAGTAGGGAGTGTGGCAGGAAAGTGAAAGTGAGTCGGTCCAAATAATATGGTCTTCATCAGGTGACCCGCAGAGAAAGGTCTGCTCTTGGAAAATTCCTACTAGAAAGGTGAGCGAAAGACTTTAAAGAACAAAGTAGTAATGACACAAGAATGAACACACGAAATAGATCCAAGTACCTGCGATGACTTCATATAGCAAGAGTAGCATTTAAATTCCACTGGGAATAGTGTAGTTTAACAATTGTGCTGGCATAACTGGCTCTCCATTTGGCAGAAAACAGAGTTAGACCCTAGTTCATACATATACAGGGGTAAAGTCTAGCTATATTAAATATATATATATATATATACTTTAATAAGATATTTATAAGATATATATATATATTATATATATAATATATATGAGAATATTTAGCTGGGAAATAAGGGAAACTTTTCTAAACCCGACCCCGAAAGGGCTGCGGCTCGCTCGCATTCAGCCTCTTCCATTGGGTTCCCGCGGGATACGTCATGGTACACCCAGCCAATGAGGATTGGGCATGGGCGGGCGCTCAGCCAATGGGGCCAAGGCGGGAGATTTGAAAGGACTTTAGTGAGGGCGCAGCCGGGCTGATTCGGTCGTTTGAGAGCAGCCAGCAGTTTGGCTGTGCCGTGGGCTCCAGGTGAGCTGACCTCCTTTCATGGGCCTTGAGCTGGGCGAAGGCAAGTGATCAGACAGGTTGGGGGTCTTTTAGGCTGGCCCGCGCGCACTCGGTTCGGCTGCTAGGCGCTCAAGGGTTAGAGATAGGGTCCTGGAAAGATGTGGGGCGGGTAGCAGGGCCGGGCGTCGAATCCAGCGTCCTGGTTCGCTGACGCGGTCAGTTTGTTGATTTCCCTTTCACTGTCCTCTGGCAATCGCTCTGGCTACATCAGTCCGACCCCTCTCTTTCTCGCTCCCTCTTTTTCCTGCTTCTAACGGCTCTTTTTCAAAACCTTCTTTGCTCAGCTCTCCCCCTTTCATTCTAAGGATGACTCAGAAGGAGAACGCATACCCCTGGCCCTACGGCCGACAGAAGGTAAGGGCTTTCCCATTTATCCTACCCCCACCCACATGGTGAGTTCCTGCTTAGAGATTTGAGGTCCTGCAGAGGGCGACCCTCTAAGCACTTTCTTCTCCCTCATGCTCCAGGAGTTTGCTGGCAGAACCTAGTCTGATCATTTACAGCCACATCCTGTCACGTGCAGCCAACTCGAATCCGACCAGCCTTGTGGGGGGCCCCTGCAGGGCTGAAGTCTACTTGTCATGTACAAATGATAACTGAGATTGAGCAAGGCAGGGTCAGGCCATGATTCCCAACCCTCGTCCTGAAAAAATAGGCTTAATAATTTGGAATTTATTTTAATCACTGGTGTAAGATAAGCATCTAAATAGATTTATTTTCCAGTTGTACCAACACCTTTCATTGAAGAACCTACCCTCTGATTTGAAATACCAGCTTTATTATATATATTAAATTCTCGCATATATGTGGGTCTGTTTCTCCACTCTTGTTCAATTTGCTTATCTGTAAATTTTATACTAATATCACTGTTTGGGAACAGGCTTTCTTCCTCTCTTGGCTAAATAAAAAGGAAGGGGCCCACACAGGCTTTGCTTCCTATTTGTGGGGCTTCAGTATCCTAGAGGGTCCATCTGTCCCCTTGTCCACCAGCTCCCTCCCTCATGGAGCACCGGGTGAGGCTGTCAAGAGCAGAGGCTGAATGAGAAACCATTGTCACTTCTACACTGATCACTTCCAAAAAAAAGTTGTGTATATTACCCAGAAGTTGAAAGAGAAGTGGTCCAAAGCCAACAGAGTAGCCCTCAGTGTCCCTAAAACCTGTAGTTGCAAGGGGTAAAGTGATATTTGCTGAACATTCAAGGACCTTATCTAAGACTTACTAGACTGAACTCTTTAGAGGACTGTGATTTTCCTAGCCCTCTATGGTCCCCTGAGGTCGGGGGCTGGTGAATGAGTGGTATTATGGACAGGACTATGGAGGTTGGACAGCTTCGTGCCTGAGAATGTGGTGTGGGCCAAGGCCAAAGAGGTGAAATGTTAGGTGTTGGGGTAAGTCCTTCGCTCCTTATCTTAGGTCATTTTAGCTTGTTTATTAATAACCCATTAATATGGGGTTCTGAGCAAAGTCTTGGGGTTGAGTAGCAATATTGTGATCTCAGTGCTCCCCTTTGAACTGGTGGTGGGTGGCTGTATAGCGAGAATGCTGCTTGCAGCACATTCCAACCTGGTCACTGGGACAAAGGCACCCTCAGAGCTCCATATGCTCCTTCTCAGGCTCATTCTGGTCTGAACACCCTCCCTCAGAGAGTCTTTCAGAAGGAGCCTGCCACCCCATCTTCGCTTGTCCTCATGAGCCGCTCCAATGCCCAATCCACAGGTAACTGGGATAAGGGGAAGAGGATTCACCTGAAGGAACTGGAGTCTGGGGAGGGTGCATGGATGAAAATGTCAAAGGACGACCTCAAACTATCTGTTCTTCCCTTAGCTGCCCATGGCCAGAACAGCAGTGGGACACCCAACTTAATGTAAGTGCCCAAGCCTTGGGGTGGCAAGAAGAGGGAGTGGGACAGTGAACAGGTTGGAAATGAGGGAGGTAGCAGCTAAGGGCAGGAGGAATAGGGATGCAGGCCAGAAAGCCTGATTCACCTTCAACTCCCTTGGGAGAGAAATGGGGCTGAGGTGCAGGGAGAAGACAAACACCTCAGGTGATCCACAAACTGGTACTCAGCTGCCTTCCCCCCACTCTCTAATCAGCCGGTCCTTCACAATTGATGACTTTGAGATCGGGCGTCCTCTGGGCAAAGGCAAGTTTGGAAACGTGTACTTGGCTCGGGAGAAGAAAAGCCATTTCATCGTGGCGCTCAAGGTGCTCTTCAAGTCTCAGATAGAAAAGGAGGGTGTGGAGCACCAGCTGCGCAGGGAGATCGAAATCCAGGCCCATTTGCAGTAAGGGTCAACACACTCTGAGCCAAAGCCCCTCTGCTATCTTCCTCTAGCTCCTATTTCAACCCCACCATATCCAGACTGTCTTCTCTGCAGCTGTGGCCACTTAGCCATTGAGTTCTCAGTCCTGGCCAGAGCCTCAAATCCAATCCAGAGAGCTGCCCCCCCAGTTCCCCCTTACCACTGCCAGCCCTATGGTCCCCTGCCTGGTCCAAGTCTGACCCCAGTTTGCCCCATATGGGTCCTGTTGTCTTTCCCATTTCCTTAGGCCTCCTCCGTTTCTTCTCTCAGGCATCCCAACATCTTGAGACTCTACAACTATTTCTATGACCGTCGAAGGATCTACTTGATTCTGGAGTATGCCCCCCGTGGGGAGCTCTATAAGGAGCTGCAGAAGAGCCGCACTTTTGATGAGCAACGAACAGCCACGGTTGGGAAGGAGTGGGCAGGGATCCCGAGGTTGAGGGATGCTGCTTGCAGCTAGAGGTCCATCCTTGTCTGACTACCTGTCATTGGCCTTCCCAGATCATGGAGGAGCTGGCAGATGCTCTGATGTATTGCCACGGGAAGAAGGTGATTCACAGAGACATAAAGCCGGAGAACCTGCTCTTGGGGCTCCAGGGAGAGCTGAAGATTGCTGACTTCGGCTGGTCTGTACACGCCCCCTCCCTGAGGTAAGGTGGGCCAGGGAGCCAACCCTGGTTGTGAGGCTGGGACATTCAGAATAAAACCACTCCAGATTTTGTTACCCAGGGATGTTTAGGTTTGTCCTCATATAAATATATATATAGACACAGCAATAGCTTTACAAAAATAAGAGGCTCACAGTTTTGTTGCCCAGATTTCTGACTTGATATATTGGGACCCTCTTGCCATATCATTGAGGATATTCCCACATCATTTTTAGTGGCTTCAGAGTATTGCATAGTAGAGATGTAACCTGATTTAAGCGGGACTTGCTTGATAGACTTTCGAGATACTCCCAAATTTTTCTTTAACTCTAAGGTGAACATTGCCCACCTATCTGATTATTCATTTTAAGACACATCCCTCAGTGTGGAAATGCTGAGGCAGTGTGTAACCCCATCTCTGGGGCTTTAGTTTATATCTTCACCCCACTCCTACCCCAGGGCCCTCTCAGAGCCTGGTTGGAACACTCTCCTGGTATATTCTGGGGTCTCTTAGCTCCCTACCATCAGGCAGCAGGGAAAGGAGAGGCCATCTGTCTCTGGGATCCCTGCCTACTCCCCCCACCCCACCCAGGAGGAAGACAATGTGCGGCACCCTGGACTACCTTCCCCCAGAGATGATTGAGGGGCGCATGCACAACGAGAAGGTGGATCTGTGGTGCATTGGAGTCCTCTGCTATGAGCTGCTCGTGGGAAACCCACCCTTTGAAAGTGCCTCACACAATGAGACTTATCGGCGCATTGTCAAGGTGGGAGGGCTGGCCCCAGGTGCCTGGCTTTGGCTCTGTGATAGCCACAGAGGCTGGGAGTAGCAAGAACATAGTTGTGCGGCCTGCATAACTCTCCACATAGAATGGGCGGTCAAGGGAAAAGCAGCCAGGATAAAACTAATGTGTTCCTTCCTTCTCCTTTATTGCAGGTGGACCTAAAGTTCCCTGCTTCTGTGCCCACAGAAGCCCAGGACCTCATCTCCAAGCTGCTCAAACATAACCCCTCAGAACGGCTGCCCCTGGCCCAGGTCTCAGCCCACCCTTGGGTCCGGGCCCACTCTCGGAGGGTACTGCCTCCTTCAGCCCTTCAGTCTGTCTCCTGAATTGTCATCTGTGTTTGTATGTCTGTATATGTATAGTTGGAAGGAGGGGTCCCTGGCCTGTTCCCTTATCTATCTTCTACCTCCCTTTTATTTAATAAAGTCTGAAACTTTTTATATCGACGAGTGTAGATGTTTACAGGTAGAGACTTTGCTGGGGAGGAAGTTGTCCCCTCTAGGGAGGAGGCTGGGGAGCTGCCCATGCTGGGTGTCAGAGATGGGGGCTGCGTCACTGCCCCTGGTAGCACCCTGCCCTCAGCTCTGACACCAACCCAGTCAGCTCCCAGCCACCCTGCTCCCACTGTCGTTTCTTTCTCCTGCTCTGACTCTCAGGGTCTGCGGGTGCTGGGGACCTCGGCTCCACTCTGCTAAGCCTGATCTCTGTCCACCGCTTTTCACTCTCAATTGTCTGGTCTCTAGTCTTTCCCTCTCCTTGTTCACTCCCTGCCGACCTAAGAACAACTGAACAGTGCTGTACCCTAGAAGGTTTTTTGTGTGTTTGTGTTCCTGCTTGGGTCAGGATCTAGTACAGGAGTGAAAAGAAGCAGTACTGATGGTCTCATTCCTGACTCAAGTTTTCACTGTTAAATATGATGCTTGCTGTAAGTTTACTCTCATTTGGCAGATAAGACAACTGAGACACAGAAGAGTTATATGATCTGCCGAAATTCACACAACTAGCAAGTAGAGGAGCCCAATTTTAAAACTCCATATTTGATACCACTAGAATGGTATAATGCTGCCTTTCCACAGCATACACATTTATTTTCTATGTATGTGTATCAGAAGTAGAACAAGAATTACAGTTTTTGCTGTTACTAAGTATAGTCTTAAAAAAAGTCCTGGGCCGGCTGAGTGGCGCGTTGGTTGGGAGCTGGCTTGGGACTGTGCAGCAGGACCCCGGTTCGGATCCCACATGAGGGCCGGTGACGCTGCCCTCTACAGCTGAGATGGTGGACGGCAGCTCGACCTGGAGCTGGGCAGCTATGGGTCACCGGCATGGCGTGGGCTGCAGCCCCTGCTGCAGTGAGCTGCCATGGGCTACCGTGTGTGGCCGGCAGCTGGTGTGAGCTGCCAAGAGTCGCCGTGAGCGGCTGTCCAGAGGCCGGCGACCGATCTGCCTCACCTGGGAAGAGCACAATGATAATACCAACATGAGCCATGGGACGGCGTCCTCCACAACTGGACTGAAGAGCAGGGGGACAGGAACTTGTCTATTCCCCTTCCCTGATTCCCCAGTGCTGTTCCCTCCCCCAATTCCCCAATAAAATCTTTGGAAAAAAAAAAAAGGCCTTTATCAGGTTAAGGTAGGTCTATTCTCTTCCTAGTTTGCTAAGGGTTTGGCTTTTTTGTGTCATTAATAGGTATAGACTTTCATCAAATGCTTTTTCTGTATCTATTGATTATTTGCTCTTCTAATCAATGTGGCAAGGTACATCAATAAATTTTCTTATTTTTATTTTATCTCAGTTATTCATGCTGTATTCGATTCCTAGAGCTGCAGTAACAAAATACCACAAACTTGTGGTTTAAAACAACAGAAATTTACTCTGGCAGTTCTGGAGGTCCAAAATCAAGATGTCTGCAGTGCCCCACTCCCTTCAAAGATTCTAGGGGGAAAATCCTTGCCTCTTCCAGCTCCAGATGGTTCCAGGCATTTCTTGGCCAGTGGCTGCATACATACTTCCAGTCTCTGTTTCCATCTTCACACGGCCTTCCCCCTTCTCTCTCTGTCTCTCCTTTGTGTCATAAGAACGCTAGTCATTTGATTTAGGGCCCAGCCAGGTAACCCAGGATGATCTCATCTCAGGATCCTTAATTCTATCTGCAAAGACCCTTTTCCAAAACACATTCATAGATTCACAGGACATAGACATATCTTTTGAGAGGCCACCATGCAATTCACTACACATGGCCATAGATTAAAACAATTGAATTATAAGGCTTTTTTTTTTTTAAAGCAGTCTGCTCATTTCTTTCCAGAGATCTTTAGTTCCAAATCTTTTTGCTGTTTTGCTTTTAGTTTTTACCATCTATTTCCAGATAACATGCTTCTGTTGCTACTTCATAAGTCTTTCGTTTCAGGCATTACCTAGTGTTTTCCTGCTATAAAATTTAAGGACTTCACTCTTCCACCCCACTGCCACCATACACATGTACATTTTTTGTTCCTGTATCCTTCTGATATAATATGTCATAATTTTGGTTGGATTTATTCATTTGACAATAGTTATTAAGTGCTTTTGACATCCGGGTGCCGTTCCATAGAGGCTGGAGGTAAAGCAGTGAATAAAAGAAAAAATCCTCTGCTCATGGACCTTGCAAATCAAGAAGATCAATGTCCAGTGTTTATATTTTGACCATGAGATGCTAGCCAAGCTGATTCATGCAGCATTCTATGGTTTTCCTTTCCTTTCTACAATAGAAGGTCCCTATTGTAGTCCTATGTCTTTTGCTAAATCCCTTATGTACAGATCACTCATCCATCTCCAAGTCAGTGTCTTAAAGCTATTAACACCCATCAAAGTGTCACTTCATTGAGTCACACAGGCCTGATATGGAGTATATTTTGTATTTTTCAGGTTTCAATATTCTCTAATTACCATTATGATCCACAGTATTTCAAACATATGAGTTTTCCCCTCCCTGTGCTCTGCCCTATTTCTCTTCACTGCCAAGCCTGCTAGGCAAATGCACCTGTGACTCCTAATTTTCTTTATGCCCAAGATCCACTTCCCCAGGGCTTGTGTTTGAGCTGTGTATTGTCTCTTTAAAACTTTTGTTTTAATTTACACAAATGAGTTAATTCACTTATAAATAATACAAATAAGGTGAAATTCCACTTTTACAACTATACTAATTTCAGAAACTAATATCAGTTTAGTAACATCTTTCTAGTAGTCTTTGTATTTATATCATATCTACATATTAGAAAACAGCATATTTAGCATGTGGGATTTTTTTGGGGGGGAGGATTTCTTTGATGTAAGTGTTGCCTTGTATGTGTTGTTCTGTCATTTCCTTTTTGCCCTTATGATGATGCCTTAGAAGTCTCTCTATGACAGTTTGGATAGATGTGCATTTTTTTTTT
>NW_017731807.1:1213798-1226482 GCF_001890085.2 Hipposideros armiger
CTTAGCTGTAGAGGGCAGTGTCTCTGGCCCTCATATGTGGGATCCGAACCGGGGCCCTCTGGCGTCCCAAGCCAGCTCTTAACCAACGTGCCACTCGGTCGGCCCACATTTTTAAAGCTGTTGCACTTTAATCCTTAATGTGGATATTCCTAGGTTTTTAAAAATGCCATTTTGTTTATCGTCATGTAGATGATTTTCAGTGCGTTGTACTATAGCCGTGTCTTTTGCATCCCTCCCTGTGCTCCTGTGTGAGGGCTTTTCTGGGAAAGATCTAAAGAAGGACAAGGCACTGCCGGGTCGTAGTGTATGCCTGAGAAATGTTCAACAGATTTTGCCTAATTGCTCTCCAAAGTGGTGGGGCAGCTCCTCCCACCAGCAATGATTTTCTTCTACCCTCCCACATGTGTTGGCTTTTCCACTCCCCAAGTCACCAAAGTTCTCCACAACCCCCACCCTTATGACCTTCCCTTGCCATTCTCTAAGAAGCAGCAGAACTAGGTCTTTTATAATCCAACCCACGCTCCCAAGCTACCCCTCTTCATATGTCAGCTGCCTCCCCATTCTTACCCTCAAGTAGAAGAAGCACCCTGGTCCCATCAAAGGCCACCCTCCAGATATGCTCTGGACCCAGTCCTTTGGCCATTTAACAAGTTTGTCCCCGCAACTATCCCTTTCCAGTTCTCTTATCAACCATTAATATGTTCCTTTTTTGGTTGGACAGTTCTCATCACCATACAAACATCTAGTAGCTTGACCCATACCTGATTATCTCCCCATTTACTCTCACAGCAAAATTTCTCAAGCGCATTGTCTACACTCAATGTGTGCACTGACTTCCTCACTTCTCTGTGCCATGACTTTTGTCAGAGACCTGGGCTTGACCCCCAGAGACTTTTAAAAGTCATGGCCTGTGTCCCTCCCCCTCCCCCGCCCCATCAGCTGTTGAAACTATTCCAGCCAAATCAGATAGGCCCTTTTCTAACCCCACCTCTCAGCCACATTCAACAGGGGTGAACTTTCTCTTCTAGAGCTACCTCCCCTCCTTCCAACTTCAGAAACCGCACTATTTTCATTTTCCTTCTGGCCTAGCTAATTCCCTCGAGCTGAGCCCTCCTTTGAGCCTGGTGGTGGACCCTGGGGGCTCCATGCTGGGTTCTCTTTTCTTTTCCATCTACACTGATATCATTCTATCCCATGGCTGTAACATGACTCACATTAATATCTCTCACCTGAACCTTTCCACCAAGCCCAAGACTCACATATACTTGGCATCTTTATTTAATGTGTCTAATAGTCAAAGTTAACATGCTTAAAACAGTACTTTCAATTCACTACCCCCTCCAGAAGAAAACATCTCTCCCATCTCAGTCAATAGCACCATCATTCACCAAAAAACTAGAAATCATCCCTGGTTTCTCTCCCTTTTCTTCTCTGCTACCATTATCCTCCCCACTATCTCCAGTCAAATCCAACCCCACCTTCCTTACAAACTCCTTTGCTCTCATGCTAGTTCAAGCCAACATCCTTTCTGGCTTGGACGATGGCAACAGACTCCTAGCTGTTCTCCCAGCGTCTATTCCTGGCCTCTACAGTCCATGCTCCACAGAGTGGAAATTAGAGAATGTCATTCCCCTCTTCAAAACCTTCCTTTGGTTTTTCAGTGTAGTGCCCTTAGAATAAAATCCAAACTCCTTACCATAGCAAGGTCCTCTATCGGTTTTCAACCCTGGCTATACATCAGAATCACCTGGAGAGCTTAAAAAGAAAATAGAACTCTCAGACCCTCACCCTGAGAAATTCAGATTTAATTGGCCGGGCTTGAGACCTAGGCATTTATATATTTTAAAACTCCCCAGGTGATTCTGAGTTTAAAATCCCTGCCTAAAGAGATCCTGCCCCTTCCCTACCTCTCCAAACTCATCTTCAATTGTTCATCGCCTTCCTTCACTAAAGCACAGGCCTTCTTGCATTCCTTTAACATGCCAGATTTGTTTCCACCTCAGGGCCTTTGCACTTGCTCTTCCCATTTTCTAGAATGCCACTCCCAGACTATTTTGAGCCTGTGTCCTCAGTGATTTTGTTGAGCTGCTGAATTAACCAACCCTGGTGTCCTTGGCCATCTTTCTATTATATGTGTCTTTTGCTACTTGTAAGATCAAAGGATATTAACAATTTATCATACTCATATACTTTGCCAATTTTTTTTTCCTTTCTGCAATTTGTCTTTTAACATAATTTAGGGTGGTTTTTGCATGTTGACATTTTCCAGTTTTATGTTGTCAAGTCTATCATCTTTTTCCTTTATGGTATTTTACTTTTGGTCTTTCTTTAAAAAACTTTCATCACCCCAAGCTTATATATTTTTTTAAGTGCACTTTGTTTTCTTTCAGTACTTCCTTTTTATTTAAAATTGTGATCAAAACAGATTTGATTTGATTTTATTGGTGTAAGGAATGAAATAATTGTTTTTGGTTTTACTTTAGTTCAAATAGCTGGTCTCTTACACCATTTATATAAATTGATTCAAAATGCCATTTTCTTCATATACTAAATTCTCATATATAGAAATTGCATAGTTTGCAACAAAAATTATGTGTATTCATGAAGTAGCAGGGAAAACATGGGCCTTTAACAGGACACTTGTCCCTGATTGCAACAAAACTCATCCATCTCTAGCTCCCTGCATTGTGTAATACAGGCCTCTTTGACCAAAAAATATTTTTATAAAATATTGAAAAGTATATTCCAAAGCCTCCTGAGCAGAGTGTGCATATGTGTGAAAATATGAGTCACATCAGACCTCCAGAAGTGACCAACAGTGGGTGACAGTGATAGGCAAACAGGAGAAATAAGCACTTCCTGGGAAGTGAGCCACTTCTCAGCAGCCTGCAGTACAAGAGGTGGCAAACTTTATCTGTAAATGTCTGGGAGGTAATTAAGGCTTTGTAGGCCATATGGCTTCTGTTGAAACTACTTAACTCTGCTGTTACGGCACAAAAGCAACCAGACAGTACACTTACATAAATGAGTGAACATGAATGTATTCCAATAAAACTTTATGGACATTGAAATTTGAATTTCATTCACATCTTGGAAGGCCAAATATAATGGCAAATGACCCCTGTTATGGATTGAATGTTTTTATCTCTCCAAAATTCATATGTTGAAGCCCTAATATCCAGTGATGATATTTGGAGGTAGGGCCTGTGGAGGTAATAATGTATAGATGAGGTCGTGAGGGTAAGTCAAGTCCTCATGATGGCATTAGAGTCCTTATAAGAGCTAATATTCTCTCCACCATGTGAGGACACATCAAGAAGATGGCTGTCTGCAAGCCAGGAAGAGGGGCCTCATCAGGAACTGAATCAGCTGGCACCTTGGACTTCCCAGCCTCTAGAACTGGGAGAAATGTGTCTGTTGTTTAAACACCCAGTTTATAGTATTTTGTTATAGCAACCCAAGAAGGCTAATATAACCCCCAAAGAATGACAAGTGACATAGCTATTTTGCCACCATGAGGAAGCCCACTTGGGATAAAGCTGCTCACAGACAGAAACCAAGTCCTTCATGATGGCCTTAGGGCACTGAATGCAAGCTTCTCTGACATGCACTCTGTCTTGAGACCATTATTGCACGACATAATAAATTTCCCCAACCTCTTTTTTTTTTTGGATCAACTTGTGTTTTCTGTCACTTGCTGAGTAAAGAGCATCCATCTGCAGAAGGGGTAAAAGGAAGATAAGTAGTGGGGAGGGCAGTGTCGGTCTTGGAGAAAGGGAGAAAAGCTTAGAATAGACCATTGGCCTCATGGTGTATTAGTCGGGACTGGGTGCAAATGACAGAAACCCATCTTGAGTGAGTTTAAGCCAAAAAGGGGGAAATTAATGACTTGGGGTGATTAATATTAATAAATATTGAGCACCTACTATATACTAGGCACTGTTCTAAGCACAAGGGTTACAAATTAGCACAAAATAGACAACATGGCTTTCATGGAGCTTAGATGAGCAAGTAAGCAAAATATATAGTATGTCAGATGGTGATAGGTGCTACAGAGAAAAGGCAGGGAAGGAAGATTGGGAATTGCTGGGGAAAGTGGTGCAATTTTAAACAGGTTATAAGGAGGGGTGCCTCACTGAAATTTTCAGGTAACATTTGAATAAGGACCTGAGGGGAGAAGGGACAGAGCAATATCCAAGTTGAAAATTTTTCTTGGTAGACTCAGCCTCAAAAAAGAAGGCAAGGGCAAGTTTAAATCCCTGAGGCAGGCGCATGTCTGTCCTATCAGAGGAACAGTGAAGAGGAAGCCAGTATGGCTCCAGCAGGCCAGTGAGAGGAAGGGAAGGAAGATATGAGATCAGAATGGTAACAGGGCTCTGGTCTTCATGTAGGGACATTCATTTACTGAATATTTTATCTAGTAGCAAAATCACATGCTATTTTTCCAAGGGGAGAGGCTCTCATACCTGGAGGGGGCGGGAGAAAGAGAATAGAGTGGCAAAAGCACAGGACAGCCCTTAAGCTCGCTTCGCTGTTCACCCGTTAGTGGTTCTGAGTGGTTCATCTGCTAGGTCTGTGAGCCGAAGACGACGGAGTATCCTCATGTTCTGCTGAGAATCCTGGTTTCATCCTTCCTGATCAACTAGGTGCGGTTCAATCCCGATAGTCCAAGCAGGATATACTATTTCCATCCTAAGGACCTCTTAGGACCCCCAACTCTTGTTGGTCCCTACTTGGTGTGTTTGTTAAGCAAGAATTGTGGGCGTGACGACCGTGGGCATCAAAAGTCTGAGCCCCGCCCCTGGAGGAACTCCGGTATTTCAGGACCTTCATCTTTAAGATCCGCCCCCTCAACTTTTTGAAAGGGCGGGGCAACGAGAGCACCTGTCACCTCCTTCTCTCCACCCCGTTGGTTCTCACGTGTGTCCGCCTGTTCAATAACAGCTCTTCTTCCGGGACTTTCTGGTCACTGCAACCAATCAGAGTGTTGTTTCCTTCCTTACCCATTGTCAGCCCGCTGCCAATCGGCGCACTTCTACAAACGCCCCTTAAAGGCGCCGCCAACGCCTCCCGAGCAGGGGCGAACCAAGTCCTGGGTTTCTGCCCTCATCTGCAGTATGGAGTCGTCCCTGGGGCGGCCTGGGCCCGAGGCGGACCTTCTAGCTCTGAGGGGACAGCAAGCCGCGATCTTTGGCAGCGGGCCGGGCCGAACGCCCTCTGAATCGCCCTCAGGCCTCCGGGTATCCGGGGAGGAAGAGGCCGAGAACGTTGGGGGCACGAGCCACCACCCCAGGGCGTCCCCGAAGACTTCGAGCTGCAGTGTAGTCCACCGGCCTGAACGGGAGGTCCCGGAGAACGTGCCTGGCCTCGCAGGGACGCTGTCTGGGGCGGGGAGACGCCGGGGGACGCCGGGTCCCGAACACGATCTGCACGGGTCCTCCCTGCACCAGGACCCTGAGCCGCCAGAGGACAAACCTGCATCCGAAAGGGTCTGCCGTCGAGGAAGCAGGGGAGGCAGCGAGATAGATGTTGAGCAGCAGGAGGAAGACGACGTGGAGGCAGCGGCGATCGGCAGGGCTGGCCGCTCGTTCTCCGGCCGCCTTCAGGACAGCCGTAGCCTGGACGGGCTGAGTGGGGCGTGCGGTGGCGCCGGGTCCGCAGGGGGTGCGGAGTCTGGCGCGGGCGTCGGGCGTCGCGCCACCATCTCCAGCCCCCTGGAGCTCGAGGGCACGGTGAGCCGCCATGGTGACCTCACCCACTTTGTCGCCAACAACCTGCAACTCAAGATCCGTCTGAGCGGAGCCCCTCAACCCCCGCCCCCTACCCAGCCCTGTTCAGCGTCCGCACTCATTCCAGCCATCCCCCCAATCGATCCCGAGGTGCTGCGGGACCTGGAGCGGCTGAGTCGGGAGCTGGGCGGCAGGGTGGACCGTCTGCTTCGCGGGTTGGGTGGCGCGGTGCAGGAACTGACAGCGCTGAGCGTGGGCTGTATCCAGACCTACCGCGACGCTGTGGACTCCCTAGGCGAAGCTGTGGACATGAGCATCAAGGGAATGTACACCCTGCTGGCGCGCTGCGAGGAGCTAGAGCGGGCTCTGCAGCCGGTGCAGGGGCTGGCGCGCCAAGTCCGGGATATCCGACGCACCCTGGAGGTGTTGGAGGCCCTGTGCAAGTGACCAGGAGGGTAGGAGAGGCCAGGCCCGTGCCAAGGCCCAGCAGAATCCTAAGGTCTCTTCAAGGAGCCCTGGTGGGAACTGCCCGCTGAGAGGAGGCCTATATATTGGAGACTCTTCCAGATGCATTTAGCAGGCCCATGACCACTCGATGGGCCTTATGCAGGTGTATATGGGGAAGTTCTAAAGGCTCTCCTGGTGGGAGGGTATGATGCTCTGCTTCAATTCAATTGGCCATCTATAGCTACCTTGTTCTCCCCAACTCTTCCCTAGCTACCGCACCATCCCTAAACTCAGGGCTTCAGGTCTAGGCTTGGTAGACATGACTGCCATATGTGATCAAGAAAGGAGAACAGAGGGGGCCCCAGCCCCCACTGTGGCCACCCTGACTCCAGTGGCCACATCTCAGGTGCCAGGGGCTGTGGGAGCTTGAGTGGTCCTTGGCCACACACCATGCAGACAAGGATGCACACCTGCAGATGGATAACCTCTTGCTTCTAACCCCCTGACCCCTACCATCCCACTTCTTCAGCCAGAACCAGGGTGGAGCTAGAAAGAATGCATTGCATGGTAGAGGGGGTGAGTTGGGAGGGGTCTCACTGTTCTCAGGTTTCAGTAGAATTTTTGCTGGTTTTGAAGCTTACCTGTTGTGGAGTGTTCTAATCAGTTTTGGCTTTCTCAGTTTTTGTGGAATTAAAGTGCTGCTGCTGCTAAGGCTGAGACTGTGTCTGTGTGGCGTTACAGGGATTGATGAACCAAAAGAATGGGAATAAGGGTTGGTCTTTTTCATGAAGCTCCCTTGGGGCTGGTGCTAGGGTGGGGTCACAGATAACATGGGGAAGGATATCATTCCTGTTCTTAGGCAGCAGGTCTGAGAAATGCAGGGCACATATTCGGGCTCAGAGATGCAGTAAAAGCAGAAACAAAGGAGGTGTTCCAGAAGAGAAAGGGAAGGGATCATCTTCTCAGATCCTGAAGTGGACAGGCAGGGACTGAGCAAATTGGACATCTTTGCTGTGAAGGAAGGCTGAAAACACTTGTTAGCTCCATTCCTGACCCCGTTTTCCACACTGCACTGATCAGTGCCATATGTATGGTTTGAGACAATCTTTGTTCCAACCCCTGGCAGCCTTTTGTTTATAGTCACATAGTAAGTTCCATCAGCCACCATGTTATGGTCAGGAGATTTAGAAACAGAGATCACAGAAAAAGTTCATTTGGTTGAACCTTCCTCCTCTACCTGAAAACACTAGCATTTTAGACTGAGTTTAAACACGTTTCTCTTTTGTGTGTGAAGAATTCTGGGGTTGGAAATGTTGCTAACTAAACTTTACCCAATGGCAAGAAATTAACAGTTATCAAAAGTGTGCCCACTGGCCCGTACGGGGATCGAACCCGCGACCTTGGCGTTATTAGCACCACGCTCTAACCAACTGAGCTAACCGGCCACTCGCTGCTTGGGGGCTCCATGTAAAAGTATTATGAAACTGTTTGGAATTCACATTACCTATTAGTCCTATCCTTGGAAAAAAATTTTAAATGGATACGTTTGCTTTGGGAGGCATGAACAGAATGCGAGAACTGAATCCCCAAGCATTTCGGGAAGTAACAGAATAATCAAGCTGTAATACTTATAAGCACATATGATGTGACTATGGCGTTTGGCGGCAGGCGGAAGTGCAAATCAGGTGCTCACGACTGACACATACACGTCGCGTTCATGAACAGAAACAGAAGTGGAAAAACATAGCCTGATATGGCTCCGGGAGAATCCGAGAGAACGGATGAACCTGTGCGGGATAAAATGGGGTCGAACGCCCAAAGTTTCAGCGACTACCCCTCGCAGCGTCTTTGCAAGGAGAGCGAAGACTCAAAGAGACACCATTGATACTCGAACCCAGAATCTACTTACTACTACTAGACAGGAGCCTTAATTAACTAAACCACGAAGCCTGGAGTTGGGAGGGTTCACATCTTGTTTCCCTAACGTGGTGAGCTCCATGGTCGATGAGTAAATGTGCGCGGATATTTTATTACCAACCTTTGTCTATACAGGAAAAGAGTAGACGTGACGAAAAACAAGGCTGCGGGTAAGAGAGGAGAAAGGGGTGAAGCGGAAATTGAATGTGGGCAGACAGAAGGTCACGGGAGAAATTATTTTTGGATTGCAAAAAAAGAAGGCAGAATCCGTAATCAGAAAGCCGACGAGGATGGGATTCGAACCCACGCGTGCATAGCACAATGGATTAGCAGTCCATCGCCTTAACCACTCGGCCACCTCGTCCACAGTAAAAGGTTTCCAGTTATGCCCTCTGGGGTCTGAACTCTTATTCCTCAGTAATAATGAGTTCATTTAAGTGTACAAGGGAGCTCACTTTTTAGGATCCTGCCCAGCCCTGTGAAGACAACTCTCACGGCGCTGACCTTCTCACCTACGCAAACGCCCGATCCTCTTCCCTCTGGGTTGAGCTATCCCGAGCGTGCGCCAGCTCTCAGGAACCCCGCAATAGACCCAGATCTATTGTACCAGCTCTGCCACAAAAACCACCGCGAGATTTTTGGGCTCTCCCGACGGGGTGGCAACGGGACTTCGAGCCAAAAGACCTTCCGGTTCCTACAAGATGCTTCTTCTCTTACCCGGGCTCTGGGAGATGGGGGTCGAACACAGCTGAAAATGAGGTGAACGAATAAAAGCAACCGAAGCCCACCGGGGGTTGAAAAGAATGACCATGACCCCGACGTGATTTGAACACGCAACCTTCTGATCTGGAGTCAGACGCGCTGCCGTTGCGCCACGAGGTCAGCCGGTCGAGCTCTTGGTCAGGTTCCTTCATAACCAGTTAGCGGCTTGACCTATTTGAATTTGCGGCTTGGTGCACGCGTTTTCCCGCTTGCCACCTATACGATAAGCAGCGTCCACTGCATACCCTCTGGGCAGTTGCTTTGCGTGCTCCGGGCTCAGTGGTTCTTCCAGCCCCGCCTCCGACGTCCTGTGGAGGACCAGGTAGCCCAGAGCTGGTCATTTGGGAGAGCCAGAGCTCACAGCCCAACAGGATCCGATGAAAGGACCGGATACCAGGCCGAACGTGATGGAGCCATGCCACAGCCCAAGGCGCCTGAAGCGGTGAGAGATTAGCTCCTCCAGCGGTGCGTCTTCTCCCCGGCAGCACTTCACAGTCGCCTGCGGAGCCTTCGGATAGCAACGATTTAGCCCCAGGTTCGGAGAGTCTAATTCAAAAGTCCAGGATAGAGCCCCGGCATCGGTAATTTTGTCACTTTTTACAATTTTGAGGAATAATTTAGATACTATGAAATGCACAGATCTTAAGTGTGTATTTTGATGAGTTCTGACAAACGCAGCCTACAACACTTTCAAGATGTAGGACATTTCCATCACCCGAGAAAGTTCTTTCTTGTCCCTTCCCTTCCTAGGGGCAACCAGTGTTCTGATTTTGATCACCATAAATATCAGTATTTTTTAAAGTTCCCCAAGTGAGACAGAGCTGAGAACCCCTAAAGAGAGATACCAGAGCTGGCAGAGACACCCCCCCCCCCCCCCCCCCCGCCATTTGCTTCTTGGAGGATGAGAGGAGTTTAACAGGCCAATATGGCGGAAGAGGTCGTGTTATAGTTCATTCCTTCCCTTCCGAGCCAAATGTGTAAACATTCTGCACAGTGGCTCTCCCGAAAGTTATCAAGGACCACAGAAATGTCAAAGCCGGGGGCCATTTCTCAGGCCTGATATTAATTGATTTAGAGCAACATCTTCTTTTAAGAGCTTTCTTCCCCTTTGGTCGTCATGACACTCATCTGCTGCCCTTCCCCCAGCTCTTACTCACCCACCCACCTCTTAGACTGTTTTTCTGTCTTTTTCTCAGAGTTCTGTCTTCTCTCCTCACACACCTTCCCTGCAGTCAAGCCATCACGTATGTGCTGAGGGCTCCTACCCCTGGATTCAGACATCCAGTGCCAGCTGGGCTGTTCCACTTGACTCTGTCAGCGTACCTCCCCAGTCCTTCTGCACTCCTGGTGAGTGGCCTTGACTCTTCCCTCTCCCTCACTACCATTTCCAGTCACCAAGTCCTGTCAATTCCAAGCCTTCATTCCCATAGCTATCCCCTCAGTCTCTCTCATTGGATTATTATAATAGATCTCTCTGCCTCCAGAATAATCCAAGAGAATCATCTTTTAAAAATGCATACATGATCCCATCACGCTGTGGCTTAAAATCAGGATTAAGTTCTAATTTATTGGCTGTGACCCCAAGGCCAAGCACCTCTTAAGCACTGGGGGTTCTAGAACCAGTTTGCCAGGGTTCATATGCAGGCTTTGCTACTTACTAGTTGTGTAGCTTGGGCTAGTTATTGAACCTCCCTGTGTCTCAATGCCCCCATCTGTAAAGATTATAATAGATCACTATTAGTTTATTTACTACAGATAAAGTGCTCAGAGCCTGGTTGGTGATAATCACACAATCATGTTGTTGTTGTTGTTGTTGTTATCTGGTCCTTGCCTGATTCTTCAGCCACTGACTGCTCATTTCCCTGTGACAACCATGCTGACTTATTGACAGTTGCCTAAACGTACCTCAGTCCCAACTGTGTCCGTGCCACTGTCCTTGGTAGTATTGCTTGATGGTCTTCCCAATCCTTCCTTACCTGCCTGATCCTTACATACCCCTCAAGACTCAATTCAGAAGCTCTCTTCTCCCCACTTCTTCACTCATCTGGGAGAAGAGGCCCTTCCTGTGTCTTTTCCAAGATAACACTTAAAATACTACCTTTTAATTGTTCTTTGGTTGTTTTCCCTCACTACAGTCTAAGTTACTCAAGGGTAGAAAATATGTATTCCTAGCACCCAGTACAATTCCTGGAATACAGTGTGTATTCAGTAAGCATTTGTGAAACTAACAAGGGATAGCTTTAGCAAAAGTATTATAGTGAGCAAGAGCCTGGCTTATATTGGGTTGTCAGAAAAGTCATGATGCATTTTTTCAATGAAAAACATAAAAAAAAAAAATGTCATGACTTTTCCTACAACCCAACAGAGGAAGGAGACATGTCTGGGTAGCTGAAGATCATGGGGTGAGGTGGAAAATTTTCCTAGAAAGGGAAGTTGGGTTAATGAATATGGTACCAGGGAATGTAGACTTGATCTCTAGGCTCGGAGAGGTTCTACAACAGGTGTGAAGAATGGTCAGTCCAGTGTCAGAGTACTCTCTGATGGTTAAATCTCCTCCATTCATCCCACCACTTTCTAAATTTTTAGAAACCAATAAATGATTCTGTCCAGAGTTGCATTGCTCAATATGGTAGCCACTAGGGTGATGGCTATTTAATATGGGGCTATTCAAATTACATTTAAATTTAAAAATTCAGTTCCTTAATCCCACTAGCCACATTTCAAGTGACTGATAGCCACATTAAGCTAGCTGGCTACCATACTGGACAGAGATAATATGAAATATTTTCATCATCATAGAAGTTCTGTTAGACAGTACTGATCCAAAGGCTGAAAGTTGGTGGCCTGACGCCTGTATGCTGTTGCCATCAGGGTTATTTTTTTCCTTCTCATTTTTTCATTTTTAAGTTGGATACAAACATTTATAATTGGAATAAGAATCTGGATTTCTGGTCTCTCTTAAAGCTGAGAAGCTGCTGCACCACTCTGCTCCCTTACACCCCTCAACTCCTACACACATTTTAGAATGGTCATGGGCTCTCCTGGGCTTTGTTTTGTTTTTTCTCCCTGACCTCAAGGAACTTCATTTATCTGTTGCATTCATTTTTTGTGTTCTAGTAGGAGAGACACAACAACTGAATAAAGTAACAAACTAAATGTTTACAGATTATAATGAGGACTAGTGAGAGGTAACAGACTGGTGAGGAAGAGCTCCAATTCTCAAGTCAGCCTGGGTTTGAAGCCTGGTGTCATCAAGTATAGGATCTGTGACCTGGGGCAGGTAAATATGTTGCTCTGTGGTTCAGTTTTCTTATCTGTGTCTCAATACCACTGAACTATATACTTTAAATGATTTATTTTATGTTGTGTAAATTTCACATAGAAAAGAAAAGAAACACACTAATGAGCCAACTTGAAGAGGTTCCCACTGGTCAAAACTGAGACAATTTGACCAGCCTAAGCGGCCCTCAAGCCACGGTGAGCGGCTGTCCAGAAGCCGTCGACTGATCTGCCTCTCCTGGGAAGAGCGCAATGATGGTGCCAACTTGGGCCAGTGAGGCAACGTCCTCCACAACTAGACTGAGGAACAAAAGGACAGCAACTTGTCTGTTCCCATCCCCCAATTCCCCAATAAAAATCTTTAAAAAAAAAAAATAGAAAGACTATTGGAACTAGTGCGGTATTTCTTCCAAGAAAGGTACATCCTAAAAAACAAAAAAACTGAGACAATTTGAGCATCAAAAAGAATAACTGCAATGGACTCAAACATACAAAAGATGATAAAAAACTACAAGTTTCAAAATGATACTAAAAACTACTAATTTGTCAC
>NW_017731807.1:1226643-1286213 GCF_001890085.2 Hipposideros armiger
AATAAGTTGATGAGGGCACATTCTTATTTATAGTAGAATCCCAAGTGATAAATGCAGAAGGAATGATACAATTAGGACATCCCCATTTTGCAACCCTTCATGAAATGATGGAGCTAGGCTGTGATGATCAATTAAACCCATAGATGAAAAGTGATAGGGAACTTTATAATGGTTGTCTCAGTCTGAACCCACTTCTCAGATTTTACACTAGAAAAAGACAAGCAGGCATTAAATCCCTCCTGCTGTGATAGAATAAGAAGTACAAGCCACCACCCATAAGGTATTCTTACCAGAAAATTAAATGCGATACTGATCTCATAGCCAGTTTACAGGAAACACAAGGCACAGAGGAACATGTAAAATAAATGGCCTGATGTTCTTCAACAGATAAATTTCAAGAAAAGAAAACAGGAGGAAGGAGGGAGGAGAAGAACCTGATATTAAAAGAGACTTAAGAGACACACTAACCAAGTACAATGTATGGACTTTATTTAGACCTGATTCAAAGAAACTGTAAAGAAAAATAAATGTATGAGTGGGCAATTTGAACTATTTGGTGATGCCTGAGATTTACTTGAAAATAACCTAGTACGGTTGGGAGGGAGAGTATAGAGGAAGCAAGGTTGCCACGTTTGGTAATTGTTGAAGCTGAATGATAGGCTTCAAAAAGGCTCATTATACTATTTTTAAAATTTGTACATATGTTTGAATTTTTCCATGATAAATTTTTTTTTCTAAGTTCTACGACCAGTTCAAATAAACGTTAGGACACGCGGGTTCCCCCTAAGAATGAGTGGATACATACACCAAGTCAGCAGCAGTACCTCCTGCGACCACAGGCTGGCTCCAAAACGCAATGTTTTTGAGATTTCTTTAGGTCAAGCATCTGTGAACCAAGGTCATGGAAAATGACAGGACATAGCTAAATATCCGTCTGCTCACTATTTATTAATCCACAATGTGAAATATGACTATTCAGTTCTTTCTAGCTAGTCAGTCCCCCAGTCAGGAAGCCTATGATAAGCAGAATGCCCCAAACTTCCAGCTGTTGGAGCCCCAAATCTATCATCCTTGACCCCTCCCTTTTTCTTACCCACCCACAGCCCCATGTTCAGACCTTCTTATCTTTTAACGGAACTCTTGATTCCTTCCACTTTACCTCCTTGACTCCACCCTGCTCCAATCTCGTCTTGTGCTTCCTAAATAACTGTGCTTTCTTCACTAGCCTTCTGCTTAAAATCTTCTTAAAATTCATTTTCCATGTTGCAACCAAAGTCACCTTCTAGAATACAAATCTGTGTCCCTTCCCATGGCTGCAAGGCCCGACATGATTTGACCCTTGTCTACGCCCTGATCCTGTCTCTCACCCTGATCTTTTTTTCCCCTTCCATTGCTAGGCTTCAGACGCACTAGCTTCCGTTCTGTTCAACAAACACATTGGGTTTGTTCCCAACTAAAGACTTTGGCACGTGATGTTACTCCAGCTAGAGTGCTCTTTCCCCAGATTTTAACACAGCTGACTCCTCTTTATTCTCTTTGTTCCAGGGACCTCACTTTGCAAAAGCAGGTCCCAGTCTTTCCTCACTTTCAGGCTATGACAGTGTTTCCTTCATGTGTGAACAGTCAGACTTGATCAACTGTCACTGGAGGAATTTGGCTCTGAAGGCCTGGGCTTTCCATTCCCAGGAGAAAAGGCATGTAAGTTATAGGCAGAGGGAAGAAAAGCATGAGAAGGCCTTTAGTCCCTGCATCTTGTCTATTTGATAAGAATGTTTCCATGCTTGCTACTCTATACCTTCTATGTTGGAGAATACAGGAATCCTACCTCTTATTGTACTTTAGGTGTCATCAATGTTACTCATTTTGAGGGTCTCATAGTGATGAGGGTTACCTCAAGGGAGAGAAACAGTTGGGTCTACTGTACTTGATGAATTTGCCTGTCTGACCTGAAATGAGGGACGTTTGGAAATATTTTCAGAACTTTGAAATGACTCAACAGTTAAAATAAACGCCCCCTGTACACCTGAAAGCTGAGAAACCAGTGTGGGTAAATATTTGATTATCATCCAATATTTTTTTTAGTAGAAAATAGACTTTGCTGAACCTCAATCTTTATAAAAATAATTCCTCTGAAAAGTCTAACTGGTTGCAATTTTTGTTTTATGAATTTTGGAGATCAGTTGTCTCCATTATGAGGAAAAGGTTGTGCTGTCCTCAAAGGAAGTGGTATTATATGAAAATGCCATTATATGGTTTCAATATATAGTAGTCCAACATTTAGGGACCTTCAATCCTAGAAATCATTCCTTCATTTTATAATGCAACTTAATGTCTCATTGATAATATTGTATAAGACCTGGAAGAAAAACTTTAAAAGGGCTTATCATGTAAAACTTTTTATTTTAAAATAATTTTATTTACAGAAAAGTTACAAAAATAATACAAAGAATTCCCATGTACCTTCATTGAGATCACATTTGCTTAATCATTGTCTCTTTCTATCTCTACAGACACATATATTTTTTTCTAAACTATATAATAGTAAATTGCATACATAATCCCACTTTCTCCCTAAACACTTCAGTGTGTATCTTTTAACAAGGACATCTTCTTCCATAAAGGCAGTAGAATGATTTTTAAAAATCAGGAAATTAACACTGATACAATACTATTATCTAAGCTAGAGGCCTTATTCAAATTTTGCCAATTGTTCCACTAATTCCTTTCTAATAAATAAAGTTGTTTGGGTTTTTTTTCTGGTCCAGGATCTATTAGGATAACACATTAAATCTGCCATGTTAAATTTGTCAGGTCTCTTTAGTCTCCCTTAATCTGGAAGTATTACTGTCTTTGTCTTTCATGACCTGAGGCAGCATCTTTTGACTATCTCTTTGAGTTCTGAATCTTTCATCCACTGGTTTAGAAAAAGGAAGTCAATTTATTACACTGGGGTCCTGGATAAGAGAAAGGTGTTTCTTCTTAATTTTGACCACATTTCCTAAAACAAAGATTAAGAATATATGACCCATTTTCAAAGAGCCTTTCCTTGATCAATATTATTCTAGTGTTTCCCTTTAAAATTTTTATTTATAGCACATATTACCATGCAGATTTATTATTTATTTGCATGTTTGTTGTCTATCTCCCTGACAAGAATATAAACTCCACGAAGGTAGAAACTTCTGTCTTGTTTGTCAAGAACAAGAGCCCAGCACAGCACCTGGCACTTACTAGCTGGTCAATGAATAACTGTTGGTTGAATGAATGAATGAATGAATGAATAAATCAGAAATGCCTCTTGGACTTGTAATTTAGACCGGTTTAAAAGAACTGAAAGAGGGAGTGGGGAGAGAGCTGGCTCTTCTGGGAAGTGGGCAGGGAGGTCCCTACAAGAATGTTATTGGACTCTGAGCAATAATCACAGGTGAGAACTTTCTGTTCTTTAGGGATCCCCGTTGAGACACAAAGGTCAGTGAGGTCGCCGACAGTGAGAAGTTCTTGCACTGTAGCTGGGCAAAGTCGGGTGTCCACACCTGAAAGAGATAAAATCGGAGCAGAGTCTGCGTCGCCGCCCGCTCCTTGCCTCCCAGGGACTCGGGGGTACCATTCCTTTCTTCCACTCCCTCATTGTCGGCCCCGTAGTCCACTCCCTTCCCAAAAGTCGCCTCTCATCCACATTCTAGTTCAAGAGAGCTGGCCATTTTCTGCTCTCTGCAAATCCCTCATCCAACTAAGCAAAGTTGTCTGAGAGGAATCAGGATAAAGGAAGGTTCAGGTCTAGGGTCCTCGGACAACCAGGGGCTCCGTGACAATAAGTGACAGCTGGACAATCTAGGGATATCCACCTCTCCACGTTCGGTTTCCTTCGTCTCCTCTGACCCAGGGTAATGGGAAGCTAGAGGGACGCGGAGGAGGAAAGGGGAGAGTGTCCATGCCTAGGGCGTGGGGGTGCCCTAAGTCCGAAGCGGCGGTGACAGCAGTCAGCAGCGAGCCACTCTTACATGGAAGGTCATCCTGGGCTACGCAATGGGGTGCGGCCCCGGGCCGCTCCCGGCGTAGGGCATTGCGGAGGAAGGGGTGTCCCCAGGCTAGGACAGGGCGGGTTTCCGTCCGCTGGACCCGCGTAGGAAGATTCGGCGGTGCGGGGCCCAGTCACAGCACTCAGTCTCAGGTGCAAACAGATGGTTCGGCTGCGCGCGACGAACTGGCGGGGGGTGGGCACCCTGCTGGGACCACCCCTGCGGACCCCGGACCTAAGCACTCCAAGAGGCCCGCAGCGGCTGGAGAATTTACTGCTCTCGCGAGGTTTACAGAGATCCGGTCCCAGCGCCTGCATATGTGGTTGCTAAGGTAACTGGGCGGCGCCAGTGAGAGCGGGAAGGGGGTGTATGTTGAATTTTTGCCTGCTAACCTGGTGGACTTCAGGAGTGGCCATCCCTGAGCTTCCAGCCCTAGAGACCAAGGCCTCTGCTCCAGGAGGTGCCCTTACCTCTGGGAGCCATGGGCCGGATCTCGGGGCTTGTGCCCTCTCGCTTCCTGACGCTCCTGGCGCATCTGGTGGTCGTCATCACCTTATTCTGGTCCCGGGTAAGACCCACAGCCACCCTCTTCCCACCCCCATTCCCACCTCGGGGTGGTCCCCGCCCAATCCCGCTGCTTTCCCAGTACCTGACCCGGTTGGGTCCTCCCATCCCCCGCCGTCCACCCCTCTTTCACTTCTCTTTCTTTGTGACCTGCTCAACAGGACAGCAACATCCAGGCCTGCCTGCCTCTCACTTTTACTCCTGAGGAGTATGAGAAGCAAGACATTCAGTGAGCACTTGGGGCGGGGTGGTCAGAATTAAATATTGTAGTAGTGGGAGTGGAGGGGTCTTAGAAGAAGTCCAGAAGGCCTGAGCCAACCCCCTTCCTCTCTGCAGGCTGGTGGCAGTGCTCTCTGTCACCCTGGGCCTCTTTGCAGTGGAGCTGGCTGGTTTCTTCTCAGGAGTTTCCATGTTCAACAGTACCCAGAGCCTCATCTGTATCCTTTCAGCCTGCGTACCTTTCCCACAGGGCCCATTTCCATCACTACTCCTTTCAGCCACCTAACTAGCCCTTTTGGGCACAATAGAGTCAGCCCTAGCAGGCAGACAGAATCTCTCCAGTTGAGAGGTCTTCTTAGATAATGCAGAAGATTTAATACAATCTCCCGTGTGGCCTGAGGTAAATGAGGAACCTACTTCTACCTCATATGAAGGGTCCAGGCTGGCCCCTAGATCTGGGATGGTGGTAGCCTGGGGTCCCAGTGCAGGCTCAGCTCTGGCCTCTCTACTCACATGGCTGTCCTAAAACTCAGAAGGCAGTGTTGCTGGCTCTGTGCCTTTGCAATTGGCAAGGGAGCAAGAACTGAACATGTTGCAGATGCCAGCGCCACCACTGGCCTTTTCTGGCCTATCACTGCCTATGGATCCAAAGACTTTCCTTGACTCAGGTGTGTTCCCCAGCCATAGGGGCTCACTGTAGTGCATCTGTGGCACTATCCTTTTTCATATTTGAGCGTTGGGAATGCACCACGTACTGGTACATTTTTGTCTTCTGCAGGTACAGTAACATCCGATGTTTGGGGATGAGGTAGGAAGGTTTACTCTAAATCTGAAGGTTTCCCCCACCCAACCCTTTACTCCATGTGTGAGATACCAGATCCACTCAATGTCCTGTAATTAGTCTTTTGAAGTCCCACTCCACCTACACTTTGAGGGTGGGGTCTCTGGTTTGGGGATTTTTATTGGAAGGGTCCCTGAACCCACCACCTTACCTTCCACAGTGCCCTCCCAGCTGTCACTGAAATGGCATTATTCATCAGCGTCTTTGGATTGAAAAAGAAACCTTTCTGATAACCTTCATGGGAGCGTAGAGAAGAAGGCTGGAGGGAGCAAGGGACCATTCACCGTTCCTGGAAGGAGGAAAGCAAAGTCGTCAGCCTTCCCTAAAACTGCATTTGGTGAAAGATTTTAGTGTTAGAGTAATTATCTGTCGAGTCTGGGATTATAAGCATTTATTTAGTGCTTTGTAATAAAACCTATTTTAGAGTAGGATCAATGCTTACAAAAATTTCAGAGAATTGGGGTAGCCAGACTGCTAGAGAAACGGAAGGCTGTTTTCCTTGCAGACTGGATCGCTTTTTTGGTTATTACGGTAGACGTCTGGCGGAAGGGAGTGGGCGGAGATATGTAAATAATGCCAACGGTTACTACAGCAAGCTCGTGGAGTGGGGCATTCTGGGAGGTTAGTTTATCCCTTTTGGCAGTCAAATGGAAAAAAATGTGTATTTTAAAAAGATCTGCAAATAAATGTAGCAATAGAAATGGAAGAATCTGAATATTTTAGGTAGCTCTGGCTAACGCGTTATGTACTCACCCTAGATTATAGCGGGATCTTTTTCACTGAATATGGTCAATGCCGTTGGTTAACGGTTATCGTCAGGTAGGATAATCCTTACCTGTTCCTCCTCTTTGGAGGGCAGATTAGAACATGATGATTGGAGTTCGCATGACTCGTGATTAACGGCTCAGCGTAATCAGGACTTGCAACACCCTGATTGCTCCTTTCTGATTCTTCCTGACGATCTTTTCTTTCATAATTGGTATTTAGAGGTCTTGAACTTAAGTATTTATTTGTTTGGTAATTTTTTTCTTTATAGCATTTCGTTTGTTGGTACTTTACTTCTCGTTGTTTTTTCTTATTCTTGAAAGCAGCCTGTTCTAGTTACTGCAACCGGGTTTTTCTGATTTAGGGGTATTGTATTAATGTAGGCGACTTTGTTTAACTTGTGGAAATTACTTCCAGCCTTTTTACGGAGAACTTTATCACCAGTAAGTGTTTTTGTTATCTCGGGCTTCTCTTTAAAACGTTTATTAATGTTGATCATACTTGGTGTCATAAACGATCTTTTGTGAAAACTTCCACCTCACCATGGTAAGAAGGGCACGTGCTCAGGGAGAACTTCCCTGGTGATTGGAGTTCCTACCCAAAAACCTGGCAGACCTGTTGTTAGAAGAGAAACAACACCCACCTCTGTCTGCTAGCACATGAAAAGAACATGTTTTTAAAAAATTGTTAAAACATACGCTATTGGCCATCATACACACAAACTATAAGTCTCAAGTCCTAACATTACAGGATGAATGTTCTCAGGGTCATGTTTTCTGGTTAAGTGTATGTATGTTGGGAAAGTTCTCTGTATACTTTTTAGTCCTAACTGGTAGAACCCAGGCCGTTTTAAATAAGCTAAAGGCATCCAAGGAGATGCTTCCTGGTGATGCCTCACATATAACCTTTCCCTGACCATGTTTCTTTTCCTGGCAGCCCTTCATCCTGAGCTTTCATTCAATACTTATTGAGCATTTACTATATGTAAAGCACTGTAGTAGGTACTGAGGGAAGATGTGAATATGACCGGTACTCAACCTCAGCCATCACAGATACTATGGCTCATAGAGACAGACAAAAAACAATATCCAGTACTCCCAGAGTAATTTAATAGCAACTTGTGGTAAGTGCTAGACTTACAGATACTATGGAGTAGGGATTAACCCTAACACTCCCCCCCCCCCCCGCCCCCCCCCCCCACACACAACTAGATTGAAACAACTACTTGACTTGGAGCTGATGGGTCCTGGAAAAACACACTGTTTCCCAATAAAGTTTAAAAGAAAATGGTGGAGAAAATGTTAATGCAGATTTAACTTAGAAGTGTCGTGTCTGTAACTGTTGCATTGTGAATAGCACAAAAAAATGAGGAAATATTCTCCCAGGATTTGCCAGGGTTTGTAAACTATTACCAGATTTGTCCAGTGTTTTCTCATGATTAGATTGAGATTATGCATTTCGGGCAAGAATACCAAAGTCACTCAAGTCACTGAGGAGATGGAAGTTTCATCATATCTTCATTGTTTCATTTTTTGTCTTACTTGAAAATGTAAATAAAAATATCAACCAACATTATGTTGGAACTACTCATATACCTGTAGTTAGGATACAACTCCATTTATGAAATGGATACAAAAGTGGAATTTACAATAAAGAATATTGTATATTTTATTATTTGTACATTGTGTTACATATCCTTTATATCAGTAAAATTTGTAATAAACTTATGTACATACATAAATGGATACGTTTTTTTAGAAAATTGGTTGTTAAACATTTGCCAGCACTCTCCTGCCCCTATCATCCCAGGAAACTGCTCATTATCAATGACTCCCTTGTTCCTAAATCCAGGGGTCACTTCTCAGACTTTAGCTTGACCTCTTTTCAGCATATATGTTGACTACTTCCCTCGTTTTAAATTTTTTCTCGCTTGGCTTCTGAAAAATGGTTCCCCTAGTTTGCCTCCCACTGTCCTGGCTGCTCCTTCTCAGACTCACCCAATAAATACACACAGTGCGTCAGTCACTGAGGACATACTACGGGGTTGTCTCCTCCACTTGCCCCTTAAATGTTGGTGGTCACTACTCCTTGGGTGACTTCATCTACCTCTTGTAGATGAACCAGATGCTTCTGGTTTCCAAGTCTTGGCTCTCTTTCTTATGCGAGCCTTGGCTCAGGGCAAAGGCTTTGGGAGCAAGCTGTGGAGCCCATCCTGGGTTCACAGTGCACCTTCTACTCTTCTTGGCTGTGTGACCTGCAACAGGTAGGTCACTTAACCTCTCAGCCTGAATTCCCTCATCCACACTCCAGAAGTAGCTACTACAAATACTTCAACTACTTGTTTCTTGGTCAACACCAGAAGCTTTGCCAATTAGCATCAGAAATAGGTTTTCATTTTATTGTGAAATTATTGGCTTCTTAATCAGCATAAGCCAGTCACAAAAAGAAATACTGCTTGGTTGCACTTATATGCGGTACCACAAGTAGTCAAATTCATAGAGACAGAAAGTAGAATGGTTTCCAGGGGCTCTGGAGATGGGGTGGGGAATTTTTAAGGAGTATAGAGTTTCAGTTTTGCAAAATGAAAAGAGTTCTGGTGATTGCTTGCACAACAAAATGAATCTACTTAACACTACTAAACATACAATTTAAAAAAGCTTAAGATGGTAAATTTTGTTATGTATTTTTTACCTCAATTAAAAAAATAAATAGATAATTAAAAAATAAAAATATCAGTGGGAAAAAGAGGGATTAGTCAATAAAAGAACAACTGAGTAGCCATCTGGGGGAAAATATGGGTCAATACCTTATATTACAGGTACAGTATAAAAAGATTACAGTGTAAAAAATAAAACCATGAAAGTACTCAGAGAAACTTTGACATTTTTAACTTTTATTTTGAATAATTTTAGACCTACAGAAAAACTGCAAAAATGGTACAAATTTCCTCTATACCCTTCACCCATCTTCTCCAAATGTTAACATCTTGCATAGCCTTGGTATAATTATTGAAACCAGGAAATTAGCATCAATACAATACTATTAGCTAATCTACATATCTTATTTGAATTTTGCCAGTTTTCTAATGCCCTTTTTCTGGTGCATGATCTAATCCAAGGTTTCACTTTGCATTATAATGTCTTCTTAGGCTTTTCCAATCTGAGACAGTTTCTCAGTCTTTTTTTTTTTCCTTGACATACTTGAAGAGTACCGGTACTGGTGAGTTATTTTGCAGAATGTCCCTCAGTTTTGATTTGTTAAGTGTTTTCTCATGATTAGATTGAGGTTATGCATTTTGGGCAAGAATACCACAGAAGTAAATAGTTTGGAATGGGGAAGACATTTCTAAGTATGATAACAAGACACAGAAGTCATAAAAGACTGATACATTTAAATATTAAATATATATTACAAATGTTAAAAGTACACAGGGTAAAAAAAATCAGCAAAAGTTACAAGATGACAATTTAGGGGAAATATAATTCATATTGCAGGGAAAGGGCTAATTTTGATACATAATAACCTTCATATCTGTAAGAAAAATACCAATAACCCAATAAAAAATATACAAAAAAAATGTGTGTGGACATTTTACAGAAAAGAAAACATAAAGAACTCTCAAATATATGAAAAGATGGCTAATCTCATTCACTGTAAGAAAAATGCAAACCATGTTTACTTGTAACTTATAGTTGTAATGACCAAAAAGTTTCATATAGTTGGAGAGGGTATGGGTTTAAGTAAACAAGCCTCACCTGTTTGCTAGTGGGAGTAAAGGTTGGTAACACATCCACAGAGAGCAATTTGGCAATATTCGTCAAAATCAAAATCAATGCAAATCACAAATACTCATACCCTTTGACCTAGAATTTTCATTTCTAGGAATAAGCCCTACACATTTGCACATAGTCGTAGGTGAAATGGAAATGTGTAGATTCTTTGCAGCTTTGCTTGTATTGGCAAAAGATTGGAACCAATTTAAATGTCAACAGGGAATTGGTTAAATTATATCACAGTGATACTATGGAGCCAGGAAAAAAGCAAACTTTATACACTGTTATGGAATGATCTCCGTTACATGACAAAAATAAGGCACAGAACAGTTTGTATAGTTTGCTTCCATTTGTGTAAAGAAGTGGAAAGCTGTGTGCACAGAACATGTCTGGAAGGAGGCATAGGGAACTGGGAGGACTTGTGCTGGGTGGCTGGGAGATAGGGTGGGAGAGTAACTCTCTCCATATGCTCGTCTAAACTTTTGGAATTTGAACCACATAACATTTAAAAAGAAAAACATACAAACTACAACATTTTAAAAGAATAGGAGCCTGCAGCTGCTTGTGTTCCCTGTCTGGAAATGAGGCTAAATCAGAGTCCAGCAGAGCTAGAAAAGGAGAAATAGATCTCTGCTGACATCATGTGAGCACCTGGATCCTGCTGTTCCATTTATGTTCCAGTTATGTGAGCCATCAGATTCTCCTTTTTGGTTTAAATCTGTTTGAGCTGTGCTGTCAAGTGTCTTGATTATTATGTCCATCAAAGATCTCATTAAGTGGTTTTTTTTTTACCTTTATTGAGGTATCATTGACAAACATACTATATTTTATTTTAAAAAAAATTTTCAGCTGAGCCATCCTGCCACCTGGTGGCAGCTCAGCAGCAGCTCAGCTTGAGCCAGGACTCAAACCACTGTTGCTCAGAGCAAGCTCTTAACCAACTGAGCCACTCCACCAGCCCCTAGACATATTATGTTTTAATGATCTCTTTTCTTGTGTGTTATTGCAGCTCCTGATGCCAGCAGAATGCCTAGCATTGTACTATGAAAGAGCCCTCATTTCTCTAAATAAGGGAAATAAGTTCCAAGGAGAAAGCTATTTGCTTGCAGATATGGAGACAGAGAGAGCTGTGACTAAAACCCAAGTCTCTTGGCTGTCAGACAAATCAGCTGACTCAATTACAAGACTTTATTGAGCATCCACCACCAGCCAGTCTCTGGGCTTGGCATGCAATATGATGGGAAATAAGGGAGATGTGGCTTCTTGCCAACCACACTACCTGGAGGGGGACATCTTCCCCCCAAATAGAGGAGCTTGTTAACCCCAGTGAATCTCTAATGAGTGAAGGGTTAGAAAGGCTAGTCCCAGAGGACAAGCCTGTGTCTTGTCCTGCTCACACAGGGCTCTGGCATGTCGCTCCCCCACTGCCCATGCCCACACTACCCTGCTTCCCATACTACCTTGAGGGCCGGGCCTACCCTACTGAAATGACAGGAGTTGGCTCCCTGGCCAAACTGATAGCAAGTGATCAGGGCTTCACCAGCCTAATCATGGCTGTCCTCACAGGAACATTGGACACACAGGTCCTGCTCAAACTCATCCTTCCCAAAAGGTGCCTGGGAGTTCACTACTAACACTCCCCAGCTATGCTGGATTCTCTACGAAAACACTCCTCACTAAGACTGTAGTTCACCATCATTCATTCACTATTCATTTGCCTTGTTTCTGGCACTGGTACAGGGAGAACTACACAGATTAGAAAGATACTACTCTATGTATGTATATTATGTTTTATACCCCCCCCCAAATGTAGAGATATTCTATATGTGAAAAAAAGTTGATCAGCCAATTAAAAAATAAAGACCCATCAAGGCATTTCTCTAAGCCTAGATTTCCCCAAATGTAAAATCATGACAATACTTAACTCATAGGATTGAGGGTTGATTGATGATGGCAGGTATTAATATTTACAACAACATTCCTAAGAGCACTGTTGTAATAGCAAAAAACAAACAAACAACAACAACAAAACTGGAAACAGCCTAGTCCTTGAGAGACTAAATAAACTGTGGTAAGACTTCTGTGTAAACATGAAAGATTGGCCATGAGCCTTTGTCTTCTCTTCTTTCCAAAGGTTAACTAAATAACAGGAGAGGAGTCAAAGAAGTGTAAATCTATAATTACTAAGAGACTGCCGGCCAAGTGGCTCAGTTGGTTAAGAGCTCACTCAAGAGTGCGAGCTCTGAGCAACAGTGTCGCCAGTTTGATTCCTGGCCCGGGCTGAGCTGCAGCTGAGCTGCCAACAGGTGGCAGGATGGCTAATAAAATAAAACAAAATATAAATATGAAGAGACTAGGAGAGAAGACAGCCGCAGACAGAAGATTTCAACAAGGCTTTGGAGGCTGGACAGCAGCCAAAGTGTGGTGACAAACCAAGTAAGGCAGAGGGAATCAGGAGGACGTGGTGCCCCAAATCCTGTAGGTCAGACCCTGGGTCCAACCTGGCTGAATGCAGGGGTGGCTGAGAGTCTGTGTTTAGTGTTAAGATCCCTGGGGCTAGCCCCTCACACATACCACCCCGCCCTCCACATGCTCATTTCCAAGGAGGCTTTGAACTTGGGAACACCAGGACCAGCAGAGGCTGAGGATTGAGGCTAGGAATAGAAGCCCCCACCCTGTTTCAGATCCACTCCCCCAGGGGATGGAGAATGGAGGATACTGTTCTCTCAAAAAACTGAATGGCACCAGGGAAATTCTGCTACCTAGCAACACTTGGGAGAGTCCCCCTGAAAAGTCTTCTACTGCTCTACAGCAAGGTTGATATGGTAGCTAATGAATCCTCCTCCTGCCCCCCTCAGCTTCCAATCATTCTCTTGGTGGCTCCCTATTAAATATGAACAAAATACCAGCCAACATTTGAGGAAAGTCTCTAAAATGAGAGAGACACTCTCCCATACACAGCATTAAACAAACAAATAAACAAACAATAAAAAACCCTATCATTGGAAAGTAAAAAGAAACAAACAAAAAGAACGGAAGGGGCAACTCAATACATATAGTCTGTTAGCATTTGTATTTTTTAAAAAGAAAAAAGAAGTATCTACAAGTATTTACAAGACTGGAGACCGCAAATGTGTCAGGTGTGGGTCCTGAGCAGCTCAGAACCAGGGCTCATTGTACCTACATTCCTTTGTACCTTTTGAATTTTGATTGTGTTACCTATTACCTAGTTTAAAATTTAATGTTGAATTAAAAAAATATTATTATCCTCAGAGAGACGAGAGAAGATACTGCATTTTGGAAGTGGAAAAAAAAATAAATATAACTAAACTATTTTTCTCCAAAGAGGAGGATATATGAAACCATCTAGAAAGTAAAACAAAAAGATAAATGAGTTGGGGGGGTCACCAAGGGAACCTCAGCTTTATGTGTAATGTTTTAATATTTTGCAAGGAGAATGCAGTCACATTACTTAATTTAAAAACCGAGCACATGTGGCAATCTCTGTGAAGCCTCTTGCACACAGCAGGTCCCTGGGAGTTTCTCTTCCCTCCATGAGCCCAGGGCTTTTTAGGTAGTAGCCCCAGAGCCTTCCTGACTGGAGGGCTCAGCCAGTGGTCACAGGGTTTGAGCTGCTGAGTGTCACAGTAGTAGGGCCAGCTCCTCCATCCCCATTCCAGGCAGTATTCCAGAGGGCATGCTGCTTCTGTTCCTAATTAGAAGGCTTTGATTTACAAGCTGCATTAAGGGACACACAAGGTCTCTGAAATTATAATTACCAGTTTGGTCAGGTTTAACTCATGTGGATGGAGCAAGTTCATGAGTTAGTGTGGAAACGATCTAACCCCCTTCCATCACAACTTTTCAGTCAGTTGTGTTAGAAGAGGGGGGAAAGAAACCCTTTATAAAAGGTTTTCTCTGTGCCAACGACATCAGAATCACCAGAGGTGCTTGTTAGATGTGTACTTGGGCCCTCTCCCACATCCTTTGAATGAGCCTTGGGAGTTGGGGCCAGAGATTCAGCTGCCAACTCCTGAAGCTGGTAAACGTAGAAGCCATATCTAGTTATGCAAATATATTACCTTATTTTTCTTTAGTTCAACTTACCTCTGTTTGGCTCTCCATTCTACCTGTTTGCAGAAAACATTCTCGCATTCAATTCCAAGTGAGCTCAGTCATCCCACCCTTCCCCCTTCTCCTGCCTCCATCATTGATCTATATTTGGGGAGTTCCTTAACACCAAAGCACATGTTTGTGGGGGCCAGGAAGAGCTGCTCAGAGAGAGTCCTCTGTCTGAGATAAATCCTCATGGTCCCTGCCTCCATGGGATCACACTTGCTCTCATTCCTACTCTGCTGCTGCTGCTGCCTCCAGTATTCCGTAGTAGTGATAGCAATATGCCAGCTTTCCAAGCCACACCCCATGGCCTTGGCTACCCAACTTTATTCTGGATTCTGTTCCTTCCATGTCTTCGATTTGGCCATCTGGGGAAATGGGGGTCACTCCTAAACAAGCGTCTAACATCTTGTCTTGTCCTCCTCTAGCTTCTCCACGGCTCGTGCAGGGTCTTTGGTCAGGGTGGGGGGGCTCTGCCTGTTTGTACCTCTGTCCAATCTTCCCTGTCTTAGACACAGATCCTGTGGCTTTTGAACTTAAAAGCTTAGAATTTGGTATTTTTGTTCTCTGGCTAGAGCGTAGAGTAGTCTCAGGACCTAAAAGTCAGAGCTAGCACCCCACAGTATGATCTGAGGCCCTCACGGAAGCCGCTCTATTCTTCCTTTTCACATAGGCTGAGCCATGAGACATTCTGTGTTAGTGCACAAGGACCAGTGAAGTGGCTGCTCCTAAGAGGAGGGAGCTGAGAGCATCTTATCTTAGGTCTGCTGAGTCCCCACACCCAACACACATGATCTCTGCTCACTCACCTCCCCCAGACAGCTGGAAAATGACACCTCTGGTGACACAACCAGTCCCCAGGCTTCTGCTGGGAGAGGGTGAGGTACTGCAAGGTGGGGTTCTCATACCCGGAGCCCCTGGGAAGCTGGCTCCTGTTTGTCTCAGAGGCCAAGAACACCAGCCTTCCTTCCTTCCCTTCCAGGGATACAGTGAGCACCCCCACTAAGGCTCCCCTAAAATGCCTTCTTCTTCATTCTTGAGACTTGCCTCCACCTACCGCACCCATTAGGAAGTTCACCTGGTCCTATCTTCTGACTGCAGTGTCAGGCTCGCTGGGAATGAGCCGGGTGAGCTTGTACAGCTGCTGGGTCTGTTTAGGAGGCCTACAGAGAGATCAGTCAGCTCCCTGCAACTAGATTGAAAGCGGGATTGGACTTAGAGCTGAGCTTGTGCCCTCCACAACTAAGACTGAAGGACAACAACTTGAGTTGGAGCTGATGGGTCCTAGAAAAACACAATGTTCCCCTTCCCCAATTCCCCAACACAGTTCTCTTCCCCAATTCCCCAATAAAATCTTAAAAAAAAAAAAAAGAGAGAGATCAGTCAGGGATAAAAGGGGTGGTGGATAAACTCCTCTACCATGTTCCAGATCAAGCCATATAAGAAATATATATATTTAGAGCCCACACAGCTAATGTATTTTGGGTCCAGAGACAGGACAGAACTGTCCAAGGTCACACCTATGAGGCTAATCAGCATGTAAAGCAGTCCCATATAACCTGAGTACTGCAGGCGACCCCTTTGCCTATTGCTCTCTCCACCTAAAACAAACAAACAAACAAACAAACTGTCCCTTTGGGCCCAGGCCCTGCGCCTGGGAAAAAAGGCTGAGCCCTCCTGCTGAGGCCAGACTAGCTATAGGCCAGAGCTAGGTTTTGGCCACTTTGCAGCCATCACGTGAAGTAGCCCCACAAGGCAGCCTGAGCCCTCATCCCTGGGGTCCTAAACTTGCCCTACCTCAGTCCGGCCTGGCCTGCCAGGTACCCTGGGTCTGAACTCCAATTGTGAGGTGGAGCACCTTTCACACTCGCAGTGACTTGGCTGGGGTGTGGGGGAAGAGTTAGCCTCATTTCCTTTCCTTCATACCCCCCTACTCAGCGGCCAGGGGCCTCAGACCTCCTTCGTAACATCCACCTGCGGGTGACGGATTGGTTCCCAAGTGCCGCCACTCCACTCCACCTCAGCAGCAGGGTCCCAGATATTCGCATTGTCCCGGGATCGACACCTGCCTTTTCTGATTTTCCACCTTCATTCAGCCCATCGCAAGGGCTGAAAGCGGGTTACCAGGCGTTGGGAGCTGGGTGCAGGATGAGACCTTGGGCTGTGCGGAGTGCAGACTGGTTGAGGTTTCTATAAGAGGGAGGACGTGGTTTGGGGTTCAGAGATACCGTAGGGTGCAAGTGGCAGAGGCGGTGGGGCGGCTGTGCGGGCTCTGGTCTGGCAGGGAAGGAGAGCGGCAGGTGTGCGGAAGCCGCAGGAGTCAGACTGCGGAAGGTGCAGAGGCTCAGCAGGCACGCCCAGCGGCCTGCCGCGCCCCGCCCCCGCGGCCCGGCTCGTACCAGTCGCCACTGCGCCCCGCCCCCGCCCGCAGTGCCCGGATGTGGGTGACGTGAAGCCGCCATCTTCCCGTCCCCGGTAGCCAGCGCCAGTCGGAGCCAGCGCGAGCCGCCATTCCTGCAGCTGCCAAGTCCTGCGCCCTCTGTCCCCGCCATGTGAGTCGGTCGCCGTTGCCCGCCTCGGGCTGGCCTGCGCCCGGCTGCCGCGCTGGGGCCGGGACCCGGGGTTCGGCTTCCGTCCCTCGCGCCCCGAGGCCAGGCCAGCGCCCGTGACTGCGCGCGGACAGCGGGAGAGCCCCACCACCCGGGTTGGCCGCGCGGGCGGTGGCCGCGGGAGGAAGTGGACCCGGCGTCCGCCCGCCCCGCCCCTGTCATCGCTGCCGCCGGTCATTTCGGGTCGACCCTGGACCAAGTCTGTGAGGTCGCCCTCATTTGACAGGCGGGGAAACTGAGGCCTGGAGGGGGGGAAGGGGCCCCACTCAAGGTCACGCAGCTCTTCGGCGGCGGGGCCGGACGGAATCTAGGGCTCCCATCGGCTGGCCTCCCTCTGGAAAAGGAGGAATGGGAGGGACGGTTGGATGGACAGGCGGATGGGCGGAGCCCTGGCTGCGGGACCGAAGGCTCCAGGCCCTGGGTCTGAATCCGACCCTCCCCTCAGGTCGGCTACCGCTGCCACCGCCCCCCCTGCCGCCCCGGCTGGGGAGGGAGGCCCTCCTGGGCCCCCTCCAAACCTCACCAGTAATAGAAGACTGCAGCAGACCCAGGCCCAGGTGGATGAGGTGAGTGGGGCGGGGTGGGGGGTACCAAAAGACGGTGGGAAGGACACTGAAGGTTGGCAAACCAGTGTGGGGGTTCATTTTGGGCTGGGGGTGATGGTAGTTCACGTTGATGAGTTTTGGGACAAAGACATACCATGCTCCATCCCTGTAAGCATGCACTTGTAAGGGCCCTGGAGTGTTAGCTTTGCTAGTCCAGGGTGTTTCAGCCTAGGCAGGTGTGCTCTGGTGACGGACAGGCTACTTGAAACTGGATAAATAGAGGGTGCTGCTATGACATCTGAGATGTCTGGCTATCAGCATGCCCCTGATGTGTACTTCTTGCATGTCCCCAGGTGTGCTAGGCGTGTTCTGTGTGTGTCCTTGGCATATTAGCCTGGCAACATCAGGGTGCTTGTTCAGTATGTGGGCATGGTGGCCGATGAGTGCCCTCATTGAGGCGGACCTTGGCACACCCCCTGCCTCGTGGGCCCCTCCTCCAGGTGGTGGACATCATGAGGGTGAACGTGGACAAGGTCCTGGAGCGGGACCAGAAGCTGTCGGAGCTGGACGACCGTGCAGATGCACTCCAGGCGGGGGCCTCCCAGTTTGAAACAAGTGCAGCCAAGCTCAAGCGCAAATACTGGTGGAAAAACCTCAAGGTAATGGTGGAGGCAGGTGGGAGGGCAGGCAGGAAGACTGGTGGGTGGATGGGGAGTTTGTGGTCTGTCCACTGACCCTCCCCTCTTACCTGCAGATGATGATCATCTTGGGAGTGATTTGCGCCATCATCCTCATCATCATCATCGGTGAGTAGGGCAGGAGTGGCTAGGGCCCTTTCTTTGGAGAGGTTTCCCTATGAGTTCTGGGTTTTGAAGGTCATTAACCTAGTTTTTACTATTCATCAAAAAGCATATATAGCTGCTAATGGCAGTTCTGATTCATCTAGAGCTCTAAACCTTGATGTTTAGCCTGCGTTTTGCCTGGTTCTGGGCAATTCTGTTAAGATTTTTTGGAAGCAAGGAAGCTGGTGGATCCTCACTGCTCCCTTGAGGACTCTTTGGGCCTAAGAGCCCAGTCTGGGAACCCTGAAATTGGGGAGTGGGAGAGCAGGAAAGGCCCAGGGGTTTATATATGGCTAGGAAGCCAACCACCAAATTATTTAAGAGCTGTGGTCTCAGAGGCCCAGAGGATTAGGGGTGTGTGGCCCTAGGGCCATACCATGGGGTTGAAGAGACCCCCTGTCCAACTCCCTTGCTTTACAAGGGGAGAACCTGAGACCCAGAGGGGAAGGGATGTCAGCCAGCTGGGGAGTGGGGAGGATGGGAGCAGGGCCAGGCCTGACACCCTGCTTTCTCTCTCTTTCTCCCCTCTCCCCCTTCATCCTTCTTTCCCTCTCTACAGTTTACTTCAGCTCTTAAACCCCTGAGGAGCCTGCCCTGCCCAGAGAAGGGCCTCTCCCCCCCATTCCCAGCTGCTCCTCCACCTCTCAGCCATATCTTCCAGCCCCCCATCCGTGTGTGTCTGTGTGTGTGCCCCCCTGTAAATAGCCAGCTGTTATTTATACATATATAATATTATATATATTTGGTCTGTTTGTAGTTTTATTACTAGAAGATTTTTCCGGTTGTCCTTAACACCCCTTCCTGAGGTTCCCTTCCTTCCTCTTTCCATCCTTCCCTTTCCCTCTTTTCCTGACTAGCCCCAAGTCCCTTCATTTGCATCTGCTATGCAATAGTCCCTCTTCCTCCCTTTTTTTCCTTGGACTTAGCTGATCCTTCCTCCCACCCTGGCCTTCCCCATACCCACACCCCCCTACAAAAAAAAAAAACAAAAGCAATTGTCCAGGCATCCCTAGGTGCATCTTCTATGCATCCTTTGGGAGGCCCTGAGACTGGCCCCACTTGGTCCTAAGAATCCCAAGGTCTGGGAGTTTTCAGCATGTTAATTAGCATTCATTTGCACACTGACATCCCTTTTGGTTTTCTTTTTTGTTCCATCACTCTTCGTTTTTTTCAACCCGTCTGGTTTTTTTGTTTGTTTGTTTTTTACTGAGGAGTTAGTCCCCATTGGTCACACTTTCATTTGCATGACATTACTTGTAGGTGGTGGGGAGCCTGGGCTTTTGGGGAACCAGGCTGCTCTGGCCCCCAGAATCATTCCCTCCTAACCCCGCTAGTCTAGTTTGCCTCCCCTACCCCCATTTTCCAAACCTCTTGTCCCCTCCTCTCCCTCCCTCCAGCTGGTGTGTAAGTGTCTTGGAGTTCAGTGTGTTATGATGGACCAATAATTCTGCCACTTAAGAGTTTTTCCCCACATTCCTGATCCCCAGTTTTCATGTGGGGCACTCAACTGACATTCCCATGGGGTCTCCCTCCCATCTGCCTGATCTGCCCCCTCCTCCTCCCACCAGGAGAGTTGGGGGTTGACCACAATCTGATATCTTTTGGGAGGTGGCTGCCAGTGTGTGAGGGGTCATCACTGCCTTGGAGAGGAGTGGAGCAGGGCAGAGAATCTCCCCAATTCCTTCCTGAAGTCTCCTCTGCCCCCACCCCTGCTGGGGGTTGGACTGAAAACCCTCCTCAGTTTGGAAGGTGTTGCCTCCTTCACTGCCCAGCTCCTCTGACTGCCCTCGCTGATTTCAGAGCGTGGGTACTAGTCACTGCCAATGTGTGTACGGGACTTGCTGAAAGATGGGGGTTCTCGCCCCTCTCCAGGGTGGTCGAGCCCAGAGAGAGAACTGTCTCCTCCTTAGGTGAAGTGATAGAGGAAGGGTCTAATGTCTTTTTAAATGGCACAATTTTAGGGGTTTAAGGGTGCAGTCCCTTAAACTATCACTAGAGGGGACCCCCCCCCCAAACTCTTTCCCCCACACTCAAGGTGTCTGTGTGGAGGGAGAGCAGGAGATCTAAGCTGTGGTGTGAAAGGGTAGGGAGAGATGCTGGGGTTGGGGGTGTTGTGCTCTAGACCCCCCCATATTATCCCAGTGTCCCCTGCCCCCCTCCCCTCACCCCATGCCCCCAATTCTGTGGCGCATCCAGATTGTGAAAATGTACAATAAATGTGTAATGAGTAAATGTGTCTGTTCTAAGATCTTTTCTTAACCAGTGGGAAGGGTGTTGGGTCTGCAGGTTTAACAGGAAGGTTGAAAAGATACATTGGGAAGAGACTGAGCTTTGCTGGAGAGGGCCTGACCTTGGGCAGGACGAAGTGTGGTTCCCAAAGTGGCCACGTGGGGGGGGGCACCAAGAGTAGTTAATGGGAATGTGGATATCTATGTCTCACCCTGGTGAACCCTGAGGTCTAAGCTTCCCAGGTTTCCCCTCACCTCCCTTTTCTCTTGCGTGGGGGCATGTTCTTGCTGTTTGTTGGATCCCTTTTACCCCTTGATTTAACTCCCATACGCTGTGCAGTCATTCACTCCTGTGGTCATTTACTCTTGCCTGAAGTAAACGGCCAACATCTCTTCCCCTTTATTCCTGACACAGTGCCAGCTGTGTCCAGAAGGGATTAATAAATACTTATTGAACAAATTGGCCCAGGGAGACCCAGCTGAGTGTGGGAGCTGACTGTAGATGGCCTGTTACCCCTGCACTCTGTTGTCCTGCTGGTGACTAATCCATGATATATTAGGTTGTCGGAAAAATTCATGATTTATTTTTTCTATCGTTTTCATTGCAAAAATGCGTCATGACTTTAACGACAACCCAATAAATATATCATGCCCCTGATGTGGCACCCTAGCATTCCTGTCCCCAGGCGCTTCAACAATGAGTGAAGTGTGCTAGGAGAGCTCTGGAAGACCCACTTCTCTGGGCTGCAGCATGAGGATTCTGCAGTATATGCAACCCAAACTTGTGGACTCCTAAGCACTACCAAGAATGCATTTTAAAATAGATTCTCAAGCCCCTTCCCTGGAGATAATGATTCAGCAGTACTAAGGGGTCGAGATGATTTTTATAATTAGGCACATAGTTGTTATAATGTACACAATTTATTGAAGGTTTACTATATTCCAGTCAGTGCTCAGAGCTTTTTCGCATTTCATCTACTGAATACAGGTTTAGAGTTCTTGTAGGCCTTTGAACCTGGGTTCAAATATTGGCCTCATTACTGACTAGTATGTTGGTCAAGACGGATTATGTTACCTTTCTGGATTTCACTCTCATTTGTGAGGCAGTGGGTAGGTAGTAAGTGAGCCGGCCTCTGGGTCTGTGTGAAGAGCCTGGCCTGGCCCACAAAAAATCAGGAGCCTGCCATAATCTTCATCGTCGTCACCCTCACGCGGCACTGAGATCCGAAAACCACTTCACCCTAATGCACCTTCCAACCTCGGCGAGCCTCAGGGACCCAGGGCCGAATTCCCAGGGCTGGAAGGGCTCTTGTCCCTACTGGACCACTCATCCGGGTTTCGGCACAAAGCACCCCTACCAAAGCCTCCGCCGCTCACGTCTGCGCATGCTTATAGGTCACATTTGGTGCGCCTGCGCAGGCTCCGCAGCCTTGGGTAGGAGTGTCGTCAAGAAAAATCCCCAGCTTCTAGGTAAACAAGTTGCCGCGTGAGGCCGCCGGCACGTGTCCTCAACAGCTCTGAGACCTCAGCCTATGAGAAAGTTCGGAGGGCTGGGTTGGCACTGACATCACTGATTTAGGCCATTCGGTGTGTTGCCACAGCCAATCTGAACTTCGGAAGTGGGTGGGGGTGTGGCTTTCTGTCAGACTTACAATAACGCGCCCGGGCAGTCCCTCCCGCACGTGTATCTGTCTCTGCTGGTTGGCAAACTTGACCAATGAGATGATGACGGCGGCGGGCGGCGCCAATGGTGGCTCTGCTGGGGCTCGGCGGCCGCACGCGGCGCGGGGCATGGATCGGCGCCTTAGGCCAATAAGCTTGAGGGGCGTGGCATCCCAGTCGGTGGGCGGGCTTCTGGAGGAGCGAGTCCGAGTCTCTGTGGTCCTAGTTGGGAAGAGACTGGACCCTGCGTGCTTGTCGAGCGGTGAGTGCTCAGGGCTGGAGGGAGGTGAGCAGGGGTCCGTGTGAGTTTTTCCGGTGTGGTGTGTTCTGTCAGTAGGGGTGTTAATGGAGTGTGTGTGTGTGTTGGGGGAGGGGAGGTTCCTGCGACTGCGTGATCACCTCGGTGCGGGCCCTAATAGTTGTGGAGAATAGGGACCGAGAATTCAGCTCTAGAGGGCGGAAGTCACTGACATCAGATCCCTCGCCGCCCTAGGGTACCTGGACCCCTGACTGCCTGGGGGGAGGGGCTTGGAAGACCTCAGCGCCCTGAGGGAGCTGAGACCCCAGCTCCCAAGGAGGTACTGGGACGGGGATCCCTGAGAGCTGGTGGTGGACGTTCCTGTGCGTAGCTGTTGTTTGGGTATGTGCCTTGAGCACTTGAAAGAGGCACGGGTTCTGAGGCTGGAAGGACGCACTGGTAGGACAGGTGGGAGGGTTCCAAAGGTTTGACACGGTGGTGGTGATTTGTGTGACCCTGAGCCAGTTACATCACGGCTCTGGAAGTCTTATGTGTAAACGGGAGGGGTTGGGCCTCGGAGCCATCCTTGGGAGTAAAAGTGTTGGGTCCTCAGAGGGAGGATGGGGTTGTGCAGATTGGCTGTACACATGTCTTCCTGAGCCCCTGGAGGTGAGGAGGAACCAACAGGGTGCTCAAACAACCGGGCAGGTGGTAAAAGGACCTGGTGTAGGGTGGGAAAGTGAAGAAGTGGGGTTCCTAGGAAATCACTGGGGCTGGTAGCTAGCTGCTAGGATCTCAAGGACTTCGAAAGCATATGAAAACTGGGGCTATGATGATTCGAAGTGTGTGGGGAGTACACACTGAATATTGCAAAGGAGAGGAGGGATTGGATGGAGTCTGTGTTCCAGGCACCAAACTCAAAATCAGCTGGATATTTGAGAGGTCCAGGTTTCCCGGTGCTGGATTCACCTCACAGGTTGCAGAAGGCTAAAAAGCCAGAATGACAAGCCATCGTAAGAGCTCATATTTGAACCCTGAGGACATACTATAAGGCAATTTAGTGAAGTTTAGTAGCTTCTGAGCCTTAGTGGGTCCTTGTAGAATGGGGATAATAATACCCATCTCACAGGATTGTTCTGATGGTTAAAGAAGATAATGTATATAAAGTGGTTAGCACAATGCCTGGGTCATGTTTTAAATTTTTAGCTAAAAAATGCCTGAAGGATGACAAAACAACAGTGATAGGGCAAGAGATTGGTGTGAATGCTGTGGTTGGAAACTACTTTCACATTCTCAAGTTTTTCTGCCAAGTTTTGGTGACTCCCTCCGCATTTCCTTCTTCCTGGTTCTGATTTTCCGGCACCAGCCCCAAACCCCCATTCCACCCTTTTATCCCTCTCCCCAGGATTCAGGCCCCAGGCTGGGCCATTTGTTCTGTCCCAGTATGATTTCCTCATCCTAGACTATTCTCTCTACTCCTCCTCCCTCTCTCTGCTGCCATAGTAACAAGAGATTCAGGCTCTGAAGGGGGCCTCTCTGAAGGAGCAAAGGTGCGTGTTCTCTTACAGAACCTGGGCCTCCAACTTCCCCAACCTAGCTCTTCGGGATCAGGGCAGCAAATGTGTACAATTTGGAAGAGGAGAAAACCCATTCCCAGGAGCTGTAGAAACAAGCCGAGGGGAGCGAGGATGCGAGTTTGGAGAAGAGAATCAGGCATAGGGGCGGGGGAGGAGGACCCCTTCCTTCTAATCCTCTCTCCAGGAATCCCTGGCGTTGGGACAGGACGGCTGTCGTTGGGTTGGGGGTGGCGTCCGGGCTGGGTGCATGTCCTGGGCCACCAGCCAAGAGAACATGGTGTTCCCAAGTGCGCTGGCTGCCTCCTTCTTGGGCTGGCCGCCTCCCAAACCGCTGCCTCTCCAACCTCCCTGCCCCACATTCCCCGGCTGCTTCGCCCCGCCCCCTTCCTCCGCTTTGACGTCACCTCTGTCTCCCGCCCCCTCTCCTCCATTGACGGCAGCAGGGCCTGGTTACTGTGGGGACGGTGAGGCAGGACAACCAGGGCTCTGAGAGCAGGTGAGGGCTACTGGAGCGCCGGCCCCTTTTGTCTATGCAAGAAATAAATAAGGAGGTGGGAGAGCAAGGACTGCCTGTATCCCGGGAGATCACACCTAAATCCCTGCGGAGAGCTGGGGAGAAAGAAAAATGATGTTTCCAGAGAAGAGGTGTCTGAATATGAGACAAGGGACAGGGCCACAGTATGTGAGTTGGGGGTACATTTTCAGGGAGACGAGACTGAAAATCTGGGCTCCTGAATCCTTTCTTTCCTGTTTTTTTGCTTTGGTTTTTCTAGGTTATTTTATAACCCCCCATCCCCACCCCCCAGCTTTTCCATAGAGCCTTCCCACTGGCCCTCCAATGGGAAACACCATTGTTAAGGAAAGCGTAAGCCACGTGACAGTGAGGGGCATGCACCCACAGCTGATTATGTCAGCATCAGCTTGGGGGCCTCTTCACTTGCCACCCACATCTCCAGGGAGCCCTGAGAGGAACTACTCATCACAGTTCTGGATGGAGAGGTCTGTGTAACTGCATCTCTCCTGGACCCAGCCTAGCACTTTATCCCCCAAATCAGGCCTCTGTTCTTTTTTTAGGACTCAATGTTCTGCTCCCCCTTCTTTTAAATAGGCTATAATTTTCAGCCCATTCTCCATTGCTGAAACCCCTTTCCCTCCCCTATCTATCCTTGTTAACGACAAAAATCACCGTTTTTATTGGTTCTGTCCTGGGGGCTGGGGAATAGTGAAGGAGACAGATGATGTCCTTGGCTTTCTCTTTTCCTAGTGGTGGGTATCTGAAGCCCTTGCCACCCCACCTTTATCTAGGGTCCCAGTTGGTCTTTTCTCTCAGCCACCCCCTTTGTTCCGCTGTAACTCTGGCTTCCTTACCTCCCACCCCCCGACTTTGGGGGCAGCCCTAACTGTGGGTGTCTGCATCCTCTGGAGAGAAGCACTAGTCACCCAACCCACAACCCCTGGCTGCCCGGAGACCTTTTCTCTGATTGGCCCCAGAAGCACCCATTATTTTTCTTCACAGCCCCTACTGGTTCTGACTGTCCCTTCTATTGTTTGTCTCCTTCCCGCAACTCCATCACACGTGGGCCATCAATTGCCCTTCTAGCTAGCTGTTCACAGGATTTCAAGTGTCAAAGGAAAGGGCTGGGTAAAAGGGCTTTATTATGACAAGGTTGAGGAAGAGAACCCAGTAACGACCAGGCGAGTTTTCTGTCTGTCCCCCTCCTCCCAGGGACCAGCCATTATTACCCAGCTTGGCCCATCTCCCAGCGTCTGCATTTTTTTTTACCCCACCCCTAGGAAGGCCAAGGTGTTCTGTTCTGCAAGGCTGGTCAGTTCAGGAAGTAGATATCTCTTAGGCACCTACCGTGGCCCTGGCATTTTCCCGGAAGAGAAGGGCAGCTTACTTTCCCCTCGTTTCCCCTCTCATCCCCTCTCTTTTAGTATTTACTGTACAAGGCGTCCTGCGCCCATTGGCGGGGCGGTGGTGTCTGGGGCCCTTCAGCTCAGTGCCAGCACCCAGATCCACGTGCGCCCGTGTGTGTGACACAGCCCTGACCTCAGTAGGGGCCAGTAGCCAATCAGGCTCCAGGACGAGATCCAGCCAGTCGGGGGCGGGGCCTGTGGCTCCGCTGGCGGGAGGCCAATGAGGGGCAGTGCTTGGCATTATGCAACCCGCCTCCTGTCCCCCCGGAGCTTCCACTCCGTTGCGGGCTGCAACAGCGGCGGGCAGGCGACTGGAGGGCGCTCGCGCAGACAGGTAGGCGTCTCCGTGGCCACCCGGGGACCGGTCACCGGCCCCCGAGCCGGACCGCCACCACTTCCAATCTTATGTGCCGCTTTCGGCCCAGGCGCTCAGACGGCACGCCAGTAATCCGTCTTCCTTGTGGCTGTCCGCTCCCTCTCTGCCCCTGGGGGCCCAGGTGTTCCTTGCAACCCTGCACCCGGTGTCTGCACTCCTGACCCGCTTACCTTACCTCCCGCTTTGCCTCCCGTTCCCAGCTTTCCCGGCCTCACATCCAACCTTCAGCAGGCATGCCCCCTGCCGCCTTTCTTGTCACTCGGGCGCCCACGGTTTTGCTCCGATACCAGGACCCCAACCAGGCTCTCCGCTCTCCCGGCTCTCCCCCCTCCAATCCCTGGCCCGGCGCCGGCCGTGATGTCAGCCCGGTTCGGGTTGGAACATCCCGTTCCCAGCGCTAGTTCCTGCTGTTGGCCACAGCCTTCCCTTTTCTCCTGGCGCTCAGAAAATGCTCGGGGGTTGGGGGTGTGGTTGGACAGGGAGTAGGGGATGAACTATCCGCTGGCTATTGTGTGTCTCTGGCTTGGAGCTGAGTGTGTCTGCCTCGGATGGGGGTGAGGATGGGGTTGTCTGGAAAGTAGAGGACTGAGGAGCGAGGATTCCTGAGTCCCTGACAATGGCAGGTGCCGGCTTCAGTTCTGAGGGTCGGGAGAGAGGGTAGGGGCAGGAAAAGGAAAGGCTGTATGTGGTCTTGACCAGAATGACGGATCCAGGCGAGCGCCAGGTTGCTGGGCTTTTGCTCTGAGGGCGGTGGCAGTTGTGTTTTGTCCTGGGGAGCAAGGCCAATTCGTGGAACCCCGATGGGCCGCCGCTCTTCTTACGGCCACCGGGCTCTCAGGGTACTGAAGATGTATTAGAGGTGGGCGACCCCTGGCCACACCCGCCAGTGTGGGAGCAGGTCGATCCCCCACTTCCGCGGGGAAATGGGGGAGGGGTCGCCCCTCCCGCTCTCCATTGGTCCCTCCAGCAACCGCTGAGCTCAGCAGCTGACGTCGGTTTCCCTGGCGACCGCGACGGCGGCAGCGGAAGCGCTTGGTGGGGCCGCGCCTGTCCCGGCGCATGTGCAGCGGGGGTGGCGCCGCCCCCGGATAAAATTAGCCGGGAGGCCTAAATATAGGAGGCGACAGACTCACCCTTGCCCAGAGGCCTTGGAGTGCCAGGCAGTGTGGGGGCTCGGTGGGAATTTGGGGATGATGGGAAGTGTCCGGGCTTTGGCCAATAGCGGTAGTTCTAGTCAACTGCTCAGGCTGTACTTATCCAGGCCACGTTGGCAGGGGATGTGGGGCAACACCAAAGAGAGACCCCCTTCCCACCTACAACCCCCCCTTATGGGGACAGGAAACAGAAGTTACCTAGGTTGCCTATTGGAAGCCCAGGTTCCAGGAGCGTGGAGGCAGGCTGGGGAGGGTCTCAGTGAAGCCGGCAGGTACTGAAGTTAACAGCCCAGCTTTCTCTAAGCTCTCTTTCCTGGTCTTCCTCTCCAGGTACTGGCAGTGGTCGAACTTCTAAACCCTCAGAGGCTTGGGTCTCCCACCTCATCCCCTAGCCAGGCCTCCCGGCCCCCTTGTGTATCCGTTGTGGCCTCCCTGCCATCCCTGTTCTCTGCCTGCTCTCCCCATGGCGCAGACATGAGTGGTCCTCTAGAAGGGGCTGATGGGGGAGGGGACCCCAGGCCGGGGGAATCCTTTTGTCCTGGAGGGGCCCCATCCCCTGGGCCTCCACAGCACCGGCCTTGCCCGGGCTCCAGCTTGGCTGATGATACAGATGCTAACAGCAATGGCTCAAGTGGCAATGAGTCCAATGGGCCCGAGTCCAGAGGTGCATCTCAGCGGAGCTCACATAGTTCCTCCTCTGGTAATGGCAAGGATTCCGCCCTGCTGGAGACCACTGAGAGCAGCAAGAGGTGTGTAAAGATGTGTGTTATACTTACTGTCTGGGAGTGGACTTGTGAACAGGCTCAGCTTGGAGACAGGCCCATGCTGCTGGCCACTTTCCCCTCATCTTGGTCCTGTTTCTTCTCCTCTAGCACAAATTCTCAGAGCCCATCCCCACCCAGCAGTTCCATTGCCTACAGCCTCCTTAGTGCCAGTTCTGAGCAGGACAACCCATCTACCAGTGGCTGCAGGTTTGTGGGGTGAGGGCCGGAGGAGAGGCTGGGGGTTTGGGTCATGCTCTAGGGCTAATGCCTATATCCACTCCCTCCCTGCGGGCCCTGCAGCAGTGAACAGTCAGCCCGGGCAAGGACCCAGAAGGAACTTATGACGGCGCTGCGGGAGCTCAAGCTTCGGCTGCCGCCAGAGCGCCGGGGCAAAGGCCGCTCTGGGACCCTGGCCACGCTACAGTATGCACTGGCCTGTGTCAAGCAGGTTCAGGGTGAGTGGTGCTTCCTAGGAGGGCAGTGCCTAACGTCCTGGGGTACTATGGTGGAGCAGTCTCCTCATGCCCCACTGCCCTCACCCTGTAGCCAACCAGGAATACTACCAGCAGTGGAGCCTGGAGGAGGGTGAACCTTGTGCCATGGACATGTCCACCTACACCTTGGAGGAGCTGGAGCATATTACGTCTGAGTACACGCTTCGCAACCAGGTCAGCCACAACCCCATTCCAACACAACCCCATCCCCACCCACCCTCATGGCTCCTGAATCTACTCTTGTCTTTACTCTCCTGCCCAGGATACCTTCTCCGTGGCTGTCTCCTTCCTGACAGGCCGAATCATCTATATTTCGGAGCAGGCAGGTATCCTGCTACGCTGCAAGCGGGATGTGTTCCGGGGTGTCCGCTTTTCAGAGCTCCTGGCTCCCCAGGATGTCGGCGTCTTCTATGGTTCCACTGCTCCATCTCGCCTGCCCACCTGGGGCACTGGGGCCTCCGCAGGTGAGGTCCCCAAGTGCATGGGGGGAGGGCTGAGCAGTCCCAGAAATCTCCTGCTATGAGAGGCCAAGGGACCCAACATTTTCCTTGTTAGTTCTTTTCAGCCCAGGGAGGGTAGTAGGGGGCTGTGCTCACCTCCCTCCTGGTCTGTTCCAGGTTCAGGCTGTAAGGACTTCACTCAGGAGAAGTCTGTCTTCTGCCGTATCAGGTAGGTGGGGGAAGTGGGAGCAGATCCCTCTCACCTTCCACATACCCCCTTTCTTTACTGTGTGAATTGTGACCTTGAGGTAGAGGGTGGGTGACCCTTCATTGATAGTCTCTAATGTCTCTTTCTCTCCCTTGCTAGAGGAGGTCCTGACAAGGATCCAGGGCCTCGGTACCAGCCATTCCGCCTGACCCCATATGTGACCAAGATCCGGGTGTCAGATGAGACCTCCGCGCAGCCATGCTGCCTGCTCATCGCAGAACGCATCCACTCGGGTTACGAAGGTGCGCAGGCCAGGGCCTGTTTGGTGGGGGTAGAGGAAGGGTGCCTTTTCTAAACTGAGGGTGAGGCAGAACATGAGTCTGGGAGGCATAACCAGCCTGTCAGAATTTTGAAACAGAGAAGGTATTATAAAGATGAGAGTTTGAGAACTCCCTTTAGAGGTAGAGTTGGATAAGAGTCCCTAAGCTAGGAGAGGACAAAGAAGAGGGCCTCGTTCTCAGTTTCATTACTGGTATGGAGCACAAGAATGGTCCAGACCATCTTTGTAGGCCAGAAGGCCCATGGCAGAGCTGTGGCGAAGGATTGCTAACCGGCCTGGGCCCCAGGCGGCGTGGAGGGCTGAGGACCATTCCAGATGAAACCCAATGGCCACACTTTCTGTGTTTAGCTCCCCGGATCCCCCCCGACAAGAGGATCTTCACCACTCGACACACACCCAGCTGCCTCTTCCAGGATGTGGATGAAAGGTGAGGTCAGGATCTGGAGGAAAAGTGAGTTCCCAGAGCTGAGGTCATGGCAAGACTGATGCCTCCTCTCATTTCAGGGCTGCCCCACTGCTAGGCTACCTCCCTCAGGACCTCCTGGGGGCCCCAGTACTCCTGTTCTTGCATCCCGAGGACCGACCCCTGATGCTGGCTATCCACAAGAAGAGTGAGTTCCTCTTACCCTGTTCTTCCTTCCTGCTGTCTCCAGTGCTGCTTTTTTTTTTTTTTAGCTGAGCCATCCTGCCACCTGTTGGCAGCTCAGCTCGGGCCGGGACTCGAACCACTGTTGCTCAGAGCTCACACTCTTGAGCGAGCTCATAGCCAACTGAGCCACTTGGCTGTCCCTCCAGTGCTTCTTAATGGCTGCCCTTGTGGTTATGTGTCTTGGTGCCTTGGTCTCCTGGATCTCCAGTGGGGCGGCTCTCCGCCTTACTCAGCTCTCTCTCCTGCTGACCTTCACCTCATTTCCTACTCCCTTCAGTTCTGCAGCTGGCTGGTCAACCCTTTGATCACTCTCCTATCCGTTTCTGTGCCCGTAATGGAGAGTATGTCACCATGGACACCAGCTGGGCTGGCTTTGTGCACCCCTGGAGCCGCAAGGTAGCCTTTGTGTTGGGCCGCCACAAAGTACGCACGTAAGTGGGCCATGCCCCAGAGCTGGCATTGGGCGGTGGGACAGTGTGAGGGCGGCAGGGCTCGACTTACCCTTCACCACCCCACAGGGCACCCCTGAATGAGGATGTGTTCACTCCCCCGGCCCCCAGCCCAGCTCTGTCCCTGGACCCTGATATCCAGGAGCTATCTGAGCAGATCCACCGGCTGCTGTTACAGGTGAGAGTTGAGGGGAGGGGGCTTGGGAGATGAGGAAGGGGTGTAGGGTACAGGGCTGTAGACACCTAACTTGTTCCTCTCTCTGCCTCAGCCTGTGCACAGCCCCAGCCCCACAGGGCTCTGTGGAGTTGGCCCTGTGACTTCCCCAGGCCCTCTCCTCAGCCCTGGCTCCTCCAGTGATAGCAATGGGGGTGATGCAGAGGGACCTGGGCCTCCTGCCCCGGTGAGTGTCCTTCTCCCACTTCACCCCGCTAGTCTCCTCTTCCCCTGTCCTTCTTGGAATCAGCATTGCCAATACCAAAGGAGCTCTGCCTCATCCCCCCTCCATTTCCTTCTTGTCATGCTCCTGGCCTCCATGCCTCCCCACTGGTACCTTCTTGTTGCACTGTGCCCTGGGCCCCTGACACTGGCAGGATCCCCCAATGATGCCCGCTGCCCTGCTCTGTCCTACAGGTGACCTTCCAGCAGATCTGTAAGGATGTGCATCTGGTGAAGCACCAGGGGCAGCAGCTTTTTATTGAGTCCCGGGCTCGGCCTTTGCCTCGGCCCTGCCTCCCTGGTGAGTTGGTAAGGGTGTGGTTGAGGAGAGAGACCTGGGGTCCCTTGACCTTCACCCCAACCCAGAGGAACTTTCCTTTTTTCTCTCTCTCCTTGGCCCAGCTACAGGCAAGACCAAGACCAAAACCCTTCCCTGCCGGTCCCCAGACCCAGAGCTGGAGGCAGCCCCTGCTCCAGTGCAGGCCCCACTAACGCTGGCCCCTGAGGAGGCTGAGAGGAAAGAAGCCCCCAGCTGTTCCTACCAGCAGATCAACTGCCTAGACAGCATCCTCAGGTAAGGCCGGTCTGGCATCTTCTCCCCCTTGGGCCCTGGCCCCACCCCACCTCAGGCCCTGCTCTCATATCCTCTGGTGCATCGCCAGGTACCTGGAGAGCTGCAACATCCCTAGCACGATTAAGCGTAAATGTGCCTCCTCCTCCTCTTGCACCGCCTCCTCATCCTCTGATGATGACAAGCAGAAGACAGGTCCAGTCCCTGTGGGGACCAAGAAAGGTAAAGACCCAGTGCATGCCCTGCTCCCACTGCCCCATCCTGGCCCGCTGGCCCTGTGTCTCTATCCTTCTGCCTTTGGGGCCCCCACCTTGCTCTGCCCTGTCCCCCTCCCAGCCTCCAGATCTCCAGTCTCCTCCCTACCATCCATCCCTCCCCCTCTTCCCTGGGATTCCCTCTCCTGACCACCTGTTGGGGGTGGTGGTGGTAACTGGCACCATCTCTCTGCACAGATCCATCGGCAGTGCTGTCTGGGGAGGGGGCCACCCCTCGGAAGGAGCCGGTGGTGGGAGGCACCCTGAGCCCGCTCGCCCTGGCCAATAAGGCGGAGAGCGTGGTGTCCGTCACCAGTCAGTGTAGCTTCAGCTCCACCATCGTCCATGTGGGAGACAAGAAGCCCCCGGAGTCGGGTATGGGCGTGGAGTGAGGGGGCAGTGCCCAGGCTCCCCGTAGTCCCCAGCCAGAGCTCCCTCCTGCCTGCCTTTTCCCTCCCCCTCTGTCCCTGATGGAGAGAAGGAGGCCGTAGTGTTGGCTTGGGGCTGCTGCTTCTTGCCTCCACCCCCGCCAGCCTTTGCTGCTTTGTCTTTCCCCCATCCTGCTTCCTGTGTTGTCAGTTTACCCACAGAGCCTGGGGTGGGGGTGGGGGTCAGCCCCGAGATTTATTGAAAACCCCTGAAAGGCATTGACCTGGGAAATGAGGGAGGGAAGGGAAGGGGGTGGGCTTCCCTTCCAATAAGAGTCATGGAGATGTCTTCCTAGGGTAGTGCCACTGGAGGGGAGTATCTTCTGTATCCTGGGACAGCTTTGCATAGGGAAGAGAGCCCAGAGCCAGTCCTCATCTGGCCAAAAGATGCACATGGGGCCCAGGCTTGGCTGTGGGGCAGAGGCCAGGGGTTGGCTAAGCTGTTGGACAGGGAGGGTGTGGTGTAGATGTGTTAATTCCTGAGGTGATTCCAATGACCTTTCCCCCATCTCACCTTCCTCAGACATCATCATGATGGAGGACCTGCCTGGCCTGGCTCCAGGCCCAGCCCCCAGCCCAGCCCCCAGCCCCTCAGTAGCCCCTGACCCAGTCCCAGATGCCTACCGCCCTGTGGGCCTGACCAAGGCCGTGCTGTCCCTGCACACACAGAAGGAGGAGCAGGCCTTCCTCAGCCGCTTCCGTGACCTTGGCAGGCTGCGTGGACTCGATGGCTCCTCCAAAGCCCCCTCAGCCCCTGGTGAGCGAGGTAGCTATCCGTTATCTCTCTGAGCCTGCCCTCTGCCTAGTCTAGGACCACACTGTTGAGGGGAGGGGGTTCTTGAGGGAGATATTCCTGCACCAGGGACCCAGGCTGGTGCTGCCTCTGCCACCGGGGCACTGCCTATGGACAGGCCCCTCTCTAGCCTCTCCCCACTAGGCTGGGATTCCAGGCTGCAGCCAGAGGAGGGCAGCCTGGGGGTTTGGCACTGAGACAGGCAGGCGGAGGTGCTCTGCTCCAGGTAAGCTACTTCAGGCTCAGCCTGGGGGCAGGGGCAGGAAGTATGCCCACTTAGGACTCAGTTGTTGCTGATTTAAGAGATCTATATAGACTCTGGGCCAAATACAGGCAAAGAGGGCTGGGACAGCTGGGTCAGGCTTCAAGGGCAGATGACAGCCTGGCAGGTGCGTGAGGGAGGCCCTCTGCAGGCAGAAACGGGGCTCAGGACTGGGCTTTGTTGCCCACCTCTTCACTACATCGGGAGCTAGGCAAAGCATGGCCTCAACTGGCAGAAGGAGCACCAAGGCTGGCAGTGCCTGCTGGAGTTTGGCGGATGGACTGGAGCTCCCGCCCATTCGTCCATGGACCCATCCTGCTTCCTCCCATCTGCCAGCGTTCCTCTCTTTTCTGCAACACCCCCAGCACAACCCACCATGTAACCTTTCCTTATCCCAGCTCCTTTCTCAATAAATCCCCCTGTCCCTGCCTCCTGTGATTCTTCCTTGAAGGCTCCCATCTCCCTTGAGTCCCCTCTGTTCTGTGTGGGTTGGGAAGCCAAACGCTCTCTCTAGGGCCTTCACCTGCCGTCTCCTTGGTCAGGGTAGCAGGGACACTAACCCCCAGGCTGAGGCCCTTGCTAATCCTGGTCTCTCCCCACAGGCTGCCGCCATGGCCCCACACCCCCTGGCCGCCGACACCACTGCCGATCCAAAGCCAAGCGCTCACGTCACCACCAGATCCCCCGGACTGAAGCCCCCTGCTATGTCTCTCACCCCTCACCTGTGCCACCCTCTGCCCCTTGGCCTCCACCACCAGCTACTACCTTCCCAGCTGTGGTCCAGCCTTACTCCCTCCCAGTGTTCTCCCCCCGAGGTGGCCCCCAGCCTCTTCCCCCTGCCCCCACATCTGTGCCCCCTGCAGCTTTCCCTGCCCCCCTGGTGACCCCAATGGTGGCCTTGGTGCTCCCTAACTATCTGTTCCCTACCCCATCCAGCTATCCCTATGGGATACCCCAGACCTCTGCTGAGGGGCCTCCTACCCCTGTCTCCCACTCCCCTTCTCCATCCCTGCCCCCACTGCCCCCCAGTCCTCCCCACCGCCCGGACTCTCCGCTATTCAACTCGAGATGCAGCTCCCCACTCCAGCTAAATCTGCTGCAGCTTGAGGACTCCCCCCGTGTTGAGGGGGTTGCTGTTGCAGGAGGCCCTGGGAGCAGTGCTGGGCCCCTGCCTCCGAGTGAGGAGGCTGCTGAGCCAGAGGCCAGACTGGTGAGCACTTATCCCCTCCTCCCCCCTGCAAGCTCTTACAGCCCCCACGCAGCCCCTCTCCCCTTGCCCCTCCTCCACCTTGCACTTCTTCCTGCCTAGCATCCCCATCTCCAGGAGATGGTGTCCTGGGGTGGGAGACCCCAGCTGAATTTCTGAATGAAGCAGAAATCAGCTGTCTCATCTGTGAAGTGGGACAGTCCAGTCTGATGGGTGGTGAGGACATCCCAATAACTTCTGAGAGTGTATCTGCCACTTGGAAATGGTTTAGCGTTATGTCCTTTCTCTTTGCCAGCTCTGCTCTCATTCTGGCCCCACTGACATTGAGTGGGATCAGAGACCACTTGGGTTGTGTATGCCCTCCAACCAGTGGAAGCAATTGAAGGGAAACTCAAGTGTTGATCCATTAATCCCTCCCTGTCCCCCACCCAACCCACTCCAGGTGGAGGTAACTGAGTCCTCCAATCAAGATGCACTTTCGGGCTCCAGTGACCTCCTGGAGTTGCTGCTGCAAGAAGACTCTCGCTCTGGCACAGGCTCTGCTGCCTCGGGCTCCTTGGGCTCTGGCTTGGGCTCTGGGTCTGGTTCAGGCTCCCATGAGGCGGGCAGCACCTCAGCCAGCATCACACGTAAGTGTCCCCCACCAATACTTCCCAGGGTAGGACAGTGACTGGGGAGTTGGGAGGCCAGGCCCTACCTTGACTGAGAAACCTGGGCCCACGCCCTGCTTCCTAAGGCCAATTTGGCTGGACATGTGGCCTTCAGTGAGGCTTTGCAAAGCCTCAGGGGTGGGAGCACTGGCCCACCTGACTTTGTTGGTTCGTCCCCTGCTTCACAGGCAGCAGTCAGAGCAGCCACACAAGCAAGTACTTTGGCAGTATCGACTCTTCAGAAGCTGAGGCTGGGGCTGCCCAGGCCAGGGCTGAGCCTGGGGACCAGGTCATTAAGTACGTGCTCCAGGATCCCATCTGGCTGCTCATGGCCAATGCTGACCAGCGTGTCATGATGACCTACCAGGTGCCCTCCAGGTGAGGCGTTTGAGGCCTCCTCTGCCTCCCTTTCAGAGCTGCGGGGAGGAGGGTGGTGAGTGCAGGCTGGCCTAGCTAACTTGGATTTTTCTTTTCCGGGGCTGGCTCTTCAGCTTCTCATCCTATCCTCTGCCTGTTGGAGCCCCCTCATTAGTTCCTCCCAGGCTGAGGGAAGCTTTCCTGGCCTTAGAAGCCCTGAACTCCCAGATCACCAGTTCAGGGGAGGAGCATGAAGCAGTGGGTGGGGAGTTGTGGTAGAAGAAGTATGCCAGCCTCATGGGCCCTGGCCCCTACTCCTGGACTCTGCCTTCTGAACCCTTTTTCTGGGCAGGGACATGGCCTCGGTGCTGAAGCAGGATCGGGAACGGCTCCGGGCCATGCAGAAGCAGCAGCCTCGGTTTTCAGAGGACCAGCGAAGGGAACTGGGTGCTGTGCACTCCTGGGTCCGGAAGGGCCAGCTGCCTCGGGCTCTTGATGTGATGGTAAGAGGAGAAGTCTGGGCCAGGAGGGAGAAGAAAGAATTGAGCTCAAGTCAAAAGGATATGGGCTAAGGGTTGATCTCTTTATTGTACTTGGATCATTAATTCTGAAAGATATTAATTCCACTAAGTTTGCTGCTGGGTTATATAATATTAAACCACATGAGTTTTTGTAGACCTTTGCTGGGCTAAATCTATGCTAATGTAAATACATTGTGACTGTCTCATGGTCGGATCTGGATAACAGGGTACAGTGCATTTTCCAATTTTGTTGGCCCCATGTGCGTCTGTCGACTAGTGTTTCTTCAACTAGTGTTGTCGACTAAAAGTACTCTTGGGCTGGGGGACAAGGGGAGCTGGGCTAGCAGATCAGCAGTGAGAGAACCTTGCCTGACTCACTCATCCCCTTTCTCCCTCCAAGGCTTGTGTGGACTGCGGTAGTAGCACCCAGGACGCTGGCCACCCTGATGAACCACTCTTCTCGGAACTGGATGGATTGGGGCTGGAGCCCATGGAGGAGGGTGGAGGCGAAGGTGGAGATGAGGCCCGGGCCCAAAGTGGGGCCAGGGTCTCAACCTCTGAGGACCTGGCCATGGAGGAGGGAGAACAAGGTGGGAGCTCATCCAGTCCAGCCTTACCTGCCACAGAAAATGGCACCAGCTAGACTACATTTTGGGGCCTCCAGGAGTACATGAGAAGCTTCCTTCGCCCACATTGCAACTCTCAGAACTCATATGTGGCTGGACCAACCAATAGCAAACTGCCCCAGCTTCTCCTGCTGTAGGGGGCCGGACCCCCATCACCAGCCCAGGACCCAGGGGCTGCCTCTAGCCTATGAGGGGACAAAGGGTGGAACTCTTCAGCCCAGCCTAGAGAAGCCTCACCTCCCACCCTTGGTGAGGAGTCCTTTCCCCTGGACAAGGTTGCTGACAGGCTGCTGGAGTGGCCTCCGCGAGTCCCAGCTGAGCCCAAGTCCTGGTCCCCGAGGGTTGTAGGCTGCACTTATTTATTGGGGGAGGCAGCCTTCTCACCCACCTCCTCCCCAGATGGGAGGAGGAGGGCCTGAGGCCCAAGCAGGAGCCAATGGTCCAAACCCCTAGCTGCTCCAGGGTGGAGGAGGTTGGTGGACCATGGAGTCCCTGGTGCTGCCCCTCAGGTGGGACCCAGGCGTTCTCAGCTGTACCCTCTACCGATGACATTTGTGTTTTTGATATTGTGTCTGTTAATATTTTTTAATACAAACAAACAAACAAAAACCGACTTTGTGGAATGAAGTTTGGGGGTTGGGTGAGGGGAGGTTTTTGTGGGGAGGTGTGGGCCCGCTTCCAGGAAGGTTGTAGTGAGTAAGCAATTCCCATCCCTCTTCTCCCCACTGAACCTCCTAAATCTCCACCTAACTCAAAACTCTGCTCTCACTTCTAACATTACCTCAGCTGCATTTGTCCTGGGAAAGAGTGATGAAAAGCAACTTGTGACTAAGGGCTTGGGCAAGTTCCAACATGGGTCACAGTGCCTAAGGGAGGGAGAAACCGACTTAAACTGCTGGTGTCCTGAAGCAGTTGAGGGCATTTGGCTTCTTCATCGCCACACTGAAGCCCTGAAGGTGTCTAGGTGGCTGAAAATTACACACCCATCCATGCACTGTTAAGTTGGCCGAAGAAGAGATGGGTGGAGCGTTAACTCTTTGGTTCAAACCTCAGAATCTGGGAAGGGAACTGGGTCTGGGGGCGGGGGTGGGGGACACAAAAAAAGATGAATCACTGAAGTCTTAGGGCAGCTATAGTTTTATAGTCTTTGCTCACTGGCGCTCATAAATAGCTGATCTATCTGTAGAGGCGGTATACACCCTGTCGGCGCCGTGGCTTAGCTGGTTAAAGCGCCTGTCTAGTAAACAGGAGATCCTGGGTTCGAATCCCAGCGGTGCCTCTGGCCAGGTGGGAATGGTATATTATTGTTTCAAGGCTAGCGGGTTTTCCTAAACCTCTCCCAAGGAGTCTTCTTACCAACCCAAGTCTCTCTTTGGGCTTCCATTCCTGTGCTCCTTCAGTTCTGACTCCCATTTCCCCTCTCTGAAGTATGTCGGCTTTCAAGGTTGGGGGTCCTTGCACCCTAACTTAGGTTTATTTTGTTGGAGCCCTACCGTGGCTCGGAGGGAGAAAAAAAAGCTGCTGCGTCTACAGGGCCCGCTGATGACGGATGCAAACTAGGTGCAGCCAGGGCGCACGCGCATAGACATTGCGAGATAGCCGACCTGGTCGGCAGAAGCAGGCATGTTATTGGCAGTTATAGCTGCGCTGCCGGAGGCTGCACGCGGCTGTGATGGCCGAGTGGTTAAGGCGTTGGACTCGAAATCCAATGGGGTCTCCCCGCGCAGGTTCGAATCCTGCTCACAGCGTCAGTACTTTTGGGAATGCGTATCAAGAGGAAGTAATTTGTTTTCTAGTGCTTTCTTCCCTTTGAGAGGATCCCGCATTTATTATGGGAATCTTAGAGACTCAGCCACACGGCACCACTCCGCGAGCGCCCTCTTGCGGGCCTCACACTGCTGCTTATACTCCGAAGCCTTTTAACTGATAATTTGAATTCATAACTCCACCAAACTAAAGTGATTCCCTGAGTGCTATCGAGCAGTCGTATTGCATTTCCTTAATCCATTCACCTTGTAACTTTTCTGTACTATTTCATTCCTTCTCCTTTCACCTCAAACCACGAAGCCATGCAACCTCCCTCAGCTTTACTTCCTGTTTGACTGAGAAAATAAGGCATTTGGAAGAGATTTTCCCGTCAACATCCACAATCGCACCTACCTACCTGTGTCCACATACTCCTCATTTCCCTCATTACTGTAGATGAACCCTTCCACCTAAGGCCAACCCCTACACTTAGATCTCCCATTGCATCTGGCCCATAGGGGCTCAAGGACATTGCTCTCTTTATTTACCATATCATCAAAACTTCCCTCTAACTGGATTATTCCCACCAGCCTACAAACATACTGAAATGTATTCATATTTAGAACAAGCAAGACAACAACAGTTATCTTGACCCCATGACCCCCTCCAGCTACCACTCCATTTCTCTGTTCTCTGCTGCAAAACAAGTTATGCCCACTGTATACAATTCCATCTTCCCATTCTCATTTGAACCCTCTCTAATCAGGTGCCTCCCCCTATACATCAAAGCTGCTCTTGTTAAAATTACCAAATGACCATTACATTGCTAAATCCATTGATCACTATTTAGCAGCAGTTGACACAGATGTTTACTCTCCCCTTTTAGAAACACTCTCTTTGCTTGCCTTCTAGGACACCACACTCTTCTGATATTCCTTCTAGGACATTAGCAGTTCATTCACAGACTCATTTGCTGGCTCATAATCTTCTGGATCTCTAAATGTTGGAGTGTTGCCAAGGCTCAATTTTCTAACTTCTTCTTTATCTGTACTCACTCCTTTAGTGATCTCCAGTCTCAGGACTTTACATATCAACCAATAATATTAATACATCCAAAATTTTCATCCCCAGCTCTAGAACTCTTCCCTGAATTACAGATGCATATATACTATTATTGCCTATGTATCATTTCCACTTGGATATCTAATAGGCAATCAATCTTAAAATGTCCAAACCAAACTCCTGGTTGTCTTCCCCAAAACCTGCTAGTCTTTCTATCTTAGTTAATGGAAGGAAATTCCATTTCTTCAGTTGGTCAAACTAAAAATCTTAGGATAATCTCTAATTCTTCTCTCACACACTGCACATTGAATCAGTCAACAATTATTTAAAATATTTGACTGCTTGTCACTACTCTACCACTACACCCTGGTCCAAGCCACCCTCATCTTTCACCCAGATTACTGCAATAGCCCCTAAATTATTTCCTTGCTTCTGTTCTTCTTCCTTGTTCCCTTACAGTCTACTCTGAACACATTGGACAAAGTGATCCTTTAAAAAATAAGTCAGATTCTGTCATTCCTCTTTTCTTCCAATGGATATCAATATGAATTTCTGGTTTTTAACGTGCATAAGTATAGAAATAAATGTATGCATATACACAATGTATACACATGCATATATTTCCTAGCTCTGTCCACTGAGAGAGCCTATATAAATAGTGATAAGTACACCAAGCACCCAGATCTTGGTTACTAAATATCGTTCTCTACTAAAATGCACCAGGGCTCCTTGGAAAAGGGCAGATTCAGGGGCTGTGGCTGGGAATTACAAGATGATCTTGAAACATTTTGTTGCACCAGAAAGTAAAGAGGTGCTCAAAGAATATTGGGTATATGTCAAAAAGACAGAGCAGCTAGAGGCTGTAGCCAAATTGGCTAAATCTGGGACAATTTGAGCATTAACACAAATAATGATTGTGGTGGGTTATAACTCATTGACTCAAGTTAGAATCTAAAGTTCATATCGGATAAATAAATGGGAGGAAAAGCGAAAGCTTTTTTTTTAAAGTAAATAGCCAACTAATAAATATAGAAGAAGTGTTGGAGTTAGAAATTATCAATGGACACTAAACGAGTGAGTGAACTTTTGATGAGATACTAAAGAATCTCAAAGTATCTTCCCACAAAGTACATATTAATTACTAATAAGGGGAAATAAAAACTTTACAGTGGAGAACCCCAGCGAACACCATTTTAACCCTGTGATTAAAGTCAGTATCTCAGCATTGGGACAAACCGACATTCGTCTTCTGATGTGATGGACTGAGAAAGACACATCACTTCTGCGGTGACATTCTTGCCAAAAATGCATAACCTGAATAATTTGCATCTAACCATGGAGAAACATTTGACAAACCAAACTGAAGGACATTCTACAAAATAACTATGCCAAAGTCTTCAAAACTGTGAAGATAAAAAACGACAAAGATTCTTCCAGATTAAAATTTGATAACCAAACTATCAATTAAATTAGGTAAAGACGTTTTTCAGACATACAGTGTTAAAAAAAAATACCCATCATTCTTTCTTAGAGTAAACTAGAGATTGTGTTACACCAAAACACCAGTCACATGAGTTACCAGAAACCCAGAATCTAACACAAAAAAAAGATATGAAGCGAATTCTCCCCAGGAGCTCTGTAGCAAAGAGAAGGAGAAACCAGCCTAGGCTCCAAAAGGAAGACGCTTAAAATAAAAAAATTTTTTAACCTGAAATTGATGGATTATGTGACTTGTTTGCTCACACTTGAGAGATTAAATTGGATTTGGGTAAAAGAATTAGTATACAGCATAGAAAATTAAGGAAACCAAAAATTAAAGCAATTATTAACTCTAGGAAATATAAAATTACACAATAAAGGCAACTCAAATGCAAAAATATTTACCTTATCATAATTATATAAACACTAAACATTCATTTAACTAAAAATGACAATAACAGAACTGGAAGAATGAGGAAGAAATAAAAACATCTGTGAACAGAGGTCTGGAAGAACAGAGTAGAAAGCCAGTAGAAAGTGTCTAAAATGTGTGAAAAGAGATCAAGTACATGTACGTGTATGTTATTCAGAAGTATGAAGTGTCCATGTAAATGGCAGAACACACAACTATGAGCTGTCAAGTTGCCTCTGAGGAGTAGGAATCCGGGGTGTGAAATGGGAAGCAAACTAGACAAGAATTTAGGAAAACTGAGTAGAAACCATCTGGAAAAAGAAAATTAAAGAATCACAAGTGACATTTTCAACAAGGGCAAAAGCCAGTGTGAAGGAATAGAAAAATGGCAAAACAAATGGGGTGAACAAATGAAAACACAATGGAAGGCTGGGAAGATAATGAGACTATGGACCCATCTCCAGAACTTGGACAGTCTAGAAAGCATGGTCAGTTCACACATAACCAGTCTCTGCCATACTGGGAGTCAAGTAAATACTGATCTCTTTCTACTCTTCACAGCTGCTGTCTTTGCCCCCTCCACCATCTCCCTTCCAAACTATCCAAAGCGCCCTGTTTTGTTATTTTACTTGGACCTAACTTTATAGAATATCTTCACATGTTCCAAAGATACTTGCTAACCAATATTCCATTGAAACCTCCAGGTTCTAAAGTAAATGATTTCTCATTGTTTGAAGAAAAACATCTGATTAAAATAATACTCTTTAAATGCTTTTAAAAAATGATTCTTCCAGGTTAAATGAGACTGAAGAAATCTAACAACTAAATGCAACATGTGATCCTGGATTGGATCCTGGATTGGGAAAAAAGAGCTATAATGAATGCCATTGAAACACCTGAGGAAATTTGAATATGGATGAGGATTAAATAATAATATCATTTTAATTTTAACATCCTCATATTGGTAATTGTACCATTACACACTATTATGCTACAGATGTCCTCGTTCTTGGGAAATACACACTGCGTAACTAGAGGCAAAAGGGCTTGCCTGATGTTTCCAGTTTATCCCTAAATGGTTCAGAAAACAAATATTTTATATTATATTTGGAGGGAAGTGATAAAGCAAGCGGGGCAAATGTAAACAATTAATGGACTTGGGAAAAAGCATGCAGGAGTTCTTGTAACTTTACTGAAAGTGTGAAATTATACAAAAATTAAAAGTGCCAAAAAACACAACAAACAAAAAAGTGAAGAGAAAAAAAGGCCTCCAGTGGCTTCTTATCTCACTCAGAAAAGAGCAAGTCCTGAAAAAGTTCTTGGAGTGGCCTAGATGGTCCTACAAGATCAGCCTTCCTTTTATGGCTCCAATCTCACCTCCTACAACTCCTGCACTTGCTACCTCCACTCCAGCCAAGCCCATGATGCCTCCCTGCTCTCTGTTCCTCTGACAAGTCAGGCATGTTCCCCCTCAAGGCCTTCCTGCCAGCCTGGAGCGTACTTCCTCCAGGCATCCCTGTAGCTTGAGCCCTTACCTCTTACATTTCACCTTCCCAATGAGTCCTCTAATCATACCATCTAAAATTACAGCTCCCACTCTCCACTCCCCTGCTTCACTTTTCTCCACAGCCCTTATAACCATCTGACAAAGTTTTGTATACTATTCATTTGACTTTTCCCCACAAGAAATATATGACGCTTAAGGTCAAGGAGTATTATCTGCGTTGTTTTGGTATATGTAGAGGTCTTCTATCCCAATTCTTCCCTTGGCCCAGGGGCTTGATCCTCCTACTTCCCAGCCCTTAACCCCCTCGCCCCCCCAGGATCCACCCTCCAGGCACTCCTGCTACTCAGGTCCCAGGGGGTCCCAGGAAGCTGCCTTCCCTTTGAAGAACAAAGAAGGAGGAGCTGAGCCTTGGAGCCCAAGCCTGGGGAGCCATCACAGCAGGGGAGGGGAAGCTCAGACAACTGGACCAGCTGTGCTGTCTCAGTTCCTTCCCTGCTCCGGGCCTCCTGAGGGGCCCAGCACGTGTGGGACACGAGCTCCCCTCACCCAAGCGCAGGCTGGGCCCAGTGTTGAGAGCGCCGCCTGGAAGAGGCTGGAGGCCCAGACATTCAGACACACACCATGTACACAGACACAACCGCAAACAGGCGTGCACACAGGCCCACACTGCCACAGAGGCATGCCAACCATACAGGGACCCCCGGCTGATACCCTTAGAAACACTGGGGGTGGGGATTTCCTCACAGGGATATCTGCATAGGAGCCACAGCGAGAAAATTCACCCAGCCCCAACAACTGGTCTCAGGTTTTGGGGTCCTGAAATATGTGTGTGTGTGTGTGTGTGTGTGTGTTTATATTTATATTTATTTCATATATATGAAGCATATGTAAATATAAATATATTTTTGGAGTGAGAAGGACTTTTAAAGAAAATAATACAAAATTAAGTACTGAAGATAATATTTAGTGAAACAAGAGATTGCAACTTACAAATTGAAAAAGCTGACAAATGCCACAAATGTCACAAAGTCCAGAAAAGTAACTTATTTGTATTAATTAACTGCCAGCACACCTCTGTAATACTTCCACAGACTAGCTACTGGCTCTATATATTTCAAAACTTGTTTCTCCTCTACGACCTATGTAGTTATAGTGACAAAAGCCACTGGACACATTCATATCACATGTGCCCTCTGGCTTTGCCCAAAGCCTGGTGTGTGGGCACAGGTGATAGAGGTATTCCTGGAAGCTATTCCTACACCAGGAGGGCTGAGCTAACTTAACTATATGTGGAGTGACTGGGAACAATATTATATTAACATATCCCACAAAACCGTAAATCTTATGTCTCTCCAAATCGCCTTCTCTAGAACCGGATCCCCCAAAATGACTGCAGCCACTCCACACCAGAGGGAAAGTGTAACAGAGAGAAAGCTGAGTGGTCTTAACCATTGACTGTTAAAATACCTTACATTTGCAAATTTTATAAAAGTATTTGGTCCAGTGAAGGTGTTGTTAGGACCCTCCCAGGGGGCCTGTGTAAGTGAGGAGTCCTGAAGCATAAACTTCATTATTTTCATGGTTGAATTGGCCTCCAAACTTGAAATGTTTGATCCCGTATTTCCAATAGATTCTCAAACTGCCTAGAAATCCTATTCTCCTAGCCTAGAAGGTTTGTTTTCCTACTCTCCAAAATGAACACTTCACACTTTTGTCCTCAAACGACAGTAGCTCTCTCCCCTCCAGTGATGAGCTTGATTCATTCTTTGAGAAAATGAGAGTGACTGAGAGAACTTGCCTCATCCTTCCCCCACCCCACCTGACCCACGCCCTTTGTCTCACCTGCCTCCCTGTGCATGAGCCATCTTCCCTACTAGCTGAGGCTGATTTCTCTACCTGGCACTGGAGTCTACCCACTTCATCCCACCCTCCCCCCACCTCCAGGTCTTGGTTATTCCCATCAGCGTCAAACCTGTTTTAGCAACCCTCATCTCCTGTGCTCCTACCTGCCACAATTGCTCTGCTCACTAATCACAGCAAAGCTTGATGGCGCTGTCTACAAAGCCGCTGTCTGCATGCCTTCACATCTCGTTCTTATCGCAGCCGACTCAGTGGGACTGCACACAGTCACTCTCCCACCACATCATCTGTGACTTCCAAGATGCTAAACTGAATGGTTGCTTCTCTCTCTTCTCTTTACTTGATCTCCCAGCAGCTAAGTTAGAACTGATGGCTCTCCTTCTTTGTAACACTCTTTCCTTGGTTTTACAGAACATTCCATTCCCCTGGCTTTTCTGCTACCTCTCTGATGACTCTAGATTCCTTTGACAATTCTTCCTCCTTAACTTGACCTCAAATGTTGGAGTGTCCCAGGCCTCTTCTCTTTCCATACTCTCTCCCTAGATACTCGAGTCTCATAGCATTAAAAACCATCTATCTTCCAATGACTCCCCTGTATTTACCCTCCAGCTCTGATCCCCAAACTTTTATATCCCTGGCCTACTTGGATAGGATGTCTAAGGGGATCTCAACTAACATGACTAAAGTCTAATGTTTGATATCTCTCCCCAAACCTCTTCTGTCCCTTCCCCCTTTCCATCGCAATAAAAGGCACCACCAACCTCCCGGCTACTTAGGCTAACAACCTAGGAGTTCATGTTCACTTTCCATTCCCACCACCTCAGTACAAGCCTAGATGACTGCCCCGGAAACCCAAATGATGTCCCTGCTTCCATCCTCCGCACAGCCTCCAGAGTGATATTCTAAAACATAGGTCAGCGAATATAACTTTCCTATTCAAACCCTCCACTGGCTTCCCATTGCACTTAGACTAAAATCCAAACTCCTTCCAGAGCCTCCAAGGCCCTGTGTGATGGGCCATGCCTGACTCTCTGTTTCTGTTTCTGCCATGCTCAAAATTCTCCCTACAGGACACTGGCCCTCTTGCTCTAGCTCCTACCAGCAGAGCAGATTCCTGTCTCAGAGCCTTTACACTTGCTGTTTTTTTTTGCCTAGACTCATGGCTGGCTTCTCTGGGCTGAATATCATCACACCCTATAGAGACTGTCTGACCACCCAGAGTAAAGTAGCACTTCACTCTAAAGTCATTGCCATGTCTGGTTGTTCCTCGCCCCAACCCCAGCCTTACAACCATCTGAACTTACATTACTTTCTGCTTTCTTAGTTGTTTTCTGTCTCCCCTGCCTACTATAATGTAAGCTTCAGGAGGGCCCAGACCCAATGTACCTCAAAGACTAACCATACTGAGAACACAAGAGACACTCGGTAATTATTGGCTGAGTGAATACATACAGCGGCTGTGCACACAGACATATAGATGCTGTGGGGCCCAGCTGTCAGAGCCTCTCAGGAAATATTTACAGGCTTTGGAGACCCGCTTGCCCCCCCCCCTTTTGGGTGGGAGATGGGGTGGGGGAGAAAAACAACTTGTTGATGTAAGTTTCTTGTCAATTACTTGTACGTTTCATTCCTGCGCATGTGTGCTGGCACCTTGCAGCTATTGTCTAACCCACACCCCCCATTTTGGAGCTTGCTTTCTGGCCTCAGCCTGGGATGAAGAAAGAGTTGTTGCTGCGTTTATGCCACACAGCCTCGTGCCTTCTTTCAGCTGGGCATCTCACCACCCAGACAGTCCCTGATTGACACGCTTGGACCGGACAGATGCCCAGATTTGTTGTGCACTTTTCTTCTGGGAGTCACTGTCCCGCCATAGAATTGAGAAGAGAGCATTCCCTGTCAACACAATCCAGAAAGACGCAGACCCCGGCCCAGGTGAAACAGGCTGAAGGAGACAGAATACAGAAAGAAACCAGAAGCAGAGACACAGACCCAGGGCGAGCTCCAGAGAGTGACCTAGATAGATCGAGGTAGAGAAGGCCTAGATCCGGAGACAAAACAGATTCGGGCCCGCAGAAGCCCAGGCAACAGTCAGAGGCAGTGGCAGGAGGAGGGGTGCAGGGGGAGGCAGAGCACGCCCGAAGACAGCGGAAACCAGCGTGGAGAGCGGAGGAACTCCGCCACCTCCGCCCCGGCTCACAAGTGGCCGCGGCAGCTGGCGGGTGCCCCTGACCACCCGCAGGCACGACGCGTGCGGGATCAAAGCGGCCGGGAAGGGGCGGGCGGGGAAATGTCAGGAACCTGGAGGTGTGAGCGAGCTTCCCATGGGATGGCAGGAGCGTGGGAGCGCAGAATGACGGGAGGCAACAGAGACCCCGAGAGACGGCGAGAGATCCCAGAGACCGGGAGACACCAAGAGACCGAGACTCGGTCGCAGAGACGGAGAGGCCGGAGAGACCCAGAGTCGGAGAGGCAGAGACAACTAAAGACACAGAGAGCCCAGCGCAGAAGTTGCTAAGATACCTGGAAAAACCGTGAAAGATGCAGAGACACATGCCAAGAGGAAAACAGAGACATAGAAAGACCGTGAGACAAAAAAAGCCAGCACCTCTGGGCTTGGGGAAAAAAGCGCTCTTCAGAGAGAACAGGAGGTAACACAGACATCGAGGCGGAGAAATGGAAAGAAGAGCAAGGGAGTCAGAGCGCGTGGGGCGGGAAGACCTCGCTCCTCCCCCGCGGAGGGCCGAGAGGACCCCCGGGGCAGGGATCCGAGCGCTCTGTCCTTTCTCAGGGTCACGCCTGCGGAGGTGCAGGGGCCAGGGGCGGAGGGAGGGGTGGGAAAGGCAGCAGGAACCCCATGTTGGGAGGATGGGCATGTGAGGACGTAAGGAATCAAGGTTTCCATCCAGAACCTCAAAGTTGCATTGTGTCAAAAAGTGAAATACTAACATCTAGCCGAAATGTTATAGATGTTTCAAGTCAAATACTAATATCTATCTGAAATGTTAAAGATGTTTCTTAGGTTAGTAGACCTTCTCCTTTTTGCGGGGGGTGGGTGGGGGCAGGGCCGGCGGTAAAGGTATTGCATTGGCCGGGAATCGAACCCGGGCCTCCCGCGTGGCAGGCGAGAATTCTACCACTGAACCACCAATGCAAGCAACAATTGTGCTACCGTGGTACTACTAGAGTTTGTAAGAGGTTGTGGCGGCGGTAGTCAAGCTGACCAAGTAGACCAGGGGCCCGGCAAAGGAGTGGGCCTGAATAGTCGATGTGGGTGGAACACCAGGCCATCCTTCCTCTAGCCAGGATCCGGCCACCCTGCCATAAAGTCGTCCCATATGGCCAGGGGCGGCCCCACACCCGGGTGCGAACTGCCCGGAGTCCCCAAGCCTCGCGTGCAGGTGAGAAAAACTCAGATTCCCAAGAAGGGGGGTAGTGGGGGCTGCTGCGGCCACACATCTGCGCTCCCATTTGGCACAGGTAGGGGGAGGTGGAATGTGTTGAGGGCCCTGAACCCAAATGGAAGAGCCCTCCCCAAGGTCTGTGTTCCTTCGGGCTCGGGCCTTGGCAAGGCAGTCTTTGTGAACAGCAACAACAAAAACAAGGTGTGGAGAGGTATTGGAAAGACTTGGAGGAGCCAGGCGCATCCGTCTCCGACTCCGCACCTATCTTTGGACTAGGTCTGCAACTTTGTCTTTATGTCTCCTTGTCCCTGACACTCTTGCTGTCCATTTAAGTCTCTGATTTTATCTTTTCAGGCATTTTGTCCTGAAGTTTCCGAGTGTTCATGCATCATTCTACAGAGGGTCATGGTCTTGGTTTGAGATGGGTATTGATCCTTTTTTGTTCCTTTAAGAAAACTGCCTGCTCCCTGCTCCCCTACAGTCACGAGGGGCCCCTGGGGGCAAGCAGAGTGAGCACACTTGTGTCAGGTATTCTGGCAGCCATATGCCTGAGTCTTCTATCGCTTTGAATCAAACATTTCTAAGTGGAAAGATCTCTCCCCTCCTACCCGCGCTTCAAAGCTTTGCTTCTGTCTTCTTTGAGGTTCCTCCGCCCCAGTCCAGCCATCATCCCTCAGGATGATCCTTTAACAGAGCACCTACTTTGCTCTGATTCTATAATAGCTACTAGATAACACATCTTTTTTCCATTAGATCCTACAGGGATGAGCTGGGCCTCTACTGCATATCTTAGTATAAATGGTCCAAGCCCAGTCCAAGTAGTAGCCAGTGCTCACCAGCGTGAGTGATCATTGCGCCTCCGGACTCTAGTGAGGACCGAGTCCTTTCCCCTGTTGGGGGAATTGAATGTGACTGCCTTAGATCGAACAGAGCTTCTCTTCCACCTACAGAGAGAGCCCCAGTTGAATTAGACGGATTTACCTCGCACACTCAGGTCGTTCCCTATCTCAGGCAGGAGGTGAGTTTTTTGGAAGATGTAGAAGATCCAGCTTGGGGGCTGAGAGGTGCTAACTTTTGTTGTACGGTCAGTGGGGGTACAGTGACCTCAGAAGAAAGCTGCAGTTCTGGGAGGAATTCTGAACTTTACTCCTGAGTTGTGTCCCCAAATCACTCAAACTCCCTCTCCTCCTAATAAACTCTTCCCTTCAGCTGGGTCCTGCCTCATTATACAGCCTTATGGTCCTTAAACCAGATGGTGCTGCACTGACCCCTCATTTCCCACACTCCTAGGCCAGTTCCATTCCCTCCCCTCCCCCTTGCGCTCCTCCCCTTTCCGAGAGCCTCGTGCCCCGGGTCGCGCCGGACCGGATCCCGGGGCCTAAGGGGGCGGGTCCAAGGCCTCTCCCCCCACTCACCCGGGAACCTGAGAGATATAAGGCACAACGTGAGCAGGGACTCGTTCCACAGTAGGGTCCGGAGGAGCGATGGTCACCCGGGATCGAGCCGAGAATAGGGACGGCCCCAAGGTGAGAGGCGGGAGAAGAGGGAGCAGAGGTCCCTGGTCCGGTCAGGGGACCACGTCTCTGAGACCGTGGGTCAGGGAAGAGGCTGGAGACGCTGGGCTGGAAGGGGGACAGTTGCGCAGGGGACCCAAGGACCCAGGAGCTGGAGAGGAAGCTGCAAAGAATGAAGAAGGGGACAGGGTCAGAGCAGGACCTGCGTGGGCAGCAGAAGCAGAGGTCTGGGGGTTGGGTAATGGGTTGTTGGCACCTTGCGGCCTGGAGGGTGTGGGAGGGGGCTGGAGTTTGAGTGAAGTAAGCAAGAGGAGCTCAGAGCTAAGGGAGGAGGGTGGAAACAAAACGCGGAGATACGCACTTGCTCCATGCGGACTGGCCCAATGGACACTGGTTCCACAGGCCCAAGATCGGGTGGGAGATTTTAGAACCAACTGAGAACCGTGACGGCTTAGACGGGTTAGAAGGAAGGAGGCGCGGTCGCGCTGGGTATCTCCCTTTCTACACTCAGGGCCGCCAGCTCTGAGTCCGGCACCTTGCGGCCCACGTGTCTGGGCGCAAAGAGGGCCCCCAAAGTTCTCCACTGAGACAGAGAGAGACTGCACGAGACGGAGACGTAGAGAGAAAAGAGGAGAAGGAGAGACACAGAGAGGGGAGGAGGGAGGACAAGACAGAGAGGAGAATGCAGAAGACCCGGGAGAGAGAGGAGGCGAGCTACAGAAATTGCCCCTAGGGGCATTGGGAGGGGGAGCGGAGAGGGATCGAATGGGCCTGGCCCTAGGCTCTCAGGGTTCTTGGGGGGAAGGGGTGGAGGCGGGACTATCCCTGCGGCGAGATCCAGATGCCCGCGCGGCCGCGCTGAGTCTTGGTCCGGTCGGCCCGCTCTTCCTTTTCTGCTGGTCGCAGATGCTGAAGCCGCTTGTGGAGAAGCGGCGCCGGGACCGCATCAACCGCAGCCTGGAAGAGCTGAGGCTGCTGCTACTGGAGCGGACCCGGGACCAGGTCAGTCCTTCCGCCTCAAATATCCCCTCCTCGCGTCCCAGGGCTTCCCACTTGGGTGGGGACTTATGCTGCGTTGGCGACCCTGGCCCCAAGGATTCCTGACCTGAGTCCCGCCCTTGGAATCCCATCCCAGACCCCCTCTTGCTCTAAGAACGCGATCTTCGTGGCCACCCCTCGGGTCTGTAAGTCTCACACCCGGCTCTGTAAATTTCACCCCCAGGGTGGGTCAGTAGCAACCTCTGTGTCTGCAAATTCTCCCCCCAACCCCAGAACAGCCAGCATGGTGGTTAATTTCACTCAAATGGGTTTGCTATTTCAAATCCTCTCCTCACACTGCGGGGTTGGGTTCATCCCCCGGGGTTGGACAGTTTCGTCTCACGGTGGGCGAGGACCATTCTTGGTCACCTCCACTCCGCATTCGGTAGCGCGCTCTGTGGTCAGCGCGCAAACGCGATCCGGGGGCACCCCCAGCTCCCGCATCCCCTCTCCCTTCTTCCCCCTGCCACTTTCCCCCTCTCTCCCCACCCCTGTCTGTCTTTGCACCCTCCCCTCCTGTCTGTAGAACCTCCGGAACCCGAAGCTGGAGAAAGCAGAGATACTGGAGTTCGCCGTGGGCTACTTGAGGGAGCGAAGCCGGGTGGAGGCCCCGGGTACAGCGCGGGGGTGGGGCAGCGGAGGGAGGGAGGGGGGGATTCACCGCGGCTCGGGCCGGGGTAGATGGGGCGGACCCTGCCGAGGACGGTGGGCTTGGGGAGTGGCAGGCTGTCCTCCGAGGCGAGGTTAATAACACCCGCGCGTGTCTGTCTCTGTGTCTCCCTCATTTTCTCCCTCTGTCCGTCCACCTGGCTTCCTGTCTCTGTGCGTCTGTCGGGCCTTGATATCTCTGCGCCCCGCCCCTTCCCTTACCCCTGTTGGGCCCCTGCCTTGCCCGCCCGTCCTCCCGCCGGCCGCACCGGCCTCGGCCGCTCCAGGGGTCCCCCGGTCCCCAGCTCAGGACGCCGAGGCGCTCGCCAGCTGCTACTTGTCCGGCTTTCGCGAGTGCCTATTTCGCCTGGCGGCCTTCGCGCACGACGCCAGCCCCGCCGCCCGTGCCCAGCTCTTCTCCGCGCTGCACGGCTACCTGCGCCCGAAGCCGCCCCGGCCGGAACCGGTAGATCCGAGGCCCCAAGCGTCGCGCCCACCGCTGGACCCCGCCGCCCCGGCGCCTGGCCCGGCGCTGCACCAGCGTCCCCCAATGCACCAGGGCCCCCCTAGCCCGCGCTGCGCCTGGTCCCCGTTCCCTTGCTCTCCCCGCGCCGGGGATTCAGGCGAGCCGGCGCCCCTCACCGGACTGCTGCCGCCACCACCGCCGCCTCACAGACAAGACGGGGCGCCCAAGGCCCCGCCGCCCCCGCCGCCCGCTTTCTGGAGACCTTGGCCCTAAGCTTTGAGGGGTGGGGGCGGGGGCGGGGGCGGAGGCTGGGGTTAGGGTAGAGACTCCAGCCCGAGGGCAGCAGAGGGACCCGGGCGTCGGGGAGAGGAGGTGTTGGGGAGGGCGGCGGGGCGCGCGGGCGCAGCGCGCGGGTGAGATGTGGTTTATATTAGAGTATCTATATAAATATATATTTCCCTGGTTCCTGTCCCTTTTCCCTGCCCCCCTCCTCCCCTTGCGTCTAGGATTGTACCCTTTCTGCCCCCGGCCCAGCTCCTTCTCGAGTCCCTAGTGCATGGAATAAAGTGGTTATTAAATCCCGGTGTGTCCCCGAGCCAGGGGCCTGCCTTTATCTCGGCGTCCACGCCCACTTTCCCTCCCCTTCTGTCTCCTGCCCCCCCCCAGTCCTGCTCTCCATGGCCCAAGCCCCGGGGCAGACAGGTAAGTAAAGAAGAGAGCAGAGAGAATGGGGTTGGAACTGAAAACAGGTGGAAAACAGAGATAGGGGAGAAGGGGTGGGATCCTGAAACAGAAAGGAAAAAGGTGAAATAAAACCGACTCTGGTGGGATTCGAACCCACAACCTTTGAATCACCTGCTGAGCACTAGAAGTCCAATGCGCTATCCATTGCGCCACAGAGCCATCTAGCGGGCGGCGGCGTCTAACGGCCTACGGGTACTAGAAGGGGAAAGGGGCACCGGAGGGACAGAAGTGTGAGCGAATTGGGTGGGAGGTGCCAAGAGTGCTTGGTTTGGACTTCAGAGGCCTGCCTGGGAGAGGTAGCTACAGGCGCAAAGCAGGTGAGCCAGATGGCAGTGCGGGCGCGCATGGGTGGAAGAAACAGGGAGAGAGAGAGCAACCGAATATGAGCGTGAGGGCGAGTACAGAGCTCCGGCTGCCCGCTTGGGAGATGCCTCCAATCCAGGAGCACCCCACTCCCAAATGTGGGCCCACCCTTCAAAATAAACTTGTTTTGCTGTAAAGTTCTGTGTGTTTGTTATCTTTGGTCTATTTGCTTGGCTATTCGCTGTTCCGCGGTCCTGAGTCTCGATAGTTTCTAAAGACCAAATGCAATACAATCATCTAGCCGCCTTCTCCTCTCTAGTCTCTTAGGAGGGTTGCAGAGACACCCCTATTCCGCCCAGGTAGCGTGGCCGAGCGGTCTAAGGCGCTGGATTTAGGCTCCAGTCTCTCCGGAGGCGTGGGTTCGAATCCCACCGCTGCCAGACCAGAGTTTTTCTCGTGATCTCTGCACCCTATAAAATTCATAAGGGATGCTTCTGGGATGTTCCTTGGTTTTATGAGGACTCCTGGTAGGTGCCTCACCACTGTCTTCCCGCTGAGGCATTCCAAACAGGTCCTATATCTGCATCTTAGCCGCAAACCAAGACCTGATGGGAACTGACGAAGTAGCCTTCATTTCTGTAAAGCTGATCTTAATATTCATGTAATATGTAAAGTTATTTTAACATATTCTCAAATAACGTTTTTATCTCTCAAAATTAGCGCAATTTGCTATTTATTTAAGCGATTTACTGTGTTCTCACAGTGTGCTACAGGCTCCAATTTCCTACTCTGAAAAGCTCAAAGACTAGCATCTAGTTTTTTTTTTCTTTACAGATCCTCGGATTAAAAGGGAATCTCATATATAAAACATTCATAATTTTTAATAGAACGTATACCGACACTCAAAACAAAATACAAGGTTCCACCGAGATTTGAACTCGGATCGCTGGATTCAGAGTCCAGAGTGCTAACCATTACACCATGGAACCCTTCCGCGCAACCCTTTCTAAGAGCATATATTACTGATTTTCCTATTTTGCGTATCCACTCTTCCTTTCTCAGAAGATGGAAAAAAAACTGTTGGATAAGGTAGACACCGCCATTCAGCTCTTGAAATACGAACTGAGGTATACTCTAAGTGTAAAACACAAACCGTACTTAGAAGACAGTACAAAAAAATTGTTAAAATTTAATTAATAGTTTAAAAATATTGATTACATGTTAAAATACTAAGATTTCGGATATATCGGGTTTAATAAAATATATTAATAAAATCAATTTCGACTGATTTTTACTATTTTTAATGTGGCTACTAGAAAAATTAAATTAGTATATATGGCTCTCATATGTACTGCTCTAAAATGTCTCTACTTTCCTTACATTGTTATTCATTCTACCTTCTGGAAATTAAAGCCCTGACACATTAAGTATAACAATCTTTTAAAAACAAAGAATAATACTTTCTTTTAGCTTTTCATTTGTTTTTTTCGAAGGACTACAAATATGTATTACTTGTACTCTAAAGAATCAAGTTCAGCTGGAAAAACAGTAGACGCCCGAACAGGGACTTGAACCCTGGACCCTCAGATTAAAAGTCTGATGCTCTACCGACTGAGCTATCCGGGCTCTCCTTCACGCTCCTCTCTTGCTGTCTATAAGAGTATCTTATTTTCGAAAGTCCGATGTCGCAAAATTTACAGGGAATTGTATGCATACGTGCAAAGGACTCCCGCACAGTCCTGGAAGAAGCAAGAGAAGCCAGGCGACCAACGGGTGATCGCGCTTCTTGTGCGTACTCGAAGGATCGAGTACAGCTCCCACCGAGTTTGTGACACTAGGGTCTAGCGCCGCGGAGGCTGGGACGGTGCGATGCCGGGACTGGCCGCTCGGGGCCGCTGCCGGCTGCCGGCTTCCGTCGTGGGGAGGATTCTCTCCGGTCTGGATGACCTAAATCCCAGACACCCCAGCACCACCGCTTCCGCCCACCGCCCCGAAGTCCGAGGGCGGGCCCGGAGCGGAAAAAATGCCACGTGGGGCCTTCAGACGCAGTGCTCCCGGGGTCCACTTCGGTCCCCTGACGGTCCCCATTCCAAGAGCGAGATTGAGATCCGGCGTGCCAGACCGGGCCCACAGAAGTCCGGGCGTGGGGACGGTGGTGGTGGTGGTGGTGGGTGACAGGAGAGTTGTTTCTGATCCCCATGCAGTATGTAGGAATGCGTGTGCGGCTCACCTGCGTGTGGCTGTTGTCACGTGTGATTTATGACTGAGTGTGGTTCACTTGTGTAGTGATTCACATGAATGATTCACAAATAGGAATGTGGGTGCTCTGTGCCCAGTTGTGGCTGAGAGAGGAGGGAAGGGTCTTGTGGAGTAGGCAGACGGACAAGGGCCCCAGAGCACAGTGTCCCAACCATACTTGCGTCACCTATACTCCCTGTCTCTTTCTCAGCATTTGGTCCCTCCCTTTCCAATGAGACCCAGGCTCCTGATATCCATCTGGGTGAGCCCTGTCCTGCCAGCCAGAGGGACCGGCTGGGCCAGGGGCAGGCAAACAACTATTAGGGCGCAAGTGTGGGCGGGGAGAAGGAGCCTGTAGTGAGCAAGGGCACAGGCCGGGAGCTTCGGAAGAGACAGAGCATCCTGGAGAGAGCTGGGTCTTTCCTCAGAGGCCCACTCTGTCCCCTATATCCCCTATTTCAGAGGCTCAGTAGCCCAGCAGCCCAGTCCTGCCCTGCCTGCCGCTCATCTCCAGGCCGGCTGCTGCTGTAGCTAACCTTGCTGGAGGGCATCCCTCCTTCCTTCTCGTCATGGCCGTGTACCGCGTGCGTGTGACCACTGGCCCCTACCTGAGGGCCGGCACACTGGACAACATCTCTGTCACGTTGGTGGGCATGTGTGGTGAGAGCCCCAAACAGCTGCTGGATCGCATGGGCAGGGATTTCGCCCCTGGATCGGTGAGTACAGAGGGGAGTGGGTGGCGCGACCTCTGAGGTGCAGGGCTCTCAGGGGACCCCACAAGAGGGGAGGGTCTTCCCTCCAGGGCTCATCAAATCCAACAGAGCTCAGGATGTCGGCCCTGACCAACTCATCATCCCTATTTTAGACCCTGTCTTTCCTGAGGATGATAAACCCTACCCAGGCAGGGCTGTGAAGGAGCCTGGGCAGGGAGTCTGGAGATTCCACTGTCTTCCTAGCTCGTCCTCTCATAGCTGAAAGTGGAATTTGGGAAAGTCGCTTGAACTCCCTGAGTTTCCATTTCTCTGGAGGGGATCTGCCTGCCTCTCTCTGCCCGGTCCCAGGATTGTTTGCCGGTTGGTCTTGGGGTGGGGAAGTGGACCACCAAAAGGGCTAGTGAAATCCAGAACCCACCCTGCTTGTGGTAACCGTGGTTGCTCCTGCCTGGATGAAGGAATGCCTTTTTCTAATTCATACAAAGGCACCGCATGGGTTAGAAGCAGCTCAGGTTTCTATGCCACAATAGGTGTAGGTATAGATGCACTTTGCAAGGTGCAAGGACAGCCTTGGAAGTTCCTTGCCTCTCACCTTGTTCTCTTGGTCCCCTCAGGTGCAGAAATACAAGGTGTGCTGCTCAGCTGAGCTGGGTGAGCTCTTGTTGCTGCGTCTACACAAGGAGCGCTTTGCTTTCTTCCCTAAGGACTCCTGGTACTGCAGCCACATCTGTGTCAATGGCCCCGATGGTACCCTTTCCCACTTCCCCTGCTATCAGTGGATTGAGGGCTACTGTACCATAGAGCTGCGACCAGGAACAGGTGGGCCAGAGGCAGGGGCTGGCCTGTGCTGAGAAGGCATGTGTTGGATTAAGGGCGGGGTCTCCCAGAGCCCAGAGTGTAGGGAACAGGGTTGGGGTTGGGGTAACAGGAGTTCAGGACTACCAAGTAGATGCTTTTTGAAAAAAGTGAGCCTCTAAGGCCTTGAAATGCAGGGGCTTTCCAGGCAGTATTTACCCCTCTGGAGACACACAGAGACTAGACATGCACTTATGTACACTCACACCACACAGACACAGACACAAACACACACAGATGGCAGTTTGCTTTCTGTTGACTCCCTCTGCACTTCCCCAGAGTGAATTCCTCTGGAGCCTAGAGAGGAACTAACCTGCAAGCTTAGTTGGATTTCAATAGGTGGAGAAACCCTGAATGTTGAGAGAATTTAGCTGGAAAGGCCCTGTCCATTACTACTGGCTTTTCTGGTGCAGATGAAGTCCCTTGAGGTGCTGTTAGGATTCCTTCTTGAATTCGGGCCTTTCAAGAATGCTGGGCTAGAGCTCTTTCAGCCTCTGGACCCCATATCTCCTGAGCTATCTGGTCTGGAGAGGCAAGACTAGGACTAGTCCAAGGTTTGAGATGAGTCTTAGGGATGAGAGATGCTGTTCTAGGTCAAGGTGAGGTGAGTGAACATTACCCCTTGGCCCATAGTGAGTTCTTCATAGGCCTTACTCTGAAACCCCAACTGTCATAATGGTGATCCATTCATCACTTCACAAAATATATTTGTTCATCAGTCATTTGTCAAGTGCATGCTATATGCACAATGCCAGCACCATGCTAGATGCTGGGAATACAAAAAATGAATACAGTGTGACTTCGGCCTAGGAAGTTTATAGTCTTGGGAAAGAGACAAACATGAAAACAATTAGGAAGATTGTTATAATTTGGGGGTAAGGTTGTCCTGAATCCCTTCTACTAATGAATGCACAAAGAACATGGAACACCCATGTCACTGAGGGATTGGGTTTAAGGGTTAGGGGGTTCAGGCAAGCTTTGTTGGAGATGTTGTTTGAAAAAACGCTTATATGATGAGTTATTTTTATTCCCCACAGCAAGAACTATTTGTCAGGACTCTGTTCCTCTCCTTCTGGACCACAGGAAACGAGAACTCCAGGCCCGACAGGAATGCTACTGGTGAGGGTGACTTAAGTTGACTTCCTTCCCATCTTTATACTGACCTCAGACTTAATCACAGTTACTAACTCTGACATCAGTTCCAACCTTGTGGGTCCAACTCCAATCAGGACCATTATTTAACCCTAAACTCAGTCTAATATTGACCTTGAGTCCAGACCCAGAATACCAGTATTAATAATTGTCCCAATACCATCAATGAATCCACACTCTGCCCTAGCTGCCCTTGATGTGACCAAGTTATCAGACATGACCCTAATATTGATGAATCTCAGCCCATCCTTAGCCTTATCCCCAAGCTGGCCATGACCTTAATCTCAACACAAACCCAACTTTAAACCAGCTTGGACATTTATGTTATCCTCAAATGCTACCCTGATCTGAAGCCCAGTGCCTGAGGGAGAATTCCAATTCTTTGTCACCTACCCAGAAAGTGGGTTTTCTGGGAGTTTTAATTTCAAGGCATGTCTTAAAAGCTAAGGCTTCTGTGTACCCTAAGTTTGACTTGCCACCTCTAAACTCTTGCCTCTGGAAGCTGGAAAGTCTATGCCCCTGGTTTCCCTGGTATTGTGGACGTTAGCAACTTTGAGGAGATGGAGTCAAACAAGAAATTTGCCTTGACCAAGACAACACCTCGTGCAGATCAGGATGACAAGTAAGGGGGGACCCAGGCTTGGGAAGAAGGTGGAAGGGCATGAAGTGAAGGGTCTCTTGGGAGGATGAGACCCAGGCAGCCTGGAAAGAGAATGATAAGTGCAATTTAATTCAAGTGTCAGGAGCAGAATGGGTAGGGATTGCCTGGGGTCAGGCAGAGAGGAGGAGTGGAGGGCAGGGGAGGAGCCAGGGATGAGGGGAGGCCTGGGGAGTCTGGGGAAAGAGAGAGGGAAGGAATTAAGGGGAGTGGGCTACAGGTCTCTCTGACTGTTCTCTGTTCTTCTGCCCCACTCCCTTCCACCCCCAGCAGTGGGAATCGGTACCTGCCTGGCTTCCCCATGAAAATTGACGTCCCGTCCCTGCTGCACATGGAGCCCAATATTCGATACTCGGCCACGAAGACGACCTCGCTGATTTTCAATGCCATCCCTGTGTGAGTCAACTGCCCTTTCTGTCCTTCTGCTCACTCCCTCGTCTGCCTCTGCTCCTTTGATGCACAGCCACATCACTGCCTCAGTTTACCCTCTCTTTACCCTCCAGTCTCCCCACTCCATGGCCTCAGCCTCCCTTCTGTCTGCTCCCAGTCTCCCCTCATCCTGTGCCTAGTCTCCCCTCTTTTTGCCCTTAGTCACCCCTCTCCCTGCCCCCAGTCTCTCTTCTCTCTGACTCTAGTCTCCCCTCTCTGCCCCTCAGGTTCCTCTCTCTCTCTTCTTAGACTCCTTCATTGCCTTCTCTTTGCTCCTCAGTCATCCCTTTTCTTTCCATTTCTCAAACCAATACAATTAATTGAGCACCTATTCTGTGCAGAGCATCCTACCCAAGCACTGTTGGGACCGTGTTGAGTAGGATAGAGAGGCTTGGCTCTTAAACTCTAAGGAGGTAGTCAGACCACCTCAGGTTCAAATCCTGGAACC
>NW_017731807.1:1286873-1293932 GCF_001890085.2 Hipposideros armiger
ACAGTTAATTGGCAATCAGTGGGGTTGTTCAATTAGCAGTTTACGTCAACAGCTGAGGCTCTGAGTGTGATATGGCTGGAGGGGGTACAGTCAACACTCTGTTGTCTAGAGGTAGCAGGGGTTGGCAGCTGGCTTCTGGGGAGGCAGGTGGTCTTTGAGCCAGGGAGAGGAGAGGTGAGGGGAAAGTGAGTGGGTCCTGGGCAAACACAGGTCACTGTAGCAGGACAAGTGGGAGGCTCAGCTGGCCATCTGTGCGGTTGCTGCATTAGGAGGCCCAGAGGAGGCCCGGGCAAGGAGCTGGCTCTCATCTTACTGGGCCTCTATGCCAGAATGATTCTTTTGGAGAAGGACTAGTAGGAGCAGATGCATAGGTGTGGCAGGGCTTCAGGGTGTCTGTGGTGGATTCAAGCTGGCAGGCAGCCCCAGGTGGGTCAGGCTTCAGGACAAGGGCCCACTGAGAGGCCCTGGCAGAGCTGAGGGTCCAGAGCAGCAGCTCAGAAGGTAGAGCCACCTGAGTTGGTCTCTGGATGGCTATGTGGATCTAGGCAAGGCAGGGCCTGGGAGACCACCAGGACAGCTGGCATGGAGCTCACAGAAGGGCCAGTGAGAAGAGGGAGCTGGCACTTGGCAGCTGTCCAGGTATTCATGGAGAGGAGTGGGTAGTACTTGGGTTTTAGTGTGGGGCTACTGCAGGGTGTGGTGAAGGATGTTTGTGGCAGGCCCTTGGAAAAAGAAAGCCTTTTCTTTCTCTTTTATTGCCTCCTCCCACCTAGCTTTTCCCATCTTCTTGGTCCTCTTTGCTGGGCAGGCACTCAGCAAATGCATGTGGAAGGAAGAGTGAGCGGCTTAGTAAGAACACAGGAAGTTATTCCTGGGCTTGTCAGGTTGCTAATGCCTCCTTGCTTGCTGCTTTCTCCAGGTGCCCACACTCTTCACAGCACATCAGCATCCTTACACAGCCTACTTTTTGCCACAAACCTCACTGCTCTATGTTACATTTCCTTCCATTTGACTTGACCGTTAGTGAGTGATTGTTATGAACTGGGTATTTTGGGGCATACAGAGCCAAGTCATGGTCCTAAGAGTCCATCGTATAATGGGAGATGATATGAGTACATTGAGTTTACAGTGTAATAAAGGGAGTGATGAGTGTTTTGTGAAAGATACACACAAGGCATGTTTTTGGGGGAGATCAGGCCATGCTTCGTGAAGGACGTTGCATTTAAGATGCACACAGAAGAACAGATAGGTTTGATAGTAAGTGGAGATGTAGGAGATTGCTTTCTAGCAGAAGCACAGCATGAGCAAAGCTCTGGACTAGCTGCTGCATTTCAAACTTTTTTTTTTTTTTAAAGATTTTACTGGGGAATTGGGGGGAAGAGAACAGTGTTGGGGAATCGAGGAAGGGGAACAGACAGGTAGACAAATTTTTTGTTCTTCAGTCTAGTTGTGGAGGACGTCACTTCACTGGCCCATGTTGGTATGATCATTGTGCTCTTACCCTGGTGAGGCAATGGGTCGCCGGTCATTGGTTGGCCGCTCACAGCGGCTCCCGGCAGCTCACATCGGCTGCCGGCTGCTCACACTGGCTGCCAGCCACTCACGTAGCTCACGGCAGTCCACTGCAGCCCCACTGCAGCCTACGCTGTCACCTGCGACTCACAGCAGCCCAGCTCCAGGTTGAGCTGTTGTTCACCGTCTTAGCTGTAGAGGGCGAGCGTCACTGGCCCTCAATGTGGGATCCGCACTGAAGCCCTGCTGTTCAGAGCTGGGGCTCCCAAGCGAGCTCTTAACCAGCTGAGCCACTCGGCCGGCCCTCAAACATTTTTTCTGATCATAAAATAACGTTTGTTCATTGTGAAAAATTCAAACAGTACAGACATCCAGAAAGTGATAGTGCACACCCTTCAGGTTGCCAACCCCACCTTTACCAATCCAGTGTATAAAGTATATATCTCTGGTTATGTTTAGCAAGAAGGCCATAGTTAACCTTGTCTAGTGCACAGTGTGGGAGAAAAAGCTGGAAAGGTTGATAGAAACCGGCTGGTAGGGAGCTTCCTAGCCAGCCTTAGCAGTTGGGGCTTTGTCCTATAGGAAGAGGGGAGCCAGTGAAGGTCTATGACAATATGGAAGCTTGGAAAAAGCAGGCCAAAATACTGATGAAGATGACTTGTTAGCTCCACATGGCCACGCGTGCCAACTTTGCGTACACATGTGGAGTCACCCCTACAAAGCCTCAACTGGCTACTAAATTTTTCTCCCATGTAGATTGTTAGGGCACTTGACCTTGTCAGATCCCTCCAGGACTCTAGGCTGGACACACAGTGACCCTGGCAGCCCCAGACCCCACCCTCACTTCCCCTCCCCCTCAGGTCTTTGGGCATGAAACTTCGAGGGCTGATAGACCGAAAAGGCTCCTGGAAGAAGCTGGATGACATCCGGAATATCTTCTGGTGCCACAAGACCGTCACCTCAGGTGTGCATATCCTGGCAGGAGATATCCATCCTCCACCCTACCCCATGCTCAGACCCCTCTGCCCATCCTGGGAAAGCACCCTCCTCCAGCCCTCTCAGGGAGACTGCTGGATTCCAGTGTGACGGGCTCCTGGTTTCACTGGTGGCTATCTCACAGATTCCCCTCAGGACTCACACATCTCCCCTTCCTCTGAGAGGGGACAAGAACAGAAGAGTAGGGACAGATAGACATTATGCTTGCCTGGGAGAGGGTCAAGGGTCACTTAGGGAGTCCTGATTCTGATCAGGGGCACTCACCTTTCTTCCTCTACCCCCACCACCAAGAGTTCTGGACTTTGAGGCCAGACTTAAGTTCAAATCCCTGTTCTCCCAGTAAACTGAGCAAATCACTTTATCTCTTTGACTTTCAGTGTCCAGTGTTAAATTGAAGATGTAACTATACCTATCTCATAGGGCTATTGTGAGGAAAACCTAAGCCATAATGATGAGCAAAGGGTTGGACAGGAGCAGGATCTAGGGAAGTAGTTTCCAGACCAATCACCCTCTCCCATTGTCCCCTAGAGTATGTCACAGAGCACTGGTGTGAGGACCAATTCTTCGGGTACCAGTATCTGAATGGCATTAATCCTGTCATGCTCCATCGTCTCTCCAGCTTGCCCAGCAAGCTGCCTGTCACCAATGACATGGTGGGCCCCTTGCTGGGACCTGGCACCTGCCTGCAGACAGAGCTACAGGTAGATGAGTTGCCATTATGGATAAAGAATGGGTGTGAAGGGTAAGCATGGGATGGTCGGGGTGGTATCCAGCTTACAGGCCTCATCCTCTGGGCAGCCCTGATCCTAACCTTTTTAGTAAATGTGGATTAGGGCCAGATGGGGCTCAGGATGGCTTGCAGCTTGACATGGGGTCTGTTGAAGTGGTGTGAGTGATCAGGGCTTACTAAAGTGGTATGAATGAACAGGACAGTTTGGAGAAGGAGGCCCTGCCTCTGTTCTGGGATCTCCAAGATCCCAAGTGCTGAGGCCAAAAGAAGGCTCTTTTAAGACAGGCCAAAGGCAGTGTCGTTAGATATAGCTGGAACAATCATGGAGAACTAGGAGCTTTGAGGATGTGGAAAAAGATGATAATCCAGTCTCTCTGGGGCAGCCAAGCCCTCAGGTACTCTCCAGAAGGCTGGAGATGTGTTTGGTGATTTTGCTGTTGTTGGATACACTGAGGTCATCTGCATTGAGAGAGTAGGAAGGACCAGATATGGGGAGAGGGGGAGAGGAGAGGATGCTGGCTTGTCCAAGCTGGGAAGCCAGGTGAGAGGTTGCACAAGAAGGGACTCTGCTGGACCTCATTCCAAACATTCTGGGAAGGGTGGGGTACCCAACGTTGGCTATTAGTGCAGGCCCCAAGCATTACTGAGTTCTGAGCTGGGGTGGTAGTGGTCAGAGAACAGAGAAGGGAGCAGAGCGCTGGTGGGGAGGGTACTCTGAGTCTCTGTTGTGCCTTCCCTTAGAGGGGGAACATCTTCCTAGCCGACTACTGGATCCTGGCTGAGGCCCCTGTCCACTGCCTAAATGGTCGACAGCAGTACGTGGCTGCCCCACTCTGCCTGTTGTGGCTCAACCCCCAGGGGACGCTAATGCCCTTGGCCATCCAGGTGAGCCTGGGGCGGGACTTCTGCGGGCGGGACCTCAGGGGGCACACTAGCAGTCTTGAGCCTCACCCCCTTATCATTCTTGAACACAGCTCAGTCAGACGCCCGGGCCCGATAGCCCCATCTTTTTGCCCACTGACTCCGACTGGGACTGGCTGCTGGCGAAGACGTGGGTGCGCAACTCTGAATTCCTGGTGCACGAGCACAACACGCACTTCTTGTGCACGCATTTGCTGTGCGAGGCCTTCGCCATGGCCACGCTGCGTCAGCTGCCGCTCTGTCATCCTATTTACAAGGTCTGAGTGACCCCCGGGCGGGGCCAGAGGAGGCAGGGCCAGGGCGGCCTTCTCCCCTGACCTTCGGCTCCTGTGACCTCATCCCCCTCGTAGCTCCTGCTGCCCCACACTCGCTACACGCTGCAGGTGAACACCATCGCCCGCGCCACGCTGCTCAATCCTGAGGGCCTGGTGGACAAGGTGTGTCCTCCCTGCCCACCGCTTACCCGATCTTTGAGGGCCCGCCCACAAGGACACTTGGCCCAGCCTACAAGCCCTGTTCGGCCTCCAATCCCATTCTACAGTTTCTGCCAGCCTCTTCTCACAAGCTCCGCCCCTTCCCTCCAATCTCCTACTTGCCCCGCCCACAAACCCTGTGCCAGCCCTCCGATCCCACCGACAGTCCCTAGCTGAACAAATACCTAAGGATTACCTCCTCTGCAAGTAATAGGACTGCAACTAGTACAGCCCGTGTTAGATCCCTATGGGTGTTTGATCCGTGGTCTTGGACTGCTTGGTTAACTGAAAAGCATCCTCTGCTGAGTCACTAGCCCCATCTCGTCCCTATGCACCTGGGTAAGGTTTGGGAGGGCCCAGGAGCTGAACTGTGATGTGTCCTCAGGTCACATCCATTGGGAGGCAAGGCCTCCTCTACCTCATGAGCGCTGGTCTGGCCCACTTCACCTACACCAACTTCTGCCTTCCGGACAGCCTGCAGGCCCGTGGCGTCCTTGCCATCCCCAACTACCATTACCGAGATGATGGATTGAAGATCTGGGCAGCCATTGAGAGGTGTGGGCCTGGGACCTTGCAACCAATCTGGCTCTACCAGGGCCTCCTGACCCAAGGGCAGTGTGGACCTCTGTGCTCATGCAGGCTGGGGTGCTTGGTGCTGGGGATTCCAGGTGTTTTCATGCCCAAGCATGGGGTACTCTCAAGGATGAGAGTTGGGGTTGAAGTGCCCTATGAAATGGCAGATAGCTTTGGGCTCGACAGGGGCTGGGCTGTGTTTGAACAGTGGAGGAAGGGAAAGACAGGGTGTCCAGAGAAGGTGAAACAGTTAGATGTGGGCTGGTGCCTCCAGGCAGGCAAGTCTTCCTTTCTCTTGGGTGCTGAGTGGGGACAGGATCCAGCATGAGTCTGGCTGTCTTCTGTGCACCTTCTCCCAGCCCCCTTTGCAGAAAAGACGCCCAGAGCACCCATGATTCAGGAGTGGGGTGAGACTTGAGGGAAGCCTAAGCACTCAGGTTCCAGTTGCATTTGAGGGTCCCTGCTGAATCCCTGTGGACTCCCAGTAGACTCTGACCAGCTGACTCTCCCCAGCCTGAGTGGCAGTGAACCTTGGATTTTTGGCCAGACTTGAGCCCAAGGTCACTGCCATGACACAGGCCTCTCTTTCCTGCAGCTTTGTCTCAGAAATTGTGGGCTACTATTATCCCAGTGATGCATCTGTGCAGCAGGATTCGGAGCTGCAGGCCTGGGTCGGCGAGATTTTTGATCAGGCGTTCCTGGGCCGGGAAAGCTCAGGTATCCTCTCTCCATTCCCCAACCACAGGCTCCCAATGACCCAGTGCTCCTGCCCTGGCCCCACCATTAATCAGTTCCTACTTATTGAAGTACATCCTATTATTATTAGCCCCACTGAACAGATGAGGAATAGGCACAGAGAAGGCTACACAGTAAATGGCAGAGGCAGGATCCAGAGTCAGCTTCCACTGTCTCCAAAACCACTACCCTGTGCCCCTCTGGTCCCTTTTAGACTTTAATACAAGCCTGAGCCCATCCATTCACTTCTGCTTGCTGAGCTGTATGGATGTGTTGCATCATGCAGTATGAGTCATCTTTGGTCTTAAACACAAAGGATTCTGGAACCCTCTCTCATACTCTCTCATGACTATCCTGACAGGTGGCCTCTCCAGCCATCAACATCTCTCACTTCCTTTGGCTTCAAGGAGTGGGTTGGTCCTGCTGCTGCCTGATTCTTTCTTATTTACTCCTGTCACCTAACCTTAATTCTTCTCTCTCTTCCAACACTGCCTGAGAGGCCTCTGAGACCCACCAACACCAGTGACCCTCTTATAGACCTCATTAGCTTAACCTCAGTGCCCAGCAGATGCCCAGACCATCTTCCCTTCCTTAAAGTCTTCCCTTAGCTCCAGGGAAAATATGTCCTGAAGCTCACACTTCTTCCTAGGCCCCTGCTGTCTCCCAGCTATTGGCTTATCCTGGATCTCTGTCTCCTCTCTCTACTCCTCCCTGACAGAATGATCCTTTCTCCTGTTTATCCTCTATTGACAAGGCCCGCTCGTCTGCCGTAGCCACCTGGTTTGTCAGCCAAGCACCTAGAGGGGTAACCTGAGTGGAATGGATGAGGAGATTAGAAAAGAAAGACACAGAGATGAAAGTTGGGCTCAGGAGGTCCACTGTCCGCTGATGGCAAAAAATGGCCCCGTTTATTGCTTGCACACAGTTTTTATAGCAGAAGTAGATTTTTTTTAGGTAAGGGGTTTTGGGAGCTTGAGGGTGTGGGGAAGCAAATGTTCCCGAAGCGAGACAAAGTATAGCAAGTAGAAACTGCTAACAGGCTGGCAGTTCATTCTGTAACTTTCAAGGTTGTCTGTGACGTAGGCTTGTTCTTTCTTCAGCAGCACAGTGGAGAATGAG
>NW_017731807.1:1295237-1297615 GCF_001890085.2 Hipposideros armiger
TAGCTGTGGAGGGCAGTGTCACTGGCCCTCATATGTGGGATCCGAACCGGGGCCCTCTGGCGTCCCAAGCCAGTTCTTAACCATTGCGCCAATCGGCCGGCCCTAAGACATTGATTCTTAATTTTTTTTTTTTAGCTGAGCCATCCTGCCACCTGTTGGCAGCTCAGCGGCAGCTCAGCTCAGGCCAGGCATCGAACCGCTGTTGCTCAGAGCTCCAACTCTTGAGCGAGCTCTTAACCAACTGAGCCACTCAGACGGCCCCTTAATTTTTTTTTATACACACCTCTTTTGGATATGAATATGAGATGTAAAAGACTGTTACTTTAAAGCTTTTTATAGTATTAGTAATGAGAGACTGCTGTGGTGAATGTAGTAGCAATGATTTTAAGCTATAAATGATATAACTGTTGCGAAGCCTTAAACTATTATTATGAATCCTAACCTATTTTTTATTTCTTATTATCTCCATGAAGGCTTGTATTCCCAGACCTTTAGTCCTGGGTCCCTCAATAGTTATTGACAGTGGACTAGAATACTATGTCCTCTACATTTGGTAAAGCTGCCAATTGTGATAAGAACCCTTATATTTAAAATTCTCCTACGACTCTGCAATTTCCAATTAGGATGATATTAGAGACATTACCTGTTGTGAGTATGTCTTTCTCTTCCTTGTCCTGCGTTCCTAGGAAAAAACATAGACATTTCCTTCCCCCACACAAGGACCAACTCTAGTCCTTCTTAGATAAAATTGTCTATTGTAAAGAAGTTGTAAAGAATTTAAAAAACTGTGAAGATGTGAAAATTTGAAAAATTTGAAAAATGGATTTAGTTAATTAAAGAGTTTACAGCATTAACAGAGTTAAGTTTACACCCAAGAATATCCATAGTCTCCCCCTTTTTGTTTTATTAATTTTTGAGAGATTGATGGGTATTGGTGACTGACCCCCAAAATAAAAAAATACTTACAGTTGACTATACTTATTTTCAAGTACACCCGAAGTTAATTAATGTTACTTACTTATACTTAAAAATACCTACAGTCAAACAAAATTCATGAACCTTAAAAGTGACCACCTTATACTTAACATTATCTAGTGTTAATTAAACTTAACCCTATGATTAAAAATACCTAAAATCTAGTATACTTGACCTTATTTTTATACTTAACCTTATACCTAAAAATACCTAAGATTAATTATCCTTAATGTTATACTTATACTTAACCTTATACTTAAAAAGACCTAAAATTAATTATACTTAACCTTATATTGAAAATTAATTAAAATTAAGATACTGGGTGGCTTTAAAAAATTTTTTATCCCATTAATATCTCCTAGGAGTTTGGAACATTTATTAGAAGATTTAAGATGGCCCATCTAATTGAAATCTTTTGTTTTTAGCTAATCAAATATTATAAATTGATAATACCATCTGGAGGTAAAAATATTATAATACATATAAAACATAGACAAGTATAGACCTCAGAGACTATATATATATAAACAGAATTATTAACAATTGTAGAGAGGACCTAAGATCTTATAGTTGTCCTATAACTTTAGGAGGCTGAAATAAGGAGTGGGGTGGGGGGAGGGGGCTGCCGCCTAGTTTTAAAAGTGCCTCTTTTTTTCTCTTTAGTTACCTCAGCCTTAAGTAGAGGCTGTTTACATTTAAGGCTGTCTGTAAGACCTTGAAAGTTACTGAGAGTTAGAGAAATCTTTTAAGACTTATTTTTGTTAAGTTGCTGAATACAGAGGAGGAAGTGTGGCTACCAAAGAGCTATTCAAGGGGCCCCGGCGCTCTGGGCCGCTGGCGGCGGCTGCGGAGGCTTGGAAGGAAGCACTTCCCACCAGGCGGAGGGCTGCTGCTTGGGCTTGTGACTAGCCCTGCCGGCGAGAACTGGGGCCGCATCTGCAGGAGAACTGCGATCAGGATTTTTGTTGTTGTTCCTCCCCGACCAGCTCCTGAGAGTACTCTGGTGGCAGGGGTTCATCCTGAAGTTCTTTATTATTACCCTCTGCACCTCCTCGAGGAATATATTTTTCCTCCAACCCCTCAAGAAGACTTTTGAGCTTCTCTATTATAGTCTGAGGCTGGCTGTCTGGGAGGCATGAAGCCTCCGGTCTAGAGTCAAGACAGTCCCTAACTAGCTCCCAAAGATTACATGTATCTACAGGGATATTCTCCGGGCCTCCTGCTGAGTAACACTCTCGCAGCTGTTCACCCACCCTGTGCCAAGTATCAGGTAAGAGTTCCCTCCTTGGGGAACCAAGGACAGGTGTCCTGCACATAAGCAAGGAATTTTTCTAGCTGATGCATAGTAACGCCACTGCCGAGGGCACGAAGCATAGTTGTGAGCATTTGCGCGAAAAGCTGAC
>NW_017731807.1:1298481-1316444 GCF_001890085.2 Hipposideros armiger
TTTCTTCAGGAAATGATAGTTGATCCCAAGAGACGGGAAGTGTCACTGGCCCTCATATGTGGGATCCGAACCGGGGCCCTCTGGCATCCCAAGCCAGCTCTTAACCATCGCGCCACGCGGCCGGCCCTCATTGTCACTCTTGAGACCAGCACACGAAAACTATAAGTCATCCTGCTATAGGACTTTTGGCCTTGCTCAGGTTATATACCCCATTGCTACTCTTCATAGCCTACTTCCCTAGTGTCACTTTATTGTGGTCTGTACATCAGGCATTGGAAAATGTAGAGGAGGCCTCTATATCTGGGTGTAGTGGAAGAAAAGGAAAAGCTAAGATTGGCACAAATATCCATCCTCCAGTTCCCCCAGCCCTGGCTTGAGGGAGGAATAGTCTCTGCCTGGGACATCTCTCAGCAGAGACTTGGCTTTCAGCTGATTTAGCACTTCTGGTGGCCACCCAGGGGAGTTCCTGTCTGGGGAGATCCAGAGAGGAGGGGTGGTTTCAGGTCACCCACAAATAGAATGAACAACTGTTGCAGCCCTACCTGTAATCAACTCCGAGGCTTTTTATTTAAACAAAAAATTTAAATATATAGAAAAGTAAAAAGTTTAATGTAGTGAACACCCATTTACTCACCACCCAGATTCAACAATTGCTAACATCTTTGCCATATTTGATTAATCTGTTTCTTTCATTTATTGCCAAAGTTTTTTTTAAAGTAATTACATATATTTCATATCTCACCCCTAATCAATATGCATCTCAAAAATGATGTTTTTCTATACAACCATAATACTGTCACCACACTAAACAAAATTGACAATAATTTCCACTATCACCCTCTTTTCTAGGCCAGATTCAAATTTCCTCACTTGGCCCATTTTCCCTCCATTGATCCTATTGATTCTGGAGCCAGTGAAGGACCACATGATACATTCGTTTGTTTTGACTCTAAAGTCTCTTAATTTAGAGCAGCACCTCCCTCCCTTTTTCTTTTTTAAAGATTTTTATTGGGGAATTGGGGGATGGGAACAGCGCTGGGGAATTGGGGGAAGGGGAACAGACAAGTTGCTGTCGTTTTGTTCTTCAGTCTAGTTGTGGAGGACGTTGCTTCACTGGCCCAAGTTGGCACCATCATTGCGCTCTTCCCGGGCGAGGCAGATCAGTCGCCGGCTTCTGGACGGCCGCTCACTGCGGCTGCTGGCCGCTCACGCTGGCTGCTGGCTACATGTGGTAGCCCATGGCAACCCACTGCCACAGGCGCTGCAGCCTACACTGTTGCTGGCAACTCATGGCAGCCCAGCTCCAGGTTGAGCTGTTGTTCAGCATCTTAGCTGTAGAGGGCAGTGTCACTGGCCTTCATATGTGGGATCCGAGCCAGGGCCCTCTGGCGTCCCAAGCCAGCTCTTAACCAACGAGCCACTCGGCGGGCCCCCAACCTCCCTTTTTAAATCACATGACATCTGACAAGGACTATTGAAAAGCCAGGACTAGTTCTGTAGAATGTCTCACTTTCTGAATATATCTAATTGCTTCCTCATGATGGCATTCATCTTGTTCCTCTATCCTCTGTAATATCTAAAGGTTAAATATTTTTGGTAAGAATATTTCTCAGGTGATGCTGTGTTCTCCACATTGCATTATCTTGGGAGACACATAATGTCAGGTTGTCTCACTATTAGTGATGCCAAGAGTGATTTCTGGGTAAAGGTGGTGACAGCTGGATTCCTTTTGGATCTTTTAAAGGGTGATCCCTCCCTGTGCTTTGCAAGCCTACTGTTAGTCATGGGCAATCCTGACTCTGATTACTCCTCTTCCTGGAGGCAGTTTCTCTTTGGGGTTGTCTGTTTCCTATTTAAGACCCAGAAGGGGATATAATTACTGTTGGTCAACTCTCCTATCTTACTTTGTTAAACTTGTCTCTGATTTAACACATCAGAACATTCTTCAGATTGACAAACATCTCTCCTGACAAGTACAAACTTATTCTACATTCGTGTTTTAAGGTAAAACTTTCATTCATTAACTTCAGTCAGTATGCCTTTTGCTCCATCTTTCAAGGGGAAAAACTAAATAATATGAGCTACAGAAAAATTCCCATAGGTGATCTGACTGCTTTAGTTTTTAATTTTTAGCTCTCAAGTTTGGAATATCAACTGTGAACAGAACATTCAGAAAATTTCCACACACTCACAGGCAGATACCCAGTCCTTCCTCCAAACCTCTCTGTCTGCTCTGTTGCATCAGTTTCTCTCCAGTCATCCTGACTCCAAAATCTTGGAGCCATCTTTGACTCATGTTCCCCTCTGTCCTTCTCTCTCTCTAAATCCAGTTGGGTGGCTAACCCTATTGTTCCTATTATTTCCCATTGTCACCACCCTAGTCCCAGTCTTCACTGTTTCTGCATTGTGGCAACTGCTTCTCAACCAGTCCCTTCTCTCCCAGCCTCTTGATGCTTGCCTGCCAAGCCTGCAGGGCGCCGCCCTGGTAATCCTCTGAAATAGTGCCCAGAAACCACCTGGCCTGGCACACTGCTGCAGCCTCACCCCCAATAAATACCCTCTTTGACCCTTCACCTTGTTAAGCCCCATTCCTTCCCACTGTGTCTTTTTACCCTTTCATGCATTCACTTCATTCAACCAGTCATTACTTGGCTCTTAATATGTGTTAAGTATTGTTCTAGGTGCTGGGGTTCAGCAATAAACATGACAGAGAAAAATCCAGGCCTTCATGGAGCTTCAGGCCTTCATGGAGCTTCAGGCCTTCATGGAGCTTCATGTGGGGAAGTACAGATAACAAACAAATATGTCAGGTGGCTATGAATGCTAAGAAGAATGCAACAGCATCAGAAATCATTAGTGTGTCAAGGTGGGGGGATAATTTCAGATAGGTGGTTAGGGAAGGCCTCTCTGAGGAGGTGATGTTTCAGTAAGGATATGAAGGAAGTGAGAGAGCTGGTTCTGTGGAGATAGCTGGGGTAAGAACATGCAGGCAGAGGTGGGAGTGCAAGGCCCTGAGGTGGGAGCATGCTGGTAGGTTTGAGAAATATCAGGAAGGCCTGTGTGGCTGGACTAGAGTGTGAGGGAGAAATGTTGGAAAGGAAATGAAGTCAGAGAAGAAGCCAGAGCCAAATCAAGTAGGACCATGGTGAGCTAAGTGAGGTGGGAAGACCTTAGAGGGCTTTAGCAAGAGGTGACATAACTGTATTTATTTTTCTAAAGGATCGCTCACTCTGGTTGTCAGGAGTAAGGTGGAAGCAATTAGATTCATCCAGGAGCGAGATGATGGAGACTGGATAGTGGTGGAGACTGAAGGTGGTGAGACAAAATTGGCTTCTAGAAGTATTTGCTGGAAAGTGCAATATGAGATGAAAAGAAGAGTGAGTGCACAGGATAGAGTATTGAAATGGGACCACTGTGGGAGGGAAAGGTGTGGGGAGTGTGTGGGGGTAGGGAGTCAAGTATTAGGTTTTGCAGATGTAAAGTTTGAGATGCCTCATAGACACTCAGGTAGAGCTGTCAGGTAGCAGCTGCAGATTTAAGCCCACTGTTGAGTCTAGAGTTCAGGGCCCAGGGGGAGCCAGAGATGTGAACTTAGGAGTTATCAGCCAGTGGGAGGCAGTTAAAGCTGTGGACTTGGAAGAGACCAGTGAGGTGCTGAGAGAAGAGGGCTGAGGGCTGAAATGCCTTCCTCTGTCATCTTTTTTCCATTCAAAGTTCATCCACTCTTACTCAGGGAAGTCCCTTCTCTTCCTCCAGGGGTGTCCCCCCAATCACATTAGCCCCAGTGCCCTGCCTGCCATCTCCTCAAAGAACCAGGCCCTGGCCTGAGAGCTTTCTTCTGCTTCCATCACTGCAAACTTATAAGTAGCATATTTTGGTCGCCTGCCTCTGCCACTAAGCCTGGTGCTTGGTGATCTGCTACTGGGTGTTTGGGCAAATCTTGGTGAACTGAGTAGAATTAAATCATTAAGTGCTAATATGGGCCACAGATAGAAGTGCCTTGGCAGTCAGGGAGAGGCAGCTTAGCTGTAGGCTTGAACCTGGCTCCCCTTCTGTGAGCTCTGCCAGCTAGGCATTTCTAGTCTGATCCCAGCACCCAGCTCCTATCCTGACCCCCTTCAGGGACCACAAGTCTTGGTGATGACCCATCCCTAACCTCAGCTCAAACCTAATTGTAGTCTAATGACAGTGGTGGCCAAATGTTCAACCCTCGCTTCCTTACTCTCCCCCTGTGCTGAGCCCCAGCCCTGAGCTGCCCCTAGGAATCCAGTCTCCTCCATCCACACCCTTTTTCCTTCCTCCCACACCCAGGATTCCCACGCCGGCTGTGCACCCCAAAAGAGCTGGTGAAGTTCCTCACTGCAATCATCTTCAATTGCTCCGCCCAGCACGCTGCTGTCAACAGTGGGCAGGTTAGGCTGCAGAGGGCAGGCCTGGGGGACATTGGGACACACAAGGTTAGGCTCAGCAATGCATGTGAGGCCAGAGTTCAGGTTGAGAGCATGGGTGGGTTGGGGTCCGGGTGGGTTTATGATTAGGGATGGGGTTGGAGTGGCGACTGGGTGGAGTGAAAGGCTGGTGTTGGATGATGAATGGGGTGGAGCTGGGTCCAATGCTGTAATGGTAACTTGAGTTGGTATTGTGTAGGGAGTAAAACTTATGGGCTTCTGTCATGGTTAGGATGCAGCCAAGTGGAGTATCGGGTTGCTCTGTGTGGCACGCCAGCCCAAGGCCCATTTCTAGGGTTACCTCCTCTCTGGGTCCTCCTCCTTCCTCGATGAATCACTCCACCCAGTCCTGGAACATTGGGTGGGGAGTGACAAGGGGTGAGCCAGGCTCCTGTCCCACTTCTGGAACTTTCTACCCCATACCCCTCCCTGTCTTCCCTTTCCACAATCCCCTCATTTCCCAGCTGTAAGACCTGAGATAGTAGGGGCAGGATCCAGGATGATGATGATAGAGCTGGTCCTTCCCCTCTGGCCAGTTGGCTCAATTGGGGTGGGGGGTCTCCACAGCATGACTTTGGGGCCTGGATGCCCAATGCCCCGTCATCCATGAGGCAGCCCCCACCCCAGACCAAGGGGACGACCACCCTCAAGAGTTACCTAGAGACTCTCCCAGAAGTGAACGTCACCTGTAACAACATTCTCCTCTTCTGGTTGGTGAGCCAAGAGCCCAAGGACCAGGTGTGTGTGTGTGGGGGATGGGGTGGGAGGGTGTGTTGGGTGGAGGGGTGGGTGTTCGCAGGGCCTGGGCAGTGGAGGTGGTGGTAACTGTTTTAGGGGAGCTTGGGGACTGACTGATGGCATTTATGCCCACTGCTGAACTGCCTTGGGTTCTTCAGTTTCTTCAGGAAATGATAGTTGATCCCAAGAGACAAGATACATTGATCCCAAGATACATTGAAGCAAATACCAGTTTAGTGGCTGGGGTACACCATCCATCCATTTCAGCAGTTTATCCATCCATCCATCCATCCATCCATCCATCCATCCATCCATCCATCTATCCAACCATTTATTCATCCATCAGTCATTCATCCATCAAACACTCATCCATTCATCTAAACATTCAACACACATTTTTTGGATACTTCCCATGTGTCAACACAGCACTGGGCACCAGGCATATAAAAGTTGAGCGAAAACTTCCTGCCTTCAAGAATCCTACCATCTAGCTGAGGAGATACACACATAAATGAAAAAGGGCACCACAGTGTTGTAGGAATTATTAATGTACTAATTCCTCCATTTGAACATGTACTTCTTGAACACCTGCAATGTGCAGACACTGATGGGCAGATATTAACCCTGTCCTCATGAGCTTACTATAGTCTAGTGATAGAGGTGAGGACAGGGTCCTGTGGAACCTGACAGAGTCTGGGCAAACCCAGGGAGGCTTCTTGGAGGAAGTGACATTTAAGCTGAAACCTGTTTGGCAGACAAAGGAGGACCATGGTTAATTTCTAGGCAGAGGGAAAGATGAAACCAAGTGAAATGAAGTGAAGTGAAGGCCAGAGTCCCTTGGTGTGTCTATGAAATCACACATGGTTCAGTGAGGGCACAGTATTCATTCAGAGGACAATGTGGAGCCACTGAAGAGTTTTAAGCCTGTGGTGACATGGCTAAATTTGTTTTAGCAAGAGTGCTTCTTTGGCTGTGTAGATGGATGGGAGGCTGTTCCTGCCTCCAAAACAGGAGGAGGCTGTTACATAGGCTAGGCCTTATGTATGGGAGCAGCCCTTTAATCACCAATTACCCTCATCTCCATTTACACACTGGATTATCAGTCATGCCTCTGCCCTCCTGGTCTTGTTCACAAGTTCTCTGATGTTACACGAATATACTCATTTCTCATACTTGACTCCATTTGGTGCAGATAGTTTATCTCCTTAACAACTTTTAACTTACCATCTCATAGCCTGTGAATGCCAGAAACTCATCCCTACATCCTGATCCTTTCTAGTCCCATCTCTCAAGGGTTTGGAGGCATTCATTTCTGTCATTATAAAGTAAAATTCTCTCTGCTTTTTGTTTACTCACAGAATACTCTATTTATACTCTCAATACTCTCACTCAATACTTCGAGCCACTAAATATGTGGCAGTTTTCCCACACCAAGCAATTCTCAAACACTAGCTGGGTTCCCTATAATTTAACTCAATTCTGACACTGTCTACCTGGAGACTGAGGTTAAGGGCTCAGTAAAACAAGATTGCCCCTCCCCCCATGCAAATAGCCAACTGAAAGTCCAGGTTGTCACCTGTGCTTCTGACCAACCAACTGTGTACATCAGAGGTTTCTACAACCCCCTCCTCAGTTTCGATCATTTGCTGGAATGGCAAACAGAACTCAGGAAAACAGTTTACTTACTAGATAACTGGTTTATTATAAGAGAATACAAATCAGGAACAGCCAGATGGGAGAAATACACAGGGCAAGGTACGTAGATAGGGGTGCAGAGCTTCCATGCTCTCTCCGGGTATGTTGCCCTCTCAGCGCCTACACATGCTCACCAACTTGGAAGCAATCCAAACCTGTAATTCAGGGATTTTTATGGAGGCTTCATTACATAGGCATGGTTGATTAAATCATCGGCCATTTGGGGATTAATTTAACCTCCAGCCCCTCCTCCCCTCCAGAGGTTGGGGGATGGGACTGCAACTTCCAACCCTCTAATCACATGGTTAATTCCCATGGCAACCAGCTCCCATCCTTAGGGGCTTTCCAGAAGTCACCTCAGTAACTCAGGTGTGGTTGAAAGGGGCTTATTCTGTACAGCAAAAGATACCTGTAACACTCTATCACAAAATTATAAGGGTTTTAGGAGCTCTGTGCCCGGAGTGGGAGAAAAACCAAATATATATATTTTATTATAAATCACAGTATCCCCATGGAGAAGAATGAGGAGCAAGAGGATGAGGGTGGAGGGTTCCCTCCCCGAGGGCCACTGGGAAGTTTAATCTGGAAAATTATAATAACAACAACCACAATAATAGCAGCTAATATCCTTCTTGAGGATCTATCATGTCTCAGTCATTAAATCAGATAACCATATGTCCACTATTTTAAAATACAAAATAAATAAGTAGCTATATTTAAAATGCTTACTACAGTACCTGACGTATAAATATTCAGTAAATAGTAGTCCCATTTTATAGGGGAGAAAACTGAGGTTCAGAGTCACTAAGCAATTTGCCCAAGGTCACACAGCTAATAAGTAGGTTTTGAACACAATCTGTAATATTTCTGTGTTCTGCTTTTTTTGACAGCTACACTATAGTTTCAGAAATTAGATGTCAAATTAGTAAATAAGACATAACACTGATTCTTTGAAAAGACCAATGAAAATAAGAAACCAGAGACAATTCTAATCAAGAAAAAAAAGAGAACATGAATGTATAACATAGGAATGGGCAAGTCATATGGCCATAAATACAGAGAAGATTGAAGAAATTAGAAGAAAATATTACTTACAGTTTTATGCAAACAAATGCGGAAATCTAGATGAAATAAGTGATTTTCTAGGAAAACATAAATAAAATTTAACAGCAGAAGAGATGAAAACCATACATAAAGGAAAAGGTTGTAAAAGATCTGACCCCTATCCTTGCAAAGAGAGATTCTAATAAACCTTCAAGGAACAAGTAATTCCTAAATTATTCAAGCTGCTTGCAAGTATAGAAAAAGGTAGGCTTCCCAAATCATTTTACTGGGGACCCTGATACCAGCACCTGATAAAGGTAGTGCTCTTAAGAAGGGAGGTGGGTCTCAGGTAGAGGGTTCCCATCCTAGATATGCACTTCCCACCTACGTGACCTTGGATATGTAACTGGGCATCTCTAAGCCTCAGTTTCTTTATCTGTAAAGTGAGAACAATAAGAGTACCTGTCTTAATTGTTGTGCCATTGTAATAATCCGTGTAAAGTGCTTGCAACATGTTAGCTGTAATTAAGAAATAAAATTATAAACTTGTTCCACTTAGCTACAACAATCTTAAAAATATATCATTAACCAATGAAGGCCAATAGTAAATAGTAAAACAATAATACACCATGATGAAGTCTAGTTTATTCTAGGAATGAAAGGAATGAAAGGTTGGTTCAACCTTATGAAATCTAACAATATAATTCAATACATCAATAAAGAAACACACCATATAATCATCTCAATATAGGTTGAAAAAGCTTTTGGTAAGTGTGAACAGCCATTACTAATAAAAAGTTCAGTGTAAAATGAAACTCTCTTACGAGTTTTGATAAAAAGTATATTTCAGAAAAAAACCCCACTGTACTTATGGTGCAACAATAGAGGTCTCCTCGTTAAAGTCAGGGACAAGAAAACAATGCCCAGTTACTGCTGTTATTTAGCACTGTTCTGGAAGCTTTTGCCATGCAATAAAACAGACAAAAATTTTTTAAACATCAGTATTATTGGCAACAGTTATAGTATATGAAGGTTATATTGGACGAGAAGTGTGTGTTGGTTAGGAGGCCAGCCCCATGAACTAGGATGGTGAACTGGTTGTATGGTGTGATCGTGGAGAGAGGGCAGTCCTGTACTGCCACAGGGTAGAAATGACTGAAGCTCATTGCAATATTTCTTGATTGTGGTTGGCCATGCTGTATAGTGTGACAGTGTATGGTAATGGTGATTGCGTTGGCAAAAGTTTCATTATGCCGGGTAATTGGGAGGATACCTCAGACCTGGTTGTCTTCAGGGGTTGAATTTTGTGAAATTGTGAGGTAATTAGGTGTATTCTTGGGCATATTTGCTGGAACATGTTTACATTGATTTTTTTTAAATTAAAATTTATTAGGGTGACAATGGTTAGTAAAACTACATAGGTTTCAGGTGTATAATTCTATAATACATCATCTATATATCACATTGTGTGTTCACCACCCAGAGTCAGTTCTCCTTCCATCACCATATAGTTGTGTTATGAACGTGGTTATGTTCTTTTATTTCACAGAACAGTGGACCAGACACTGGAAGGGACCTTTAAAGATTTTCTAGTTCAATCCATCCATTTTCAGATGCAGAAACTGAGTCAGAGTAACAGGAAAAGGGTTACCAGCAGAGGGAGCACTAACCTTAAGTTGGCTGGCTTCCGGCCCAACACTGTGGGTTGTGAGTGTCAGGGCATCTCCCGTGCGGGATGTGAGGAGTGGTGGCTTGAGGCTGTGATTTGAAGGGCTTGCGTTTACAGTAGCTGTGGCTGGTTCAAGCCCTTAGAAGCAACTTTGTATCTGTTGGCAAATGTGGTCCCTCATTATTCTCCATCCCGTCCTGAACATCATCCTGACACCCTACCTGACTTTCTCCCAGCGGCCCCTGGGCACCTACCCGGACCAGCACTTCACCGAGGAGGCCCCACAGCGGAGCATTGCTGCCTTCCAGAGCCGCCTGGCCCAGATCTCACGGGACATACGGGAGCGGAACCAGGGCCTGGCGCTGCCCTATGCCTACCTGGACCCTCCCCTCATCGAGAACAGTGTCTCCATTTAAACCCCTCTCCTACCACCTTGAAAGAAAGGCCCAAACAAGCGGAGGGCCAGCTTCTCCCAGTCCTCCAGGCTCTTTCTCCCTCCCTGTTCTCAGTTAGCCTGAACTATCTCCTCTGCAGGTGGGGACTTTTTCCACCCAAGATGACTCTAGTATCATATAAACTGGGCCATGAGCTGTGAGCGACCAGTACAGCAGTGCCCAGGGTGAGAAACTGCTCACTAAAGTCAAACGCATAACAGACCCTTCAAAAGGAAGAAACCCCCAACACCTCTTGCCCTACTTCGGGCAGCTTCTTACTTCCCTCTCCTATCATTACTATTACTATTTTATTAGTAATGACTGTTCACAATTATCAAATCTACCTCTTCCCATTGGGACCCCCCAGCTTGGGACTCTGAGCTTCCTTTCCAGTCCTCCCCAATTCCCAAACTCTTTCTCAGTACCTTGTCTGTTTGTTTCCACTTTCCTCCAAGCCTAGGACTAACCAATCCAACTTCCCTCTCTGGAAGAGCCTGGAAACTGGGCAAGAAAGGATGCGTGCCCTAGATCTGCCATGTGCTCCTCTCTGACTCCAGTATCTTTTACGGGGAGGGTTAGAATTAGATCCCAGCTTATCTGGACCTCTAGTTACAGTTCAGGCCAGGCTTCCTGACCTGAGTGTGTACAGGGTCTCTCCCCAGCTCTTGTCCTATCCACACTACCATACCCCTCCTTTTTTTGTTTTGTTTTGTTTAGTCCTTGAGCCCATTAAGTTCAATAAAAACCAACATACTTGGCTCCCATTTCATTTTTGTTTCGATGTGTGTGTGTGTGTGTGTGTGTGTGTGTGTGTGTGTGTGTGTGTGTGTCTAAGATCTTGGAGAAGGATGGAGCAGCAGTGAGTCCTTGGATCGTCTGTTCTGGAGACCGAAAACCTCCCAGTTGAATCCACCACTTAGCCAGGCCCTACATTCCCACCTTCCCTTCCCAGAGTATGTCATCCATCAGGAAATGAAGGAAGATCCAGACTCAAGGGGCTGACAGGAAAAAAGCATGTGTGTTTGCAAAACCTGAGAATCCAGCTTCTGGGTGTGAGAGTTGTTAGTGTTGCTACTGAGATCCAGTTCCTCTTCTGGATTCATGGAAGACTCTAGCTCTTTTGAGGATGGGTGGAGTCATGGATGAGTTCTGGCTAACAAGCTAGGAGCAGAAGGGATGCAGGTCATCTTCAGGCTGGAACATATAATTACTGGCATGAGCCCTCCAGAGTTCTCTTCTCTCTGCCTCTGCCGTTTTGGAAGCACTTGTTGAGATGACACTTCCATCACCTTCTGCTTCTGAGGGACTAGAGTGGAGCCTCCTGCTGACCTGAGTTGGACATGGAGCTGAGAGAGAAATAAACTTTTGTTGGGTTAAGCCATTGAAATTTTGGGATTGTTTGTTGTTGCAGCACAATCTAACCTATCCTGACTGAAACAGATGATAATCTTGGGAGTCTGATGGTCTCCCTTCCAGCCCTGTCCTTAAAAATAGAGATTTATGCAGCCCTTAGGTCAGTCATCCATATTTTTCACTACACCCATTCAGCACTTTCCTGTTTTTTGCTTCCCTAGACCTCAGATCCAGACCTCTTAACCTCCTGTGTCTCTTGACCCAAACTCTGTGCCTGACCAAACTCTGCTCATGGCCTCTCTTTGATCAGAGTCACATTGCCTGTGGTAGGAATGGGGGTAGTCTTTGGTTATGCCAAAGGTTAGATTTGCACTTCCTGCACCTGTGATCCTGGGAGGATTCCCAGGTTATTGTGTATGAAGAAGTGTGTTTGGAGATATCTGCATATTCCAACCTAAGCATTTAGTCAAAATCACTAGATTTTGTGCATTTTAGAATAAAATCAAAGGACTAAGAAATACCCAGAGGCGCCCCCTTGTGCCCAGGAGGACTGTGACAGAGGTAGGATGTGCCCACCCTGTAAACCTGGACTTTGACTTAGAACAGCGGACCAGGATTCCCTGGAGGGAAGTCAGGCACTCTCAGGCAGCCTGTCCTTCCAAGAGGATGAACACCCCTTGGCCTGCACCAAATTTAACATTAGGAGGCATGCCCATCCTAAAAATGCCCAAGAGTCGGAGAGGAAGGAACCAGGGAGAATCACTGGAATTTGGTTTTCCAGAAAGCCAGCTTAAAGGAAGATTTATTGAGGAGACACACCCAGCTGCACGTAGAACTCTGCCTGGGCTCCAGGCACCTCTGGGAACAGGATGTGGGGAGAGAGCTCATGTAAAGCTCAAGCCCTGTCAGATAGGAGACTTCCTCCAGCTGGCACTCTGGACCCCTCTGTGCTTTTTGGTCAGTCTGGAAGGCTACTGGTATAGTGGGAAGAACACCAGCCCTCTTTCCCCAGCTGGCCTTGAGAAAATCCTTCAACCTCGATGGCCCAAATCTGTCAGATAAATGGGAGGGTCAAGAAGACTTGGAAAGTCCCTCCAGCATTGACATTCTAGGATCTGCTTGCCTCACGGCTCCTGTCTCCCTAGACACTATTTGAGACTGTGAACTCCCCTGGCACCATCCCTACTTCCACTGGCTTATAAGGAGACAGACAACAAACAGAAATAAACACACAAACAAATAAATCATTTCAGATAATTGTAGTGCAGTCAGGAGATGAAACCAGGCAGCATGTTAGCATTACTCAGGGTGGGGGGTGGGGGGGAAGCTTTAGGTCTGGTGGTCAGTGAAGGCCATTCTGAGGAGTGGCAGTTGAGTTGAAACCTGGATGATGAGAACAAAACATTTGGGACAGCTTGGGAGAAAGGTGTTACAGACCAAGTACAGGGCAAGTGCAAGGGCCCTGAAGGGCATGTGTTTGAGGAATAAGGAGAAGGCCAGGGGGGCTGAAATAAGGTAACTGAGGGGTGGATAAAAGTTGGGTCATGCACAGTGCTGTAGTCCACAGTAAGTCCTTGGGCTTTATTCTAGGGGCATCGCTGTATTAAGCTCTGGGAAGTTTTAAGCAGAGGAGTGACCCAATTGAATTTTTTGCTCTGTGTTATAGGGGGGTGGGGCCCCAGGGGTTGCCCCCTCTTTTGCAGGGCTTGGGGTGGGGCAAGGTAAACGGGTGCCTCAGCAGTGAAGACTTGACTTGCTGTGTGGGTGGCCCATTGAGAGGCAACCCTGCAAGCTCGCATCCTTTCCAGGGGCCTCTCCCGCTCTCTGGGTCCGCCCCGAGTCCAGGAGAACCAGTTCTTCAGCCCAATGAGCACCTACCCAGAGTCATGAATCCACGTTTTGGTCATAACTGGGGAGTGCCCCATTGACATCATCATGCCTAATTCCATCCATGTCCCCAGCCACGTTCACATCCTTACCAATCCCATTTTCATGCCTGTTTCCCTCAGGAACCTGATTCCCACTTTAGACTTGAGCAGAGACACCACTCCTGCTTTGTTGGTAGAGAGGGACTGGCTGGGTGGGGAGACCTATTGATAGTGGATTATGGCTTGATAAGGCAGTTTTGGGGGATGGAGGTAGATCCCCACCACTTATGGTGATACCCAAACACTTCTACAACATCAGCTCCTTTCTCTATTTGCCCAAAGTCTCCTCCCACCCTACCCTCAGGTCACCTGTGTGCCTCTGCCTGCTCCCAAACCCTCACAGAGTGATCTTACCACTAGAGTAGAAGGTTGAGGCTGGGCCTCTCACCCTTCTGCCCCAGGACCCTTTGTCCCAGAGGAGCCTGGAGGTGCAGTTTCCCAAGCCCCTTAGCCTCAATTCCTACTTTACCCCACCCTGTTCCTCACCAAGCCTTAGCAGCCCCTTGGGGACACAGTCTCCAAGAAAGGGGAGTGGCTAGAAGACAGGAGGCTAGGAGAGTTTGCATCATCAGCCTCCTACCATTCCCCAAGAGTCATCAGGGTAGCTGAGCAGAGCCCAGGATGGCGGGCCTGACCGGCCTGACAGCTCCCATCCTCAGTGGGGACAGCACTGTGCCAGGCAGATGAGACAGTGCTGCCAGTCACCCAGGGTGGGGGCATGACCTTCATCCCCAGCCTTCTCCCCCATCCTGCCTCCATCCCCTTAATCCATCCCCCCTCCACCACACACACACCACTCCCTGCCCTTCAACTCACCCTTACCCCAATTTATCTCACCTCTCTGAATCTTCACCCTAATTCCAAGCCCCTTTTTGGAACAGTTCTTAATCCTGACCTTGTTCTCATCACTAACCCATCCAACCATTAAGAATCATGTTTCAAGAATCTTCCAGGTACCAGGTATTGTGCCAGGAGGTGGGAAGAAAACCATTGGTTAAATGACAGTCTAGTCTAGTGGGGAAGATGGACACCGATTAAAAATGTTAGTTACCGTGCTGTGAGAGCCATTAATAGTTAAATTTAGCCTTCCTTGGTGAAGCAATTCTCAAGCTAAGATCAGAAGGAAGAGGAAACATTAATCAGGTATAAAAGGTAGAAAAGGACAGCATGTGCAAAAGCCCTGTGATTGGAAGACGCTGACCATACTTCCTTCATTTCTTTACTCAAAAGGCCCTTCTCAAAGAGCTCTTCCCTGGCCACTCTATATCTAAAGTTTGCTCCCTTATACTTTATATTATCCTTCCATGCTTTGTTTTTTCTCCTCAGCACTTAAAACTATTTAACATACTGTTTAATTTGCTTGGTGATTAGGTAATATTGTCTGTTCCCGCACTAGAATGTAATCTCCAGGAGGGATTTGCTTTGGTTACAATATATTCTTAGGGTCTGTCACAGAGCTAGGCATATAGTAGGGGCTCCATTGGTGTCTGATAATGGTGAATGAAAGGCACCTAGTCCCAGGCAGAACAGAGCAAAGGGGAACATTGGTGGGGGATGAGACGTATGAGGTAGGCCATAGTCATGTAAAGGGATGATGCCATTATCTCAAAGGCAAGAAGGAGCCACTGCCAGCCTTGATCCGGGGTTGGAGGGGATGAGGGTGACATGAGCAGATTTAGGTCTTAAAAAGGTCATTTCACCCCCTAAATCCAACCATATCCATATCCCTAAGCTCAACCTGAATTGCAATCTCATCCTTATTCCTCACCCCATAAGGAACCTCCCAGAACCTTCTCTCTATCTCAGAATCCCAGCTCCTTTTGGCCTTAACTTGGCCCTGGCACTGTGTGACCTTCCCTTGATGGTGACAGAAGGGTGCCACCAGGGAGGAAACCTGGGCTGGTGCTTCCTAGGTGGCAGGAACTGCCCCTGGGAGGCAGAAGGAAAGAGGGCAGGTCCAGAAAAGGGGGATGGGAATGTGACTCTCTCCTCACTCTCCCTGGGTCTCAAACGCTATCTGCTGAGAGTAGAACTCTGAGTCTCTCTCATAATATGATCTTAGTCCCAACACCTCCCTGGACTCAGCCCTATCCTGAGGCCAATCCCATCCCAGTCCTCATGGCTCTGGTTTCTGTGATTCTATCAGAAACTGGCCCCCAATCCCAACCTCCTTTCCACTCCAGATTTATTTTCTTCAGAGCACTTAATATCTAAAACTACAGCAAATGAATTATTGTTTACGGTTTCTTATCCTCTCTCCAAACTTCAGCAAGCTCTGTGTGTATTTCATTTCTTCTTTGTATCTGCAGTGCCTAGAACAGTGCCTGGAACACTGTGTGTTCTCCTTAAACATCTCCTGAGTGAATGATGGCAAGGAGGAATGAATGACCTGGTTCCTGACAAACCTAATACCATTGGAGCCCAACCCTGATTCCAACCCTCTTCCTACCTTCATTCTTTTCTTTTTTCTTTTTGGAGGTGGAGGGGGGTGGGAGGTAAGTACTTTAGCAAATTGAATGATAACATAGATACAGTAAAATGCATACAGTGCTCTATATGTCACTCAGATCAAGATACAGAACATTTCTAGCTCCCTACATGGCTCCCCCATTTCAGAGCTACTCACTAGTCTGACTTTTATAAGAATCACTTGGTTTTGCCCGTTCTTGAACTTCGTATCAATAGAATGATAGAGCATGTATTCTTTTATGTCTGACTTCTTCCACAGAATGTAATTATAGTAAGATTCATCTATGTCATAGTTCATTCTTTTTTTTAAATTGCTGGGTAGAATTCTATGTTATGATTATATCACAAGTTATTGGGTTATTGGAAAAGTCATGATGCATTTTTGCAAGGAAAAACAAAACATACGTCATGACTTTTCCGACAACCCAATATATATCCATTCTTTAGCTTTAGTTCTTGTGCCCCAAGTGTACAACTGTCTTCTACTTTTGTAATCAACCCAAATCCCTCAGCTGATCTTGGCTCGGCAGGAAGTAACAAACTCCCCCTCCTCCATCCCTGAACACCCTTCCCTGGAGCCTCTCTGCTCCCTAGGGTTCCTGAGCTCTAGCTTCCTGTCATGGGCTCTGGACCCTGGGGCAGAAGGATGTGCCAGCCTTCCCTCTGTGGCCACTACTTGCCCCATTTCCCAGAGAGGAATGGCCAGGCAGCAGGCCAGTTGTACAGCGAGTTTGTGCTGCACCCTCCCCTCTAGCCCCCACCCACTGGGAGTCCCGGAACCAATGCAGTAACCCACTGCCCATGGCTCTGCTTACCAGGGGTGCCCAGCTCTGCAGCCCATGGAGGCGGGCAGAAGGAAGGAGCTTATTAGGCTGATAAAGATCTGGGGGCCCGCCCAGACCCCTCCCCCAACTTCCCTGAGGCCCTGGCTCAGGCTGGACTGGCTCCCCCACCCTGAAGTCTCCTTCACTCAAGGCATCTTCCATCCGCCCTCTCAGAGGCAGGCCCAGCACCCTGCCTCCTGTTCCTCCCTGTCAGTTTCCCGAGGGCTTGCAGCCCAGAAGCCTGCTCACCAGCCAGGAGCACGGCCTTGCCTCAGCCTGCCTGGCTCCCACCCTGCCTGCCAAGGGCAAGAGCTTCTCTAGGCTCTGGGTTGTTGGGGGGGGGGGCAGTCATCCTTGCCTCACTTTACTACCTCGGGAAGCTGGCCCTTTCCACTCTTCTCTGTGTGTGGCTTCCCCTGCCTGGCTTGGGCCCTCCATACAGCACCTCACAGTGTCTGGGATTGAGCTTCCTCCTGAAGAGCGGCCATGGCCACCTACAAAGTCAAGGTGGCCACGGGTACCGACTTCTTGTCGGGAACAATGGACTCCATCTCGCTGACCATCATCGGGACCCAAGGAGAGAGCCATAAGCAGCTGCTGAACCACTTTGGGAGAGACTTTGCAACTGGGGCGGTGAGTGTGTGTGTGACTCTTTGTGTGTGTGTGTGTGAGTGTGTACTGTATGTGTGAATATGGTGTATGTATGTGTATGTGTGAGTGTGGTGTATATGTGTGTGTATGTAGTGTGTATTATGAGTGTGGTGTGCATATGTGTGTATGTATGCGTATATGTGTGAATGTGGTGTGTGTATGAGTGTAGGTGTGTGGGGTGTGTGCATGTATGTGTGAGTATATATGGTTTACATGTGTATGTGTGATTGTGTGTGTGTGTGTAGTATGTGTGTGTATGTGTGACTGTGTGTGAGTCTGGGGAGCACGAGGAGGGGTGGAGGTGTGCAGAGGAGGGGGACAGAGCTTGACGAGGAGACGTTCGGAAGCCCTGGGAGAGGTCTAAAAGCAGTGGGGCTCCAAGGAAGACTCTGGATGCCTCTCACCCCAGACCTGGCTCCCAACCTTCCATGGTCTTTGGACCATTCGGTTCCTCCCTAGTCTGTCACCTCTCATCCCTTTTTGGTCATTCCTCATCTCTCTCCCTCACCTTTTCTCACCTCTTCTCACCTTTCCTCTCTTTCCCCCTTCCTCTCCTTCATTACTCACCCCACATCCCTCATCTCTCAACCCTTTACTATTCCCTTTATCTTTCTTTTCTTTCTTTCTTTCTTTCTTTCTTTCTTTCTTTCTTTCTTTCTTTCTTTCTTTCTTTCTTTCTTTCTTTCTTTCTTTTCTTTCTTTCTTTCTTT
>NW_017731807.1:1316489-1338697 GCF_001890085.2 Hipposideros armiger
TTTCTTTCTTTCTTTCTTTCTTTCTTTCTTTCTTTCTTTCTTTCTTTCTTTCTTTCTTTCTTTCTCATCCCCTTTTTCACTCCCTCTTCCCTTATCCTTTCCCATTTCCTCTCTCCCCTTCTTTCTCATTCCTCTCTCTCCTATTCTTACTCACTTTTTCTAAGTTAAGGTGTATCATAACTGGCTTAAATTCATATCGCAGTCTCTGTGACTTCAAATGGCATCAGACTATCCTGTCCAGTGGGAGTCTGCCTGCTCCATGATGGAAGGCACCCTTTGCTGGGCCCTGGGCCCTCAGACCTGATTTGAGTCAGGTCCAGCCACCTGCTGCTATGTGACCTTAATAGATCACTCTATGTGGCCATTTCTGAATCTCCACATCTTCAATGATAGGTTAGAGAAAATGGGGCTGTTTGGACCACCTCTGCCTGCTCTAAGACTAGGAGGTTTGAGGGCCATGAACTCCACTTGGACTCCTTTATACAACAGCCCTTGGGGGTCTGCATGGTTCCTGCAGCCTCAGACAGCTGGGGAGGTGGGTGGGAAAATGGGACCTTAGGAGCTCTGAGTGGAGAAAAGGGAGGGTCTGGGTCCTGCCTAGCCCTGGGTAGAGGGGTCCAGCAGGGAACAGTCAGGTTAGAGTGGTGGGAGGAGAACCCAAAGATCAGGTCACTCCCATTCAGGGAGGTGAGTGTATCCCAGCATGAGCAGGGTCTGGGTGAGGGGCCAGACCAGTAGGAGGCCTGAGAAGCCAGGGTTGAGTCCTACACACTCAGCTGGCCCTGTACCCTGCCCAGGTGGATGAGTACACTGTCCAGTGCCAGCAGGACCTAGGGGAGCTCATCATCATCCGTCTGCACAAGGAGCGCTACTCCTTTTTTCCCAAGAGCTCCTGGTACTGCAACTATGTGCAGATCTGTGCACCCAATGGCCGTATCTACCACTTCCCTGCCTACCAGTGGATGGATGGCTACGAGACCCTGGCACTCCGGGAAGCCACAGGCAAGCCCTCATTACCCCATCTCATGCCGTTAGGCCTCTTGCTCTGGCCAAGCCACTTCAGCATGGTCATTCTGGGCTCCCCACAAGTCAGCCAGGAGCCAGCCCCACAGGGATCCCCAGGAATGTCTGCCACTCTCACGCATCATTCTCAGCCATTGCTGCCATGCTGGGCCCAGCTTGGGCTGCACCCTGAGGAATGGAAATGTATGTGGCATGGAGTGACCCTCAGGGTGTCAGGCTCCCAGGTTCTGGTGGGAGACAAGTGTGCTCTCCGTTACCTTTACTGTCCTCTCCTAGATTCCTAGATTCTCCTAGATTCCCATGGGTTGCCTGGCCATTCTAAAAGGACCACTTGCTACTCTGTGTACAGCCCTCAAGACTCTGGTAGGATGTCCTATTTATGCCAAATAGCATGTCCTGCTACTCCAAAAAGACTCCCTGTTACTCCAGCAGGGTTCTGTTACTACAACAGGATACCTTGTTGCTCTAATTGGATGCCCCAGCACTCCAACTGCTGCCTTGTTTTTCATTAAGAAGGCTGTTAGCTCAACAGTTCTCCATGGTATTATAACGGGAGGACTCGTGCCTTATTATGATGCTCTGGGTTCCTATTGGGTTGTCGGAAAAGTCATGACGCATTTTTTGCAATGAAAAACATAGAAAAAATACGTCATGACTTTTCCGACAACCCAATAATTGAGCATTTTTTAGACTGATGGGATGTTTTGCTTTTAAGGACTCCCTGTTACCCCATCAGGACACCTTATTTCTCTAACAGGACTCACTGCTACTCCCAAAGTCCCCTCTTTGATTAAGAGGGCTTGTTACTCACACAGACTGTTGGGGTTTTCCTTGATGGCCCAGCTGTTTTCGAGTTGCTTAGTTGCTCCCATGCAAGAGTAACAAGACCTGAGTGCCTGAGCTCCTTATGTCTACCCCTTCCAGAGCCCTTGTCTGGCGGGCTTGGGCCTTCTTCCTAATATGTGGCCTCCCTTGAGGTAGGTGGGAGGGAAGGGCAAAGCTGAGGGGACCAAAGGTCTGGAGCTCCATTTTCCCCACAGCTGACCACCCTCTTCTGTGTTTCATTTTCCTGTGGCAAGAGCCTTTACCTGGGAGCAGGGGGACAGGGGCTGAGCTGGGGAAAGAAGAGGCAGGGGCAGAGGGAGGCAGGCCTGGGGAAGGGTGGGGAAACCAAAGGGAGGGTCTTATTGGAGATGTGGGGCATCTTCCCACAGTGATAGGTCTGAGTAACATGGAAGCAGGGGACAGGCAGAGTGATGCTGGGTGGCAAGGCAGGAATGAGGTTGGGTGGGGCAGCTGACACGCAACACCAGGGCAGGGAGACTTGAGTCACCTGCTAGGTCCTTAAAAGAGTGGGGCTCCCACCCTGGGGATGAGGCTGAGCTGGGGCTCTGGGTTGAACAACTCCAGGGGATACTGTTCACTCAGAATACAACATGAGCTAAGGCAGGTGGAGGAGGGAGGGGCTAATGAAGGGGACCTTGAGGAAAAATGATGAAACTGTAGTGATAGGCACACGCCAGCCTGGGACTACCAGCCTGGATGCTGGAGAAAGACAGGTGTGGATTTGGATCTCAGCTCCACCATGTACTAGCTGGACACCTGGGTACACTTGTGAATTCTTTTGAACTTCAGTGTCCTCATCTGTAAAATGGAGCTAACAACAGAACCTACTTCATAGGGTTGGCGTGAAAATCTAATGAGACAACCTCTAAAAGGAGTTTTTAAAAAGCTTAACAAGTTTTGGTGGTTGTTATTGGGTGGTGGGTGAGTAGTCAGAAGCAGACTGCCTTGGTTCAAACCCTAGCTCACTGTTTTCTCTCTATGTAATATTGACTGTTTTCTTCTTGTAAAATGAGCAATGCAATGTTTTCCCTTAGCTGAAACTGTGAGGGCCAGAGGTGTTTTGAAATTCAGATTTTATATATAAATGCACACACACACACATACATATATAAAGATACATACATATCATATATAGATGTATATATATACATATATATATACACATATATAGGTGGATATATAGTGATATATCCACCAGAGCACCCCCTAATCAAATATACTAATATCTCTGCAGCAAAAACTATGAATAGCTACACCAAGTGAGTTAAATAAAGACTGTCTATAGCTTCAAGTAAATTTTGAGCAGGTTTTGCTGACCAAGGAATTTGTGCCTGACTTGTAGAAAAAAAAATAAATGAACTCGATTTGTATAGCTTGCTGGATTTTGGAATTGTGGAGAGCAGGTTGTGAGCCTATGTTAGTCACCTGATTTATAAAGTTGTTCTTCTGTGGATTAAATTATTAGTAGAAGGAAAGTGTTTAGAAAGTGCTCTTACCTAGCAAGTGCTAAATAACTGTCATTATTTCAGTGGGTCTGGAAAAGGGACTTCCTTCCAGCAGCAGAGCCCAGTTTGAGGGGTAGAGTAAGAGGGAAGAGGGTGGTTGCTGTTCCTTTTGTCTGAGTTTTTGGGAGGAGACACACTCTCCGTCTGTCTCCCAGAGTAAGTCTTCCCCATCCTTAGCTGTGCCCCATCCCCCGACCCCCAACCCAGAGCTGACCTGGGGAGGCAGGATTGAATTCTGATCCCTGAAGTGGGCAGGGGTAGGCAGAAGCTGTGGCGGGGGGATGAGGGGGGTCCGACCTTGAGACCCCTCTTTGGAATCCCTACAGGAAAGACAACAGCAGACGACACACTCCCAATTCTTCTGGAGCACCGACGGGAGGAGATCAGAGCCAAGCAGGACTTCTACCAGTGAGGGGAGGGTGGCAGGGGCTGAGGGAGGTCAGGGGCCCAGTGATGGCTTTGCCCTCTGTCCCTGAGATGGTGCATGGCCATCAGAGCCCGTCATCTTGGCTTCTCTTTGCAGCTGGAGGGTCTTTGTTCCTGGCCTGCCCAACTATGTGCACATCCCCAGTTATCGCCCTCCTGTCCGGAGAAACCCCAACCGGCCTGAGTAAGGACCTGAGGCAGCCCTTGGGCCCTCCCAGGGCAGACCCCTGGACTCTGCCCCCTCCTTGAGCCCTGGACCCCAGGTGCGGATTCCCAGCCCTGTACTCCTTCTGCAGGTGGAATGGTTATATCCCCGGATTCCCGATTCTCATCAATATTAAGGCCACCAGGTTCCTGAACTCAAATCTCCGCTACTCTTTCATCAAGACAGCCTCCTTCTTTTTGCACCTGGGGCCCATGTGAGTGTGTGTCAGTGGTATGCGGGTGGTGGTGGTGAAGGCTCCTGAAAAGACTGCCCCTCTCCCTCTGCTCCATGCTCTCCTCCACCACAGCCCCAGAGGTTGGAATAGCCAGGAAGGCAGAGGGAGCTGAAAAGACAGGCCAGAGAACCTGAGAGTTGAGATTCAGAGACAGATCTAGAAAGACCTTGGGCTATGGGCCGGGGAGACCCTGAACCCAGAGATGCAGAGAACAGAGACTTTGAGACTCAGAGGCCTAAGTAGGGTAGGGCGGCTCTGCCGCGGTCCCAGCGGGCGTTGGACAGCCTCCCTTGAATCCCATCTCCTAGGTCACTGAAGTTGAAACTCCGTGGTCTGTTGGACTGCAAACAGTCGTGGAAGAGACTAAAGGACATTAAGAAAATTTTCCCTGCCCACAAGTCTGTCATCTCCGGTATGGGGTGGGGCATTTCGAATGGAACACGGGGAACCCAGTTATCTCTGGCAGAAGGAACCCAAGACAAGTCCAGGAGGCAGGACCCCCACGTCAGGGCAGTGGGGTGGGAGGAACCCGCGAGCCTGAGGCAGGAGTCCAAAGTTGGGTGCGCGCGCCCTCTAGCGGCCCCTTGGAAAACGTCGCCTGGGCCCCTTTGGCCGCTCAAGGGGAGGCTGAGGGCTTTTTCGTTTTCTTCTCTGGTGTCCATTGCCTTCTCCTGTCCTGGGCTTTGGCCCCATGCCTTTCTGACCCTGATGGGGACAAGGTCGCGCGTCGTGACGCTCCTGCGTCATCCCTCTCACCCAGAGTACGTGGCTGAACACTGGACAGAGGACAGCTTCTTTGGGTACCAGTACCTCAATGGCATCAACCCAGGCCTCATCCGCCGCTGCACGAGGATTCCAGATAAGTTCCCTGTCACAGACGACATGGTGGCCCCGTTCCTGGGCGACGGAACGTGCCTACAAGCGGAGTTGGAGGTGAGGCCTGGTCCAGCGGAGACCTCCACGGCCTGCTGGCCTTCCTCCCTCCCTGGCATCCCCATCTCTCCCCACCTCTGCTGCCCGCAGAGAGTTCCACCCCCTTCCGTATCTCCCACTGGGCTCCTGGCCAACCCCTGCATCTGGGGGTCCAGGGCACACTGTATCCAATGTGGGGGTCATGGGTGCCCCTGTTGTTGGCGCCTACCTGCCTACCCATCGCTGCTCCCCTCCAGAAGGGGAACATTTACCTGGCAGATTACCAGATCCTGGAGGGCATCCCCACTGTTGAACTCAACGGCCAGAAGCAGCACCAATGCGCCCCCCTCTGCCTGCTGCACTTTGACCAGGAAGGGAACATGATGCCCATTGCCATCCAGGTGCTTAGGGTGCAGGCCCCACTGCTGTGTGAGCATGTTGCCAGTGTGTGAGCCTCTGTATGTGCATGAATGTGTGTGTGCACTTATGTGAGTGTGTGGGTCTGTGTGTATACTTGTACGCCCCTTTCTATGTGAGTGTGTAGTGAGTGAGTCAGCCTCTGTGTGTGTGTGTGTGTGTGTGTGTGTGTGTACATGTGAACCTTATGTCCCTGTATGTGCACCGATTTGTAAGGGCTTGTGCCTGTGTAAGTGTGTGCATCTGTGTGTAAGCATGTGTGTCCATATAAGTGTATGGCCCTGTGTGTGCATCTGAGAATATACCTATGTTTATGTATATCCTTATCTGTGTGTGTGGCTGGTGGCGAGCCTGGTGTGTGGCCCTGTAAGCCTTGGGCTGAGTCTCTATGTGTCCGTATATGTGCACATCTGTATGCTGCCACCGTGTGCCACTCATGCACACAGTGCATGAGTTGTGCAGTGCACAGTTGAATGTGGCAGCCATGGGGTTGAGATAAGAAAGGTTTCTCAGAGGAGGCGGCTTGTGATTTGGTTCTTGAAGAATCAGTGGGAGCTACCAGGTAGGAAAAGGGACAGGGGAAGGGATTACAGGCTGTGGAAACAGCAAGAGCAAATGTGAGAAGGGAAAAAAGGCCTTGTTGTCCTCTGGGGACCAGAAGAACTGGAGTGTAGGGCATGGAGTTTTATACCTCCTCGGACTCCCCTTGGCCTCCTTCCTGCAGTGGGGGCCCTTGTGTGTGTGTGTTTTTGCCCTCATCTAACCCTCCCTCTTTACCCATCCTCAGCTCAGCCAGACCCCTGGGCCCGATTGCCCCATCTTCCTGCCCAGTGACTCTGAGTGGGACTGGCTGCTGGCCAAGACGTGGGTACGCAATGCTGAGTTCTTCTGCCATGAGGCCATCTCCCACCTGCTGGGGACCCACCTCATTGCTGAGGCCTTCTGCCTGGCTGTGCTGAGGCAGCTGCCCATGTGCCACCCCCTCTACAAGGTATGGCTTGGACAAAGGGATCTCTGTGAAGCATCACTGCCCTCACCCAGCCTCAGAAAGCCACTTGGTTCATTCAGCTGTTAGAGGGATTCCAGTGAGACTTGGAGAGGCAGCTGGGGACCCACAAGAGAGGGCTTGAGTGGGGCCTTCTTGAAGTGAGAAGGTCTGATGTTGCACAAATAGGGGTACCAAGGTCCTTTGGGGATAACTTCAGTTCTCTCTCGTTGTGTTCCTTGTTTTCTCTCATAGCTCCTCATCCCTCACACCCGATACACCATCCAGATCAACAGCATTGGGCGGGCCCTCCTCCTCAATGAGGGGGGGCTCTCTGCCAGGGTAAGACTTCTGCCCCCAGTCCCAGCAAGATATTTGCTTTCCTTCTGGCCTTTGCAGTTAGACTAAAAGCAGGACTTCCCACTTGCCTTTAGATCATGAGGGGGCATGGAGATGGGAGACTGGTTAAGGTGGTTGCTGTGTCTACAAGGGCACAGAGGCAGGGGCTGGGTGTGCTGGCTGAAGTGTGAGGATTTCGGAAGCAGGGAAGGCTGGGCGGGGGTTAGAGGAGCACTCACTAGATTGTGTGTGAGGCAGATGTGAGCCTCAGGGGAGAGGACTTGCAGGGACCCCAATGGCCCCAGTGTCTGCCTCCTCCCTGACAGGGTACGTCCTTGGGCGTGGAGGGCTTTGCTGCGTTGATGGTTCGGTCTCTGTCAGAGGTCACCTATGACAGCTTCTACCTCCCCAATGACTTTGTGGAGCGTGGAGTACAGGACCTGCCAGGATATTATTATCGTGATGACTGCTTGGCAGTGTGGGGTGCGCTGGAGAGGTAAGGTCAGGACAGCAGTGGGTGGCACTCAGGGTGGACACCCTGGGATATTGCAGGGGGTGTGGGGAGCCTTGAAGTACTTGAGCTTGGGTCTGGTGACATCTTCTGACCTTGGCAAGCTACCCTTGCCACCTCTGCCCCATAGGACTTGCCCACCCACAGGCTTGGGGCAGCTCTGGGGCCAGGGCATCCTGGGGAAGGTGGGAGCAGCACAGTTGGGCAGGTCAGGGAGAGGGTCCAAACTGAGGCTCTGTCCCCTGGTCAGGTATGTGACAGAGATCATTACCTACTATTACCCGTGTGACGCAGCTGTGGAGGGTGACCCGGAATTGCAGTCCTGGGTGCAGGAGATATTCAAGGAGTGCCTACTAGGGCGTGAAAGCTCAGGTATGGGCCTGGGCACCTGGGCATCCAACAGGGTACTGGGGCTGTGGGGTGGGCCCACCTTGGCTGGTCCAGACCATGTCTCATTGGGGATTGAAAGAGGTTAAATCACTGCCCTAAGATTTTGACATGGCCCTGTCCTGTCCCTTGGAGCAGGGGCATCTTGAAGAGGTTGGGAAAGAAAGCATGACTGGCCATTGGTCCCTGTCCAAGCTCAGGGGCTGTGGATCATCTCTGTAGAGACCTGGAGGGGTCCCAGTCCCCCACCCCATACACAAACCTTTGCGGACTGAGAAATGGGACATGAGCTCAGACAGGAAAGGACAGAGTGTGTTGTAGGTGGGGGAGCTGGCAGGCCCCAGGAGTGGGGGAGAGCATCCTGAAGTCATGCCACTTGGGCACCCACTCTACAAGTATTTAGTGAGCATCTATGATGTGACAACCACTATGCTTGTTACTGGGGAGGCAAAAGAGAATGAGACAGCCGCCGCGAGGCGAGCCACCTTGCCTCTCGGCGCCCCCTAGATGCTCTTAGCTGAGTGTCCCACAGGACACCCCCCCCCCAAAGCATTTACTTTGAAAATTAGAGAATGAGACAGGTGAAGTTGCTGCCCTCAAGAACTTCACAGCCTGGGGGAGGGGGAGTCTGCTCAAGTAAAGATGGAGTTACACTACAGCAGGACTGGTGCAGTTAGGAGCCCAGGGGAGGCACCTAACTCCGCTTGGGGAAGGGTGGCGGGTAGACAGTGGGGGTGGGAAGCAGCAAGCTAAGATCTAGCTGAGATCACAGCTAAGATCTGCAGGATGAGGAGGTTAGCTATGAGATGATAGAGGTGGGGTTAGAGAGTTCTGGGAGCTGCTGACAAGTCCCTGCAACTAGAGCTGAGGGTGGGAGATAGGCAGGCTCCCAGTGAAGCTAAGGCTGAAGTCATGGGCAGGGGCCAGGTTGCACAAACTAAGGAGTTTGGAATTACTCTGGGTGCCAGAGGGAGCCATGGAGGAATTTGCAAGGAGATCATATTTGTGTGTTAGAACATCAGGCTGTACCAGCAGTCATGAGACAGTTTGGGAAGCTACTGTGGTGTCCAGAAGGAAGTGACAGGGACCTGACTAGGGTGGGGGCTGTGGGGATGCAGAGAATTCCAGAGAGAGAGTTGGGAAATAGAAATGACAAGACTTGGTGACTGGTCTGGGTTTGGCAGTGGGGCCAGGTGAGGGGAAGGAGGAGCCAAGGGTGGCTCCCAGGTTTAGAGTTTTCACAGCTGGGTAGATGGCACAAGTCATTCCTTGAGATAGGAGCCTGCAGGGAGGGACAGTTTAGGGAGGAAGATGATGGGTCTGATTTGAATGTGTTGGACTTTTGGAACCTGGGGTCACCATGGCAACCCGGGCTGGCTGCTTACTTGGGACAACAGGGGAGAAAAGCAAGAAGCTTAATTAGGTGTGCTACCAAGAGCCAAACTACTGAGAAATCTATCTGGAGCGTGCAGTCTCAAAAGAAATGTGAGTGTGGTGGGGACTGGATAAGGGACTGTACTGAATCAGGGCAAGAAAGCCAGGATTCTTCCAAAGCTTTCCAAAGCCAGGATTCTTTCCCCTCTGAGACCTGGGACTAGAGAGGTCCCCCTAAGGGAGCTAGATCCGAGAGCCCCATCTCAGGCAGCCCTGGAGGACATCTGGCCAAGGCAAGTTGAGGCTCCCTCCCCAAGGCTTGTAGTGTGGTCTGGGGATATGGGGTTGTGGCCACAGGAGGGACAAGCAGGCAGGATGAGGGCAAGGAAGTGGTAGCTTTAAGTGATGGCAGGACATGTTGAGCAAGGCTTGGTTGCGCCCTCTGCCGGCCAGCCAGGACCAGCGCAGAACTGACGCTGCCAGTGCCTTGCCTTGCCCCACAGGCTTCCCCACGTGCTTGCGAACCGTGCCTGAGCTGATCCGATATGTCACCATCGTCATCTACACCTGCTCTGCCAAGCACGCAGCTGTCAACACAGGGCAGGTACCTGTGCTCACCAGCCCCTGCCCCAGCCCCTGCCCCAGGCCCAGATCTAACCCTAGTCCCTGCCCCAACCTCAAACCCAACCTCAGCCAAAATCCCTAGTTGGGCCTGACCTGTCTCAATCCAAGTTCCAGCTTCAATCCCAGCCTCAATTTAAACTCAGAGTCCCGGGGTGCTCTCTGACCCAGAACCCCTCCTCTACTCCACCTCCAGTTGGAGTTCACCTCCTGGATGCCCAACTTCCCATCATCCATGCGGAACCCACCGATGCAGGCCAAGGGACTGACCACTCTGGAGACCTTCATGGACACGTTGCCGGATGTGAAGACCACGTGCATCATCCTATTGGTGCTCTGGACACTCAGCCAGGAGCCAGACGACAAGGTGCCCTGGGGTCTCAGGGTGCAGGTGGGGTTGGGGGAACTCTGAACATAGGCAGGGGGCTGGGAGCTGAGGGGGGGGCAAGACAGGAGGAGGATGTGAGGGAGAAGCTCCTGAACGGGAAGGGCGGAGGGGTGGGGGCCCGCTGTGTCCCAGCAGCTCGGTTCTGTGCCCACAGCGGCCTCTGGGCCACTTCCCCGACATTCACTTCGTGGAGGATGTCCCGCGGAGGAGCATGGAGACATTCCGACAGCGCCTGGCGGAGATCTCGCACCACATCCGCCAGCGCAACAAGTGCCTCCGCATTCCTTACTACTACCTAGACCCGGTGCTGATTGAGAACAGCATTTCTATCTAGGACGGCCCTTCTCGCCTCCTCTCTTCACACCCTAAGCCTGGCTGTTTTCCAAAAAAAAAAAAAAAGAAAAAAAAAAAGAAAGAAAAGAAACAAATCGCTTCAAACACAAGCACTGGATCTATCAGTTTACTGGCGGGTGGGGTAGGGTGGAGGTTAGGGGCTGGAAGGCCTGGCGCTGCAGGGCTCAGGCTCGCTCACTCACACCATGATGCTGTTCTCCACCACCGCGGGGATCCAGGTAAGTGTAGGGTAGCACCAGGCCCCGGTTCCGTTCCCTGCTGTCCTGGGAGGTCCGGGCCAGGTGACTCTGGAAGGTGGCAATGCTCCACCACGGAGCATCCTCGGTGAAGTGCTCCTCCAGGTAGGTGCCCAGAGGCCACTGGGTTCGACAGGAGAGAAGGCCGGGACCTCCACCCCGGACAACATGATGCCCTCGGCCCCTCTTTCAACCCATCTTAAGCCCCCCTACCTAGGCACCCAGACCACCGAGGAGCCCCTTCCACCGGAAAATCCACTCAACGACACAGAACACCACCCGAGCTCCCACCCACGTAGGAACCTAGACCACCCAAGACCTGTCCAACTTGAAACATAAACCACTCAGCCACCTCGGCAAAAGGCCGTCCTAAGCCCAACCTATTGAAACCCCAGACCTCTCTAAGCTCCACCTACTAGGAACCATGCTACTCTAGACACCTATGTCACTCCCAGAAACCTAAGTCACTCTAGACCTTGCCCACCGAGGGGACCAGCCTGCTAAATGCCCCTCCAAGAATACCATTGTCCCTCAGGACTCCTTCCTTACCCCACCCACTCTCCTGGAACCTGAGACAACCACCTCCACACCCACCCCTCCACCTCTATCCTGGGCCTTGCTTACAGTGTCCTTGGTTTCATTAGTGGTACCCCAGAAAAGCATGAGGGCATGGCAAGTGGCATTGACCTCAGGGAGTGAGGCCACCAGGTCTGTCTGGCTTTTGGATGTGGGCAGCGGGAGCCTCATGGTTGTGGGAGTATTGGGTACCCAGGCACTGAATTCAAACTGACCCCCTCACATTCAGTAAGCACAGGGCTGCCGGTGCTCCTGCTGGGTCCACTCCTCCCATGACTCTGCTTGTCCCCAGGTCTGGCACTGGCTCACTTGGCCATTGTTGGTGGAAGCATGTTGAGCTGAGCAGGTGAAGATGGTCATGGTGAGATACTCGATGAGACCAGCACAGCTATCCAGGGTGCAAGGGACCCCTAGAAGGGGATAAGGTGGAGAGAATGGAGCTGAAGCCTGAGGGGTTGCTGCCCTGGGGAAGTGGGTCTAGAGGGTGGAAGACTGGGATGGACACCTCACCTGAGCTCATGCGTCTTAGAAAAGCCTCCTGGAAGATCTCCCTGACTCAGGCCTGCAGCTCCAAGTCTCTGCTCACTGCACTGTCGTCTGGGTAACAGATGCCAATGATATCGGACACAAAGCTGGGGATCCAGGAATACATGGTGACTGTTCAGTGGCTATACATCCCAGGGATGTGAGTGGGAAAAGCTGCTGAGACCAGCTGCCCAAAATGAGAAAACTGAGGCTAGAGAAGGAAAACGGCCAGTCACAATTGTATAAACAACTGAGCGGAGCTTGAAACCTGGAGGCCTCCATCTCTACCAGGAGGTGTCAACGGAGGGCCTGAGAGCCAGAGTTGGTTTGCAGATGCATTTTAATTGGTTGCCAAGGTTTTTTTGTTTGTTTCTTTTTCAAGTTGAATCAATGGCCAACATTTAAATATTACAAAATGTCTAGTTTCTCCAGAAAGATCTGGCTATAGTCATAGCTGAGTCGCCATTGTCCCCATTGGACAAACATGAGTTCTCCACCAGCCACAGTTACTGCCCACCCCTTTTCCCTAGCTTTTTTTCTGCTTGCTAGCCCTGTAGGCATTTGCATTCCAGCCTTTCCTGCTAGATCAAGCCACAGGGAAGGAATAGACACCAGGCTCTTCGGTGTTGGGACTGGTGGATTGGGTCCATCTTCCCCACTGGTCCCCAAAGGGCAGAGCTGGGTCTGTCTTGCTCACCATGACATCCACCCCCAGCCATGGGAGGGCTCATAGATGCGTATGTGGATCCATTGCTAAGAAGCGTTTTGACACAGGCAGCTCCAGCAATGGGTGTTCATAGTGGGGTGTCTCTGGGGTCTTCAAGTAGAGGTGGAGCTTGAGCTGGGTTTGAAGAAGGGGTAGTGGTTGGATAAGGAGAGAGGGAGAATTGCAGTGCCTGGCCTCCCTAGGCTCAGTGTGTGCTGAGGAGGAAGAATAGAAATGAGGGGCGGCGGGGTGCAGATTCCAGAAGGGCTGAGATACCATGGTAAACACTGCATTTCATGTGGCAAAGAACAGAACCTGTGAGGCTCATGAGCAGGGCTGCCCTAAATCCCTGTGCCTGAGGAAATTTGTTAATGGCAGAAGATGGGGACCCACATCAAGGAGATGGGGAGGCCAGACATTAAGAACACCTGACCAACAGTGTGGAGGCCAGAGACATCTTAAGGAGGTCTCCCATGAGAAGGATTTAGAAGGAAACCCTGGAAACTTTATCTATGGGGTGAATACTAATAATAGCTAATGCTCAGAGAGCACTTCCTATTCACCTGAGGGTTGTTTGTATGGCTTTACTTTTTTTTTTTTTTTTAAAGATTTTATTGGGGAATTGTGGGAGGGTAACAGCGCTGGGGAATCGAGGGAAGGGGAACAGACAAGGTGCTGTCCTTTTGTTCTTCAGTCTAGTTGTGGAGGATGTCGCTTCAGTGGCCCAAGTTGGCACCATCATTGCGCTCTTCCCGGGCGAGGCAGATCAGACGCCGGCTTCTGGACGGCCGCTCACTGCGGCTGCTGGCCGCTCACGCTGGCTGCTGGCTACACACGGTAGCCCCTGGCAACCCACTGCAGCAGGGGCTGCAGCTCTCCGTCGCAGGTGACTCATGGAAGCCCAGCTCCAGGTTGAGCTGTTGTTCAGNCTGGCTGCTGGCTACACACGGTAGCCCCTGGCAACCCACTGCAGCAGGGGCTGCAGCTCTCCATCGCAGGTGACTCATGGAAGCCCAGCTCCAGGTTGAGCTGTTGTTCAGCATATTAGCTGTAGAGGGCAGTGTCACTGGCCCTCATATGTGGGATCCGAACCGGGGCCCTCTGGCATCCCAAGCCAATTCTTAACCAACGCGCCCCTCGGCCGTGTATGGCTTTACATTTAATTCTAATAATAACCTATGAGGTAGGTGCTATTATTATTCCCATTATCAGATGAAGAAACAGACACAGAGGTTAAGTGACTTGCCCAAATTCACACAGCTGGGAAGGAAGAAAAGGAGGCAGGAAGGGGCTTCGAGACAGCAGTGTGTTTGGTCAGAAGTGGGGCGGTGGAAGAACAAACCAACAGAGATGTAGCTAAAGCTAAGGCTCAGGCCACAGGGGAACTTTACCTCTCTGTGGCTACCCAGATCTGGAGTGCATCATCTCAGTAGTAGTAGGCGAAGTCCTGAACTTATCGGTCAGCCAGTTGGTAGGGTAGGCAGAGGGAGCAGTAGGTAACGGCCTCCAGCCCTTTGGCAATCAGCTCCAGGTAGTCCACCCTTCCTGGCAACGTTGACTGTAATGAACAGAGAGCCCTCTGCTACCAGAAGCAGGGGGCTCAAGACCAAACCTCAGCCCCTCCTTGCCCCCTCTGCCAGGATCCCAGGCCTTCCAGGGCCCTGACCTGGTCAATGAGCTTTCCTGGTGGAAAGAACACAGTGCGGGCCATGATGTTGATGTGGAAGGTGTAGCTGAAATGAGGACTAAGCCGCTGGGGAGAACCAGAGTCAGAGGTTAGATAAAGAAGTCCCATGTACCCCACAGTTCTGGGACCTGAGAGGAGGGGTCCTTCCTTCCTTGAAGATGGGGTGACACATGGGCAACTGCCGCAGCATGGAGAGAAAAAATGTCTCCATCACAAAGTGAGTTCGAAGCAGATGAGTGACCATCTCATGCACCAGGAACCCTGAGTGGCGAACCCAGGTCTTGGCCAGGAGCCAGTCCTCAGCCGTGTCACTGGGTAGGAAGATGCGGCTATCTGGCCAGGTGTCTGAGTGAGCTGAAGTTGGGGGAATAGGGGAGGGTGGGCATCAGGCCGAAGCTGGCTTCAGAAAGTGTGGCCCATCACCATTTCCTTGGGGCCAAATCACATGGTCAGCTCACTTACTAGCTGTGTGTCCTCAGGAAAGTTAATTAACCTCTCTGTGACTCAGGTTCCTCATCCATAAAATGAGGTTAATGATAATAATCCCTTTTTCCTTGGATTGTTCTGAAGATTAAATGAGTTAATGCTGGTGAAGTACTTATGACAATGACTGCACTCAGTGCCATATGAGTGTTTCCTCTTGTGATTACTTCTAATATAACAGGAGAGGAAAGAGTTGCTGAGAGGTGAATCTACTTAAGGCCATCTTGTTGGCACATGTGGCAAAGCCTGCTTGAGGGCTACTTGTACCAGCCCAAAGTTATCCAGATCCCCAGTTGTATGGGGCAGAGAAGGGAAGGTGTGGAGACATCTCCCAGAAGGGGTTTGTTTTTAACTGTTGGGAGCATCATTGAACTGTCAAAGGTGCATGATTCCGTGGAGTTGATTTTGAAACCATATCAAGGTGCAATTTCTTCTCTGACACTAAATATCACAACCTTTCCATCAAGATAAAAATTGAAGAGGACAAAACAGAAAAACTAGGGAAAAAAAACAGACTAGGGAGGGGTGGGTAGGATTAGATAAGACACAGTGTTTAGCACTAGGAATGGCAGCACGTTTCAGTCATTTTGAAGGTGTGATATGCTCCCTGTCCCACCAGGGCCCTGCCTTGCTGACCTGGATGGCGAGGGGCAGCAGGGGCCCACTGGGGCTCTGGTGCAGCAGGGTCAGGGGGGCAGCTATGAACTGGGACCATCCATTAATGATGTTGGGGTGGAGACCTGAGAGGATGGCATGGTACAGAGAACCACCAGGTACAGAGAACACCCCTAGGGGAGAAGAGGAAGCGGGAGAGGGCTGAGGGAGGGGACAGCCCTGTGCAGTTCTGGGAAGCTTGGGGGAAAGAGAAGGAGTTACTCTGTACCCACAAGTATTTCACTTAAAGGAACCTCATTCCTTGGAGCCAGTGGGGCATTCTAGCCCAGAGCCACCTTCTGATTTCAAAGCAAGAGGAGTATTGGAGGTGCTTCTGCTGTGGCCAGGTCCAAGCTTCAAGGATAGACTCCTGGAGGACAACACCTTATGATCCAGAAGGCACCTTCCTGGGTTTGGGCTACACTTCATCCCAGTATCCCACATGGAGTCGGGGCTGGATAGTCATTCTGGGAAGCACTGAGCTGACCAGCTCTGAGTTATCCTCAGTAACCATGACAACTCAGTTTCCGAGCTGTGGGGTCCTGCCAAATGCATGGAACCTGGCAAAGTACCAGGAGAGAGCATTCCCCACTCAGCCCTGCCCCTTCAGCCTTTGCCACCGCAGAACAACACCCATCCCTCCACTGATAAGCAGGAGGCATTGACTCAGAGAAGTGGCTGATCTAGCTGAGAAAGAAGGCTTGACAGGAGTGGGTGGGGATGAAGGAGCAGCCAGGACTGGGTGGGGGAGATGGGGTCTGGGAACCCGGACATCTAAGCTCCTGAAGGCACTGGGAGGAGAGGGAGGGAGGCTGGATCCCTGGGTCCCTCACCTCCAACTCAGCCTTCAGATTGGTTCCAGAGCCTAGCACCAGGGCCACCATGGCATCAGTGATGGGGAAGTTCTTTGGGAGGCAGTGACAGCAGCAGATCAGGATTGGGTTGATGCCATTCAGGAACTGGAAGGCGAAGGAGTCCTCCCTCCAATGTTCAAACACATACTCTGCAGGGGTGTGGGGTGTGGGGAGGATTAGCCTAGTCCCCAGAGACCCAAGTCCCCAGCCCCCCAGCACTACCATCACTTCGAGGACCCAGGTCTCCAGCTTCTCAGCATGATCACTCCCTGATATTCTCTTTCTCCTACCCCATTTGGTTGGATGACTGTACTATTGACAGGTTTCTCAGAAAATACAGAATTGGAAGTTTGAGTTCTACCTGAGGAGTCACCAACTCCCTTAGCCCCACCCATTTGGGGGACGTCTTAGGCAATCTGTAGTGTGCATGAAGACTGCATCTAGTATTCAGCAGAATTTGAGAAAAATCAGAAGACTGAGGAATGTTGGATACCCGCAGAGCCCATCCTTCTAGCCCATCCTTCCTGGCCTCTGCTGTATGGGAGTCCCTCCAGTTCCCTGATGAAACTCACAGGGCCCATGTCTTATTGTCCTGCAACCTTGCCATGAGACAGTTTGGATAATTTATTAAAATAGAATTGTCATTCACAAAGAGAGTTTGCACCACCTTGAGATGTATGTAGCATTAGAGCTAGGGTTTTTGAGCCAAGGTTCAACATGTATAGTGTGAACCGAAGGTCAGAATGTACAGTTGGAACCACAGTGCACCAAGGGTGCACACATTGAAGAGCAGAAACTCCTGAATCCTTTGACTTAGTTTGGTTTTCAAGTCTGCATGCAAGGCACCAGGCCCCAACCCAGTAGGAGGCAACTTTGAAAAGGAAGTCTTTCTGCCTCAGATGTCTTTTCCTAATTTGCTGAGGATATTCACCAGACAGATATTTCCAGTTGTTCAGAGCAACTCAGTGTTGGGGGCAGTTTGAAGATGTAGTTATGAAGTCAGTGGAGGTGCATGACCAGCTAACAGACCCCAGGGCCCTAACTTAATTTTGCCAGCCTTAGGAGCTTGGCTTACCACAAAACAAAGGTTGTAGATGTCCAGAGATGGCAGAAAAGGAGTGCTTGTGCCATGAAGTGTTTGTACTTGCCTTGACAAAAAAAGTGTTTGTATTTATCTTTACTTTCTGGCCATTCTTTCTGAAGCCCTGATGAATGAGAATGACTCCAAGAACAGTAGGCCTTAAGCCCATCCTGAGGGAAAGCGGATGCCCCAGGTGGGGCATCCTCCCTGGGTCCCTCAGCCCCCACCAGAGGCCAACCCTGCCTGCAACCCTGGGTGACAGAAAGTGTGTCTTCTCTTCTCAGAGCAGAAATGAGGTACTGTGAAGGACAGGGTGGGAACTAGTGGCAGAGCAGGAGTCCTGTGATTTCCAGAAAGTTCCAATTCCAGCTCTCTGGTTCTTAGTCCTGCAAGGTGACCGCTACAGACTCTTTGGCCCTGCCATAGCCTGCTTTTCCTCCCTCACATCCCAGACCTGACGCAGGTGATTTGGGGAAGATGAAGGTGCTTTGGATCTCAGCCAGACTTCTCCAGGGCCTTTGGCTGTCTAGCAGTCCCTTCAGCTTTCAGGGCGATGTTCCTGCAGCAAGAAAGAATGGCATAGGCTGGAGGGAGATGAGATGCAGTGAGGGAGGTGTCAGGTGGGACAGGCAGGTTCACCGTGAAGAGGTGGAATTTCTGGTTGACTTCTTTGGTGACTGAGTAGCTTAGGTTGCAATTGAGCTCCTTGAGGTTTTCTGCATCAAGGCAGTTGGGGCATCCCTGGGAAAAATTCACTCCACCTGTGAAGGGCAGAGATGGTCATGGGAGGAAGGTGCTGATGGCTGGCCCTCACCTTTCAGAGGCTGGAAAGGGTAACAGTGGCTGGGGCTTCTGGGCCTGGCTGTGCAGGCAGGGCTTTGGGACCGGGAGCTTATGGGGGAGGGCTGTGCCAGGACTCGGGGCTCCTCACATGTGTGCTGTTCTTGGTTAGATTTGAGGCTTGGCTGACCTCAGCAAGCAGGATCAAGGAACTCCTTTGTTGCCAGAAAGCTAAGAAGTGGGGACCGTAGGGACTATCAGCCCAAGACCCCTTTTGGTGCTCACCGGTATTTCTGCTATCTCTCCTTAATTTCGGCCTGGCACTGGGCACAGAGCAGAGGGTGGCTGTCCTGCCAGATGACTTTGGCTGGGGGAGAGAAGGAGTGAGAGGGGGACCTGCTCCCAACCCTCAGCACCCCAGCACTCCTCAGACCTGGTGTGGGGCATCTCTGGACTGGAATGTCTGCCAGCCAACGGCCTCTTGGTCTGTTTTTCCTCTCCCCTTGCTCCTCCCATCCAAGGCAGACCCTGCCCCAGCAGCCCCCTTCCATTCAGCAGAGGCCAGAGGGGACCAAAGAGCAAAGCTGGAGAGCTGAGAAAGGAGGGGTGGTAGCCATAGACAACACCCCCACCACGTTTGGCCCAGTTGCTTGCCTCCCCATCCCTTCTTCTTCACAGTCCTGTCCTTCTCCCACCAGCCCCTTCCTTTTCTAATCATTGCTCCTCCCAAAGTCCACACCTGATCCTCTGGTCAAAACAACTCCTTCCTCCCCTCCCGCCCATTGACCCCTCCATCAGGTCTCCATTCCCCTGACCCCTCTTGTCGCACCCAGCTGGTCTCCCCTCCTCCCCCACCCCCCCTCCCCTTCCTTCTACTCTGTGGCCACACCAGCCCATCAGTGTCCTCCCCTGACCCATCACCGCACTACCCTCCCTCCTCCTCCAGTCCCTTCCTCACCTGTCCCCTCCCGCCGCACGAGGCTCCCGGTCTCCTCCAGCCACCGGTAGCAAGGGAAGCGGAGTGGGGCGCCCCGCGGCGTCCTGAGCTGGAACCAGCTGCAGAACCAGACGTCCGGGGCCAAGGGCCCCGGCGGGGGGAGCAGCGCTGGGGGCGCCTCGTGCACTCGCAGCAGCAGCACCGGGTCCACGTCTTGGGGGGGGGGAGGGGCACCAGGTTCAATGACACGTTGTCCCAAGTCCCCGAGCCCAGGTATGAGCCGGTGGCCACACGCACCCTGTGTTCTCCCATAGCTTGCTGTCGAGGGGTCCGGAGTGCCGCAGGAGACCAGTCAGGGCAGGCTGAGGGATAGAGTCGTTGGGGTGGCAGCATCGACGGCTCTGGGGAGACCTATGTGCGCCCTGCTCTGGTCCCTCGGCCTGTGCCCTCTAGACTGACATCTCTACCCAGGCGCCGGTGATCCCGCGTCCCGCCCAGCACTCTTCCGGAATTCTCTCCTCCCTACAGGGCACCGGGAGAAGTCCAGGTGTGTGTGTGTGTGTGTGGGGGGGTGCGAATCCTGAGAGGTCCCCAGGTCGCGGCTCCGCAGAGTGAGGCACTCGTTTCGGTCCCGGCCCAAAACCCTCGCCCCGGTGCACGGTCTAACCTCTGCTCCTTTCGCTGTAGCCTTGGCTGGCCTTCACCTCTCCGGACCTGGGTCTGCTTTTGGCTCTGGGGACACTCCTTGTTTCCTCTTCCAGATGACTCCGCCCCAGTGACCGGGGAGATAACTGGGGGCGCCTCCTCCTCTGCATCTACTCCCTGTCCACTCCCAGCCCTGGAGGGAGGCGACCCGTAAACCACTCTGAGTAGGACACTGTCACCCCATGTACCGCTGCCGCCTGGTCCCTCTCTCCATTTCTGCTTCTCTTGTCACCCTTCCCCTTCTGTCCTCAGTGCTTTCTCAGGTCGATGGAGGTTGGGGCTGGGGTGAGGGGGCGGTGAGGGGGAAATGAGGGGTAAGTGTGATCCTTTCCCTATTCTCCATAGGTAGTGAACAAAGGCGTGTGAGAGTCCAACATGGATTGGAGGAGATGGGGGGTGCACAAAGATAGGGAGGGGGCTGGAAGAGGATCAACAATTGGGCATTAGGGGACTGGGGCTCTAGGCATTGGAAAGGTGAAACATGGGGCCCCTCTATCCAGCCTTTCAAAGTGTAATTTTCAAAAAAATTTAAAACATGATTCATAGAAATTAGAATGACCAAGAGTCAAAGATTTAATTCAACTTAGCAAAGTTGGCTCCAATAGGAGTTGGATATTTATAGGCAATTTTATAAAGGAATGTAGGGTACAATTGCCAGGTTAGATACAAAACTATATAGTTAATGTCATACTTGACAATAAACTATAACCTTTGGGGTTATCTTTTTTTTTTTCTGAATAGACATCATTTGCATCTCTACTGGACACAAGTTACAGGAACTTCACAGAGACCGAGGCTTTTATAAATAATAAATAGTAAAGTCAAGCAATGGTATATTCTTCTAGAAAATTAAACATCGTTGAAATAAGAGGCTGTTGTCCTTCTTGCCTTTATCAGTTTTGGATGTTTTTTTCTTAACAAGGCTGTTCTCAGGCAATCAAATAGATCTTTTTTTAGGTCCCCCCTACCCCCTCTATCAAGACCCTACTTCCTTACTCCTCATGAGGCCCTGCTATACAATCCCATTCCCTTTCTCAAACATGTGGGTATGCAGCCTTCCAGACCTTCTCCTTGGCATTTGTATTGATTTACATACTTAGCTTAGTTTTCTAAATGTAAAAGGGCTCATTCCAGACTTATTGTATACCTTGTTTTCCATTGTATAACAATACATTGTGGATATTTTGTCCACGTCAGCAATTATGAATTGACTTTATTAACAGCTACATTATTTTTCATACTAGGACTGCTTCCTAATTTAAGATTTCCTTCCTGACAAACATTCAAGTTTTAAAAAGTTTTCCTTTTATAATATTGCATAGAACATCATTATAAACATTGCTTTGTGCAAGAGTGGGAGTTTTCAGTAGGATACCTTCTTCTAAGTTGTTTGCTGGATTACATTGTTTTTTTAACTTGAAATTTGGATTGAGACTTCCAAAGAGTTCTTCAAAGCTGTACAGTGTTACACTGTTATATCAGGGCCCAGTAGTTTCGCACCCTTGACAATTCTTAACACTCTCTAGTGACTAGTGAAGTTAAATATCTTTTCGTATGTTTATTAGACATTTAGGTTTATTTTATGAACTGACTCTTGTAAATGTCATGTTATAGTCTTTGCCCTCTTTTTTGCTGGGTTATTAATTTGTAGAACCCTGTTATATATTTCAGATATTTACCGTTTGTTGCAAACAGTTTCTCCCATTGGTTGCTTGCCTTTCATTTTCATGTCTGGCAACACTTGACTCTGCATTGTCTCACCAACCCTTCAGCAGCAGTTCATTGTCCTAATAACCAGTTCATTGTGCTAATGTCTTAGAGTCTTTCATCTCTGTTTCAATTCCTTTTGCTGCTACCTACCCACACCCTAGTCCTCCTCCTTCTCTGCTGACTCACTCCACCCTGTTCCAGAATATTTGGCAGGAAATGGCCAGGGAGTAAGCTAGGCTCCTGCTCATGTTTCGCTTTCCACCCTACACTCCTTCCTCTTTACTTTTTCTGTGACTCTCTCATTCCCCAAATGAAAACCTGGGATGGTGGAGGCAGGAGTCTGAGGTGGTGAATTGGGAGCTGGTCCTCTCCCTCTGGCCAGCTCACCCAACTGGGGCAAGGGTCTCCATTGCATGACTTTGGGGCCTGGATGCCCAAAGCCTCATTGTCCATGAGGAAGTTCCCACCTTAAGTCTAAGGGACCACCACTCTGAAGAGTTAACTGGATATCCCCTAGAGGTGAATGAATGTTACCCGTAACAACCTTCTCTTCTTTTTCTTTATGGCACAGGTAATGTGCCGATGTTGTAACAAGGTTTGTGGGAGGCACATCTTACACACAAGCGTGAACACCCAATCATCACACTTAGGAACTCCGAAAAGATCGACAACCTTCTCTTTTTATGGCTGGTCAGCCAAGAGTCTAAGAACTAGGGGTGTGTGTGTGTGTGTGTGTGTGTGTGTGT
>NW_017731807.1:1338719-1345202 GCF_001890085.2 Hipposideros armiger
AGACAGACAGACAGACAGACAGACAGACAGACAAAGGGGTTCATGGAGGAGCTTGGGCATCTGAGGTGGTTGTGGCTTCTCCAAGGGAAGTTTGGGAGCTGACTGCTGGGATATCCACTGCTGAGCTGCATCGGGTTCTCTAGTTTCTCCAGGAGATGATAGTTGATCCCAAAACACATATATTGAAACAAATATCTGTTTGACTGGGTAGAACTGCCCTCCAGTTCATCCATCCATTCATCCATCCATCTACCCATCCATGCATACATATATCCAATCATTCTTCCTTTCATCCATCACTAAACAAATATTTTTTAGTATTTCTCATGTGACAGCACAGCGCTGGGCATCAGGCATATACAGTTGAATGAGACCCAGCTCCTGCTTCCAAGAAACTTGTGGTCTAGTTAGGGAGACACACAGGCAAATGAAAAAAGGCACAGAAGGATTCTAGGAATCATTTGTGCATTAATTCCTCTATCCAACACCTATTTACTGAGCACCTGCAGTTATGAGCCGTCCTCATGAGCTTACAGTCTAGTGACAGAGGTGAGGATGGGCATCTTGTCTTCTGGAACATGTCTCCAAGGTAGCTTCAAAGGCAAGAGAAGGTTGGAGGTGGCATATCAGCTCTTAACTGGAAGTGACATACATCGCTTCCTCTCACAGTCCATTGATCAGAATTGATCATATGCCTCCAAGCTAACTGAAACGTAAGCTGGAAAATGTTGGGAAGGAACTGAGATATTCAGTGAGCACAAACTCTTTATGCCACAGCAACCAATGGTTTCTGCCACTCCAAGTTAAGTAAAAAAGACTCCCCCTCATGGAATTTGAATAGTAAGGCAAATAATTCAAGGACAACAAGAACCACATGACTTCACTCATATGTGGGATATAAAACAGAAAGCAACAAATGAACAAACAAACATAAAATCAAAGACACAGACAACAGTATGGTAGCTACCAGAAGGGAAGGGGAGTTGGAGGAGGTAGAAGAGACTAAAGGGGATCAAATATATGGTGATGGAAGGAGGCTAGACTTTGGGTGGTAAACACACAATGCAATATACAGATGATGTATTTATTATACAACTGTACACTGGAAACTTATGTAATCTTATTAACCAATGTCACCCAATAAATTCAATAAAATTAAAAAAATAATAATTCAAGGACAAAAAACGATAGGCGCTTCATCATTTCAATGGCATTGCCTGAAGAGAATGTCCATTAGTTCCTATGTCCAGAGTTTCCCAGGTTTCCAGTCCTTCCTGAGGACTATGCTTAGCTCTTTCTTTAATTCTTCAAGGCACTCAGCTTCTTTTTTGTGCATTCCTTTATGGCTTGAATTAGCAGGAATTGTTTTCTGTTGGTTGAAACCACAGAAGTTTAACAGCTACATATCTCTAAATCACTTCTGATACATTGAACCTCAATAAAGAATGAACAGTTCAAGTGCTGTCTGCTGGTCAACATTGTACTTTCTGAAGCATCAGTCTATTTATTTCAATGGTCGTGTTTGTGTAATTATTCAAATATATATTTTGCATTTTGTCCACATTGTTTTATAAAACTCAGTGAAACTGAAAACCCAAAGCACTGATGCCTGCAATAGGAGACAGAGATGAAAATCATTAGGTGAATTCAGAGGGACACATTTTTGGCCTTAATAGGTGCCCATGGAATTGGAGCAAAAAGAAAGAAAACAGAATTAAAGAATGTATATGAAATGTTGGAATTTCATCATTGAGGATGAAATCTAGAAGGTAACATATGATTAGTGATATAATATTCTCTAAATCTCTGGAAATGAAACCTGCTTTATAATAGGCAAGACTTTTGTCCAACTTTGGGGCAAGTTTTTAAGAAAGCGTATGTGGGCACTCCCTGCATACCCTGGGCAGCATGTCCTCCTCCTTTTGCCCTGCTTCCAGTGGCTCTTCCTCAATGAAGAGTGAAGTGCTCAGCACTGGTCCCTCCTCTTCCCCATTCAGGGCCTGCTGAAGTTGACCTGGGGTCTTTTGGTACGGGCCCTTAATGCCACTGCGCAATCCCTCAGGCCTGTTTCAGCTGGGGCTGCCACCCACCCTAGTAGAATGTGGCAGGAGCTCTGGGTGCCATCCATCCTGAGATAAAAGCTAAGCTCTTGGGGAGGTGACCTCAGGGATCAAGGTGGAGAATAAGCCAATGACATGCGTGAGAACTCGAGTGGCCCCAAATCAGACAACCTGTAGAAAACAGTAACAAGTTCTCAAGGAGGCACATGGCTTGGGAGTGGGTGGTTAAGACCAAGAGAGAAGTCTGACAGATGGTGTACTGGCTGGGCCAGCCAATAACAAAGAGAATGAAGGTGAGGCAAGCCCATATATTAGGTGGTTATGGACATTTATATGCTTGGCTTGGTTGTTTGAATGGTGAGGTAGAGCAGAATGGAAAGCCCTTTGTTGAACTTGCAGTCCGGAGTATATTTGAATCAACATTTTGTCCCAACATTTTGTCATGAAAAAAATCATGAGAGTTTTTTGGCATAAAATAGAAGTTAATTTTGTTTGGCATTAAAAAGTGTGTGGTAATAACCTATGTGCCTGATTATGTAATCCATTCATGAAATGTTAATTCTGCTGTAATAAGGTGTTGAGTGAAACTTTTCCTGTGGCCACAAAATTAGAACTAGGGCCCACAGGTGAAACTATTAAGTACTAAGTACTCCACATTCTAATGAAGTCAATAAATGGCTCAGCCGCTCCCACCTGATCCCCATCCCAAGGGCTTTCTGAGAGTTTGTGCAACCGGCTCTGCCATAATCTCAACTCCCATTTCCCATTCCCCAAGCCACCCAGCAGATAACTTGTCAGGGAGGGAGAGAGTAGGAGTGGGTGGGATACAGCATCTGGGCTGGGGGCTACCCACAGCAAACGCCACGTTCTTTGGAAGAATCATTTATGGAGGCTGGAGGTGCCTTTTAGGATGGGAGATGGGCATCTCATGGCTGGATGGCTGGAGCTGGGCTACAGAACACAGAAAGAAGTCACAACGCAGGGTCCTGAGGAGAAGGTGGTGGTAGCCCCCGACCCAGTCCCCTGGGCTTCCCAGGCAGCCATTGGACACACAGAAGCTGCTGTACTCAGAGAAGTGCATGGGGGTGCCTACCACTGTTGGGCTAAAGAAAGACATGGCTGCTGCTTTTAGAGGGGTCTAGTGGTGAAAAAGGTTGGGGAGTAGCTGAACCCCAATCGCCGGGAGGACCATACCCTGGATAGATACAAATGTTGTGAGAATCTGAAGCTTTTCCAATTTTGAAGAACCTCTTCAAGGAAAAAAAAAAATGGCTGGCGTGCTTGGATGGGGCTTATGCAGGCGAAAGGCTGTGAAGTTTCAACTTTATTCACTTCATAGTGAACCCATCTCTGTACATGCCCATGTGGTCAGGGACCCCCTCCTTATTTCTCACCCCCAGCCAATATCAGAGAGAGGAAGAAAACTTCCTCAATAGCGACCAGTTAAGCTTCTGCTGTGTTCCTGTTACTGGAGAGCCGGCCCTTCTCAGAGCGGTGTACAGGTTCTTGGCATCTCGAACAAAGAATTGAACGAGACACAGTAATACAGGGTAAAACAGCAGTTTATTAGAAGCAAAAGTACACTCCAAAGAGGTGGGAGCAGCTGGAGTAGAAGGGAGTGGCTCAAGGGCCCTGACTAATTAGGCTTTGGTAGTTTTTATCCCTTTTTCTCTATAATGGGTTACTCCTCTCTAACTGTGGGCCTATTTGATTGATACCTGTGATTGACAAGAGGCTATTACCTCATCTTTTTAGACTGCGGATGTTTCTTCCCAGAATTCAGTCTGTTATAATAATATTAATGAACTTCTGGGCATATGTATGATATTACAATGATGGTATAATGAGACTAAGGTTAGATGAAGGTGGTAGTAGCCTTTACTGTGCAGGTGTGAGTGACTGGTCTAATCTAGTTAGGCATTTTGTATTCTTTAGTTTCCCTGTAATGGTAAACAAGGGAAAGTTTGGGTGGAGAGGGGAGGTCAATTGGGCAGTTATTTCTTGTAGGCCATGTTGGATGTGCAGGAATGTTATCTGATGTATCCAGGCATCTTGGAAGCCCAATTCCTGTCTCTAACTGCCTGCCTTATGTCCCCCTTGAGAGACATGATCCCCATAAATCTCTATGGGAAGTTGAGGGGCAGGAGATCTCTTCTTCCGTATCTGCTTCCTGCTGAATGTGGCTGTTGTTCATGCCTTTTGGGGATTCACGGGACTCTTGCCCTATCTGATCTTAGATGAGGGGAAGGGGTTTCGAGATTCACCTGGAGGACCATGTTGACCTCTGTGGTGGGGATGTACTGGAAGTCTTGGTGGGGTATCACTTGTATCCTAACAGTCCCTAGATGAGTAGAGATAGATTTTAGTTAATAAAGTTAAAAGTGTTGGCCCAAGGAGCAGGACTCAAAGCCATTGATGCAGGGTGACTGTGTGATGGAAAGTTTGTTCAGCTTCATGGAGTCTGTGGCCTTTCTTCTGGTTTAACTGGTCATTCAGTTATTGTTCACCCAGGAGCTAGGCCTGGAAAGAATGCTGAGCTACAATGACCATAGTCAACAAGGATAAATCACAAGCTCTAGGGTAATTCTCTAAAGCAGGGGGTAGGAGATTTCTATGATTCAGGTTAAAAACAATCTATTGTTTATGATTAAGAAACTGATTTGAAAAATGATTATAGCCAGAGGCTAGGGAGCTAAGACACTAGGGAAAAGGAGACTTAAAGTTTTTATAGTGAGAAGCCCTTTTGTTTGGCCCATATCATTCCTCATTCAAAGAGTGAGGGGGCAAGGTTCCCAAGATCAAATTATGCCCAATGTCCCTCCTTTTCTGACCATGGAGCCAGAGTTGGGGGAGGAGGAAAGGAGCAGACATGCACTCCCCACTGCCCCCAGGTCCCTGACAGGCGTGATGAGGAGCAGACATTTACAGCAGATAGGAGATTGGGGTTTTCAACTATACAAAAGTTTTGAAGGCATTGATTGGAGAAATGTAAAATGTGTTCATGTTCATATCCCACCAAGTCAAAACTGTTTCATAATCTGATTACACAGACGTTGGTGTGGAGTTTAAATTGCGCTCTTGCAGAAAAGAATCAAGGCAGCATGAAGCTGAACTGCCTGTTAGATAAATATCTCCAGGGCACTCTTGAGAGGCACCTGAGACCCAGATATGAACTACTGGGTTTGCTTCCTGTTCCCAAGATTTGCCAGACATTCAGTCTTTGACAAGTACTTTTGCTGCTGAAGACCTCAGTTTTCATGTGTGCAAAATGGTTGTGTGAGAATTAGAGGACTAGAGTTGTGTGAGGATGAACCATCTGCCCCACACTTAACCTCCCTGTCAAAATCTGGTCACTCAAAATCTATAACTCATAAAGATGTTGACAGCCAGTGCTGTATTGAGCTTAGAGACCAGCCACGCTATCATTTGCATCATCTCCTCTGAGGTAAGACCTGAACCATTCCTCTACCTTCTAAAAGTTGTGTCAGGCCAAAAGTACTTTTATGCAAGGCTGTGTGCATATTCTCACCTCAGGTCCTAACCTTTCCCTGGGTTAAGTACCCCATAAATAGGCTTTTCAGGAAAAGTCATACCATAGGGGAAGTTTCCAGGCTGACTCTCAGAGGAGTCACAGCTTGAAGACTGTCTTTTCTCCGTCGTTCATCCTTCACTCTCTTCCTCCCTCCCAAGCCAGCAATTTCTTCTTTTCTTTCCTATTAAACCAGTCTAACCCCCACTGCATTCCATAATCTTTTTGAGGGTGTCTGTCAGGACAATTTAGATTGCAAACAACAAGAAACCCAATTCCATCTGACTTAAGAAAAGAAAACAACTTGCAATCCCATGGTACTCGAACAGCTGGATCTGGCTGTAGGCGCAAACAGTGGCAACAGACTTAGTCTCTACCCATCTGTCAGTTCTGCTTCTTGTCTTTGTGGTGGAAAGATGACTCAACATCCTATCCTCTCAGCAACCCCAGAGGAAAAAAGACAACTTTTCGCCTGGCTTCCAGCAACATCTCAGCACTGAGCCTCTTTTGTCTGGCCCAGGTTACCTGCCTGTCCTTGAAGCAATCCTTGCTGCCAAAGGGATGGAATGATTGGTCAGGAAGGGGAGGTCTGAGGTCATTTCCACCCAGTTCCATAGGAACTGATAATGGAACAGGGATGGTTGCCCATTGAGCAGGATGGATATTGGGAAGGCCGAACAACTGATGTCCACTATGAGTCATCATGTCAGAAACATTGGGTCTGGGGCAGGGACAGCTAGGCTCAAAAAAAATGGTTGACCAATGGGCTGGTCACCCATTGGTGGCTTTGGGATAGTCTGTCCTACTCTAATGCCCCCGTGGCTGGCTCTTGAATGGTCAGAGGTGGAATGTGGGTTGTTGGTGAGGTCCTGCCCAAAGATCGATGGACCTTAA
>NW_017731807.1:1350973-1352327 GCF_001890085.2 Hipposideros armiger
CCCCCCGAGTCTGAGGGGAGATTGGCAGCTAGAAGTGGGAGCCGAGGGGCGGCACCTGTCTCAGCCGGGCCTCACTTCCCGGAGAACTGGCCGGGCCTCGCCTTCTCCAGCTTTCGGCGCCGCTCGAGGGGGATCTCCTGCAGGTTGATGCCGTGGTTGCTGGCCCTGCGGGGAGAGGGAAGTGGCCTCAGGGATCCAGAATGGGGGCGTGGGAGGGCAGGGACCAGGTCTTCCCTACTTCGTGGCTGCGTAGGGTCAGGCACAGGGCAGAAGACAGGGAGAAGGGCCCATCCCTCCTAACTCATCCCGTCCACAGATGCCGGCTCCTCACCCCGGTTGCAGGTCAGGCGGTTTGGGGATGGGTTTGTTGAAGCCCCGTCTGCCCACCAGCCAGAACGTTTCCTCTGTGCCCTTGCCCTGGAAAGACAAGGGGAAGGGGAGGACTTAGGCGTGCTGGGGTGGTGGTGGTGGGGGGTAGGGGGTGGATCTGGACTTCTAGGTGGAATCCGGGTCGGGCGTGGCAAGCTGTCTCGTAGCCCGGGCCCAGGAGGGAACGTGCCGGCCTTACCTTCAGCTCCGTGCGGCCTCGCACCTCAGTCTGGAAGCCCTCATCTAGAGCGCGGAGGATCCGTACGGTGCTCACGTTCACATGGATGCGGTAAGCTGGGGAGACAAGAGACGCCGTGAGCTGCGGAGTCACCTCCCGCGGTCTCTCCCTGCCGTTCCCTCCCTGGGCCCCGCCCGCGACGTCGCACTACCTCCCCAGCCCCTCCCAACCCCTTCACACTCACGCAGCCCTGTGGATTCCATGCGTGAGGCGGTGTTGACCGTGTCCCCAAACAGGCAATACCGCGGCATGGTGAGGCCCACCACGCCCGCCACGCACGGGCCTGCGGAGAAGCGCAGGGTTGGCGGGCTGGCCTGGCCTGGGCTGAAGCTGGAGGCTGGGTGGTGCCTAGAGCCTCGGGGGGCTTTAGCACCCTATAATCTCCACAAGCTCCTCAAAGACACACTCTCAAGAGTACCCTCTTAATTACAGCGGAGTGCCTGGTATGCAAAGGTGGCTTCAACAAGCCCTCTATCCCCTCTACCCCACCCCCGAGTTTGCCTTCTATCTGGGAAATATGGAGCTGGGTCCTCCGGAAGGTGTTACCTGAGTGCAGGCCAATGCGGATGCGAACAGGCACCTCAGGCATGTGGCGCATGCGGAAGGAGCCCACAGCGCTGAGGATGTCCAGTGCCATGTTAGCGATCTCCGCTGCGTGCCGCTGCCCATTCCGCTGAGGCAGCCCAGAGGCCACCATATAGGCGTCCCCAATTGTCTCCACCTGAGGAAAAGGGTTGTACAAATTCA
>NW_017731807.1:1352377-1355493 GCF_001890085.2 Hipposideros armiger
ATTGAAGCAGCAGCTGTGAGAGGTGACTGCTTTGGCCATCACTGTCCCAGCTACAGAGCCTTGGGACAGCCCCAAGTGTGGGCTTCTGGCACAGGCCAGCTGACAGAGGTAGTGTAAGAGGTAGTGAAGGTGGGGCGTGCCTAATGACCAAGCCAGGTGCTCTCTGGGCTAGGAGTTGCCTGGGTCCCAGGAACAACAAGGGAGGAGTAGGTGGAGAAGACTCCAGTCAGAGGGTAGCAGGGCTCTAGGATATTGATTGTGCCCAGGAAAAATGGTTCTGCAGAAATGGACAAACTGTAGAAAAGGCTGGGAGAAACTGCCAGGCTGGGAGAGGATACTGGGGACAGAGAAAGAGGAGACTAGTGGCAGAGAGCCAGGGAAGGTGAGAGAGGGAGAGATACGGACAGAGAAAGAAGGAGCCTGAGGGACAGTGAGGAGACTGAGGCTTAATTTTTCCCCTTCTTTTCTCCCACTAGTTCAATGAGCTCTGAGGTGGGTGGTCCCTGAGTTGTCCTACCTAGGGAAGAGGACAGGACTCCTCTCTACCAGGCTTCTACCCCCATCACATCTGTTCCTTTGAGAAATGAGGCCTGGTAACAAGGCTGAGTCGAGGTTGGCAGGAGACCTGCTCTACCTCTACCCCAAACTGGGATTGGACTCCAGCTCCTCCTCCTCTGGGTGGTGCCCTGCCCCAGCCTGCCACACTAATCCCCACGTACCCAGCCCCAGTTGACTCTTCCCTGAGACTCCCCTGAATCATTTGGCCATTAACTACCCCAGGCCCCTCACAGGCAAGAAGGAGGGAAGGAGAGGTAAGGGGTGAGGTGTGGAGAGAGGGAAGAGGAGAAGAATAAGAGCTACATCCACTCTGTCAGGTCTGGCACCAGCAATGCTGAGTCTACCCTCAATCCCTGGGACCTAAGTACAGAGAAAATCTGAAAAGAGATGTTTAAACATGTACATAATTTAAAAATATTTTGTGTGTGAATCAGGGTTTTAAAAAATCTTTAATTAATCATCTCTAAACTCGATTAAAAAATGTTTTTTTAGTTGTACTAAATGACTCATTGTAGAAGCACCACCTTAAAGTAATCAGAACCTACAAGTGCTGAATTTTAGATTTCTCATACATTCTTTCTCTACCTTTAGGAAGGAAGGAAAGACTACTATGCTTGTGGATTTCAAGGATTTTACAAGTCAGGTAAAGCAACTTCCAGGAGCCCACGCACTCCTAACATTAGCTACTCCAGGAGTCCTGAGCTCAAATGCCTACAGGTGCTAGACAGCTACATAAGTAATGTTTAGAAAATCTTGGTGTTTTGGAGTCCACAGGAAGTGGTGGGGAGTGTGAGAAATGAAGAGTGAAGCCCTGGAAAGAGGGGACAGTCACTCTTTGGGTCCAGCAGAAAGTCAGCAGTTGCCCCTGTGAGGTGGTTTTGACTTCAGAGAAAGGGAAATTTGGTATACATTTTTAAAATGTGGTATCTCTTGATTTTTAAATGTTAGCTCAACACAAAAACAAAATCACCCCATACGCCAAACAGAACAAGACTCAGGGCTAGTTTCTGGCCTGGTTTTTATGAAATCTTAAAGATTCTGAGATTTTAGGGATCCTGGAATCATTTAGTTACATGATTCAAAAACTTTAATGTGCCTATAAATACTCTGAGGGAACTTGTTAAAAGCAGATTCTTAGTCAATAGGTCTGGGCCTGAGATTCTGCATTTCTAACAAGCTCCCAGGTGATGTTGTTGCTGCTGGCCCACCAACCACACACTTTGTATAGTGAGGATTTCATTCTTCCACCTAGGAATTCCCTCTGATTGTATATCCTTGGTCAATGGTGTCTCCAGTTCTGCTTGCACACCTCCAGGAACTGGATGCTCACTACCTATAGTGGCAGCCTACATGGCTGAAGCTGCTACTAACCTCTACCATGGTTTGCAGCAATAGGGGAAAACACCCAGTCACACATGCCAAGGCCCAGGCTCTGAAGTTCTACAAAAGAAACTTCAGCTTGGGACTTACCAGGATGGGAGTTGACACTTGCTGCAAAGAACTAAGCAGAGAGTATTTTTTATCCAACTGCCTGCTCAACAGCTCCCAGTTAAAGGGAGAATATTACTATCCCTTGGGTGTTCTGGTTAGTAAAGGTTTGGTGCAGTTTGTTTCCCTTCCTTTCCCTAAAGCCCTGAAGTAAGCTTTTCTCTGCACTTGGGCATTGTGTGTGGTTATGCTCACCGGTGAAGAAGCCAGTTTCTGACTGGTGGGGGATGGAGAAGGGACCAAAGCTTGAAGCTAAACCAAAGCCCTGGAATCCTTAGGTCATGTGACAAACCCTGCTCTGGTGGAATAGGAGGCCTCCACCTCTTCTGGGGTTGGGGCATCAAATCCCAGATCCTCCTTCCTGGGGCCTTGAGAGGCTCTGGAAAGTGAAGAATCCCCCACTCCAACATTCCCTGATGGGCTAAGGTCACTGGGGCTGGAGGTCACAAGCCCAGTGCCCCATATTCCAACGCCAACCATTCTGAAGCCCAGCTGTCAGAGCCAGGGGGTGTGGAAACCACCTAGACCACTTCTCATTTCACCACGGAGGGGAACTCAAGCCCAGAGAGAGAATGACACATTCCCAAGGCCACATGGCTGGTTTGCAACCAGCTCTTGTAAAGGCTCAGAATCCTTTGAAGCAGAGCTGCACAGAAGCCACTGGTATTAGCCAGATTTTGGTCACCTATAGCAGCAACTTTCAGGAAGAGGACCTTCTGGAAATATCCTGAGAAAGAGGAGTGTCTCAGATGGAAATCGTGGAAAGGAGTCCTGGGGGTTCACCTAGGAAGGGGATAGTCATGGATCAGTTTCTTGAAGGAGGGTGGAGGACACTAGGGGTTCTGCTCTAACACAACTCTAGGGGCAACAGTCATCTTATCCTCTGGTAAATGTTGCCCCCTAGAGTTCTGTCTCTTGTGCAGTGTATGGCCTCTGGGGGAGAGGGTTAATGCAGTGGGGTCAGAGGAGAGGTCCCAGAAGGTCCTGGTTATAGGGATTCCCAAATCTGAATTCCTGGACCACTCCAGACCTACCAAACCAGAATCTTTGTGGCTGGTGCTTTTCTCTCA
>NW_017731807.1:1357113-1359583 GCF_001890085.2 Hipposideros armiger
TAAGGAAGAGGAGGGCAGGAAAGAGGACTGGGCTGGTGGCCTGGGGGCTGAGCAGGAAGGGCTGGGCTGGAGGCTGGTGAACCTGAAGGAAGGTTTGTCCCCTATATACCCCTACCTTGTAGACATCATGGGAGCCGATGATGGCATCAAAGAGCGTGTAAAGGTCATTGAGCAGGTCCACTACTTCTATGGGGTCACTCATGGCTGAGATGGTGGTGAAGCCCACAATGTCGCTGAAGTACAGTGTCACCTCCTCAAAATACTCGGGCTCCACAGGTGTCCCCATCTTCAGAGCCTCAGCCACAGACCTAGGGATGGCAGGTGGTGAGGTTACCTGGAGGCCATCCCAGTCTGGCTGGATTCCAGCTGCCCTCCCCACCCTGTTCTTCCCATTGGCACCCACGGAGGCAGCATCTGTGTGAGCAGGCGGTCTGTCTTCTGCTTTTCCAGCTCCAGCTCCTCTGTGCGCTCGCGGATAAGGTCTTCCAGGTTACTGGAGTACTGCTCTAGCATCCGCAGCATTGAGTCGATGATATTGGTCTTCCGGCCCTTGTTGATCCTCTTGAACTGGTAGGAGGAGGAAGCTGGTGGGGCTGCTGAGGCTGTGATGCCCCTCTCATGAGTCTGTATTATGCCTGATTCTCTCCCCGACCCATTCATCTTCAACTCTTCAAGGCCCCCCCACCCCATACCTCCCAGGTGCAGGGTACTCTTTTCATACATTATTAGCAGGCACACAGGAAATGAGTGTTCCACAAGGTCATCTGTTCTCAGATAGTACTTGACAGGGAGCTGGAACCAACCCAACCTTTCTACTCCCAGGCCAAGGGTCTTTCTGCTACACTAGGCCAAGCACATACTTGGTTCTCAATAAATACTGAGTTGAATTAAATATTTCTTCCACCCAGAGCTCCATCTCCCACTCCAAAGGCCTCCATAGCCCCTGGTCTAACTCTGCCCCCACTTAGTCCTCAGACTACCCCTTAGCAAGAAGCCTGGAAGATCACAAATCCTGTGAACCTGCCTTTCTGAAACTTTCCTAGGTTGCTGACAAGTGGCCAGCCCAGCCCTTGCCCAATCCCAGCCCCTAACCAGGTCGAAGGTGCGGTCCATGGAGGGCCGAAGGTCCGGCTGCTCTGCCCAGCACTGTTTCATCAGCTGGATGCACTCCATAGGTGCCTGGTCCATGGAAACCAAGGGCCGACACAGCGGAGGGGGGCTCTGCACCCTCTGCACCACTTCTGGAGGCATGAGGGAACCATGAGAGGGAGTGTGCCAGAACAGAAGCCACCTCTGACTCTGGCCTGACTATTGAAGTCCAAGATGGGGGAAATGGAAGGGGGTCCTTTAAATCAGAGCTTCGGTAAGTAGTAGTGTGGAAGGGAGTTGCTGGGAGCAACAAAGGGACCCTGAACCCTGGGGGGCAGAGTGCAGTAAGAGGTGACAGGCAGAGACTAACATTTATTACACATAAGAAAAGTGAGAGTTAGGGTGATCAAGCAGCTTGCTGAGTCCTATAGATGATAAGTAATATGGATTTGAACCATATCCAGCAGCTCTCTTCCCCACTTCCTCCCACCCTGCTGCCTCCGTGGGGCCCCTAAGAACCAGAGAGGAGACTGTTCCATCGGTTGGTAGAGCAGGTTGGAGTCCAGGATCTGGACAGAGGAAACCACTGAGGAGGTCTGGGTGCCTAACAGCCGCCCCCTCCAATTCTGATGCTTGGCTTTCCACTGCTCTGACCCTTCAGACCCTCGTTAAGGGAGGCCCACAAGTCTCAGCACTGGATTTTAGAGAAAAGAGAGAGGCTGGGTCTCACTGGGCTTCGCCTAACAACAGGGTGCTTTTGTAACCCAAACGCCACGGTAGGGACGGCCATACCCTCCGGCGTCAGCTCCAGCATTGCGTAGGGGGCGCTGCGGCACACGACCTCCTGCATGATGATGCCCAGGCTGAAAACATCGCCTGCCAGCGTTCCCCGGCGCTCCAGGGCTGGGTCCCGAAGCAGCTCCGGGGCTGTCCATAGCTGGTCTGGGGTCGGGAAAGAGGGTGTGGGCACACGGAGGGCCTCGGGAACCCCGACTCATCCTCACCAGAAAGTACAGGCTCGTACCCATTCACCAACCCCCCAACCGGGGTCTGGCCCTGCTGCTTGCAGCTATCCCCGGAGGAAACTACCAAAAACCAAAAACGGGTCTCAGAAAAAGCCCAGCTCTCACAAATAGGCCCCGCCCTTTAGACAACGCTGTGCCCAAAGAAGACTCCGCCCCTTGTCACAAGCCCCGCCCTTAGGCAAAGCCACTCTTAGAGCCGACAATTGCAAGGGCAGGAGCTCGGCCTCTTAGGCACAAGTCCCGTCCCCCTTACAATGCCCCCGCCTCCCTGTTACACAGTTCACCCTCCTCATCTCAGAGATTACAAAACCTTTTCGGTAGCAGGAGTCGCGTCCAGTGGGTGTGAAGTGGAGAGA
>NW_017731807.1:1363023-1372529 GCF_001890085.2 Hipposideros armiger
GGCGCTGAAAGCACCTCCAAGAGGAGTTACAGAAAGAAAGTTCATTCTCTTTCACCACTTTGTGGAGGGTCCATGGTGACTGTCCCAGTGGGGGCTAGGGTGTTTGCCCTCACCTCCGTTGCAGATGATGTCTGGGTCGAACCAACAAGAAGGGTCAGGCCCAGGCCCCTGTCCCCCTCTAGGGAAATGCACCGGGGTCCCAGCGGAGCGGAGGGAACCCTGTGTGGGGTCCAGCATGTATGTGGCGAACAGCCGGTCCCCCGCCTCATCTGTGTCTAGCAGCACAAACGGGGCCTCCTCGGCTCCTCCCAGGGCCTGGCAGAAGCCAGGGACCCGGGCATCCTGGAGGTGGCTGGTCACTGCTGCTCCAGACACCCAGCTGCCACCTACAGCAGCCCGAGCTCTCGCCACGCCCCCCGCCAACAAGAAGACCGCATCGTAGATGGTGCCGAAGAGTGGGGATACCTGAGGAAGGAAAGAAGGGGGCTCAGGGTTCCGAGTCATGGCCCATAATTAGAGACTTACTGGCCCTCCTGTCCTTTCACTGGGCTTTTCAAGCCCTATGTGTAATGATTGTTCTTCACCTCTAAGTTAGTGGTTGCTCATAGCCCTCCCCATTGGCTCTCTCTTCTTCTCTCCCATTGGCTATCCCACCCTTTTCTCCACTGACCATCCTTCTTTTCAGGATTTTTAAGCTCTTTTCATCATTGGTTAATTCTAATTCTCCATAATCTACAGATTCCTTCTTCCCTTTCCTGTTGTTTGCCCTGAATATAGTTTTAATATTATCTACCACTCACCTAAAAGCTTTCTTTCCCAATTTTTGGTTAGCTTTTATTTTCTATTTTTCCTTCTTTCCATCCTCCAAGGCCTCGTTGAGCCTATTATTCCCAGTTCTATCTCTCACAGTGCTAGGCACTGTGTAAAGCATTAGAGATATAGCAGTGTAATGATAGAGTCCCTGTCTCAGGGATCTTTCATCTAGTGTGGGAGATAGGGAAATTAAGGCAGTGTAAAGAGTGAGGGTAGAGGTAACAGAGGGAGCTGTGAAGACAGGAAAGAGAGCCCCAATGCAGGCTGAGGGAGGAGGAGGAGGCTTTCAAAAGAAGTGATCATCCCTCAGGGGATGAGTCAGAATTATCTGGGGGGAGAATTGGTGCAGGAGAGAGGAAACAGTACGCCAGCATCTATCTAGGGCAGAAGAAGCCACTGGGAAGCTTTGAACAGAAGTGTGACACTGTCAGATTTTTGAAGTTCAATCTGATTATTAGGTGGAAGAGACCTGGGGCAGGTAAATGTTGAAACAGAGACCATTTGGAGATTTTGTTTTGAGATTTGGGCAAGAGATGCTGTGACCTGAACCAGGGCAGTGTCAGTGAGAATGGAGAAAGTGGATGGATGTAAATGACCTTTAGGAAGTAAAAGTGACAGGACTTGATGTCTGGATGTGATACTAAGGGTTAGAGGAATCAAGGGTGACTTGCAGGGGTCTCATGTGGGCAGACAGGTAGAAGGCTGTGTACTTACTGAGAACTGAAGTTTTTTTCCACCGCTTTCTCCACTCTTTTTCCACCTGCCGTCCAACTCACCACTGTTCCTAACTCTTGTTCTCCTCTTCTTATTGACTATTCCCATCCTTTCACCCCATTGGCTACCCGAATCCTCTTCAAGGACACGAAAGGCATTGGTGGGGAATATTTCGCACACAGTCCCCCCTTCCCCAACTCATAGCCCTCTCTCATGTTCAACCCTTTGAGAAGAGCCTTTGTAGGGGTAAGTTTACTGCCCACTGACATTTAAATTCCCTTCTATCTTAGTAGTTTCTAGCTCCTCTTTTATGAATGCAATGGAGCTAGATGGTCTGAACTGGGATTGTGAGTTCTTAGGGAATCCTGGGTATTAGCTGATTTGGGGGGAATAAGCTGAGGATCTAAATGATTATGAAAGCCCCTGGATCCACCTAGGGGCCTTTCTGCTTCTCACAAGATGCCAAGGCTCTCAAAAAGTTAAGACCAGCAGATGAAGTTGCAGTGGGAACACCTCTGAACTGGGGATGGTGGTTGGATGGGCATCCTCCCTGCTTCCTGCTCTCTTAAGAACACCAGCTGTTTATTATAGACTGCATGCTGTGGTGGTGCTGGAAGTGAGTTTACTTTTAAGTAGACTACAAAAGATGTTGTAGTGTAGAGTTCATTAGAGTTTACTCCTTAGAGCTGGGCTTGAGAGGTCTCATTGCAGTCTCTCTGAAAGCAATCCCAATATACTAAGTGCCCCAGGCAAGACCGGAGCCTCTACATTACCCAGGATACTCCAGAACAGGTAGAGCTACTAGTTATTCTCTCCCTATTGGTGTCCTTCTCCTCTCTCCCATTGACTCCATCCTCTCATTTCATTGATTCTATCGGCTTCTCTTCCCGTTGCTTCCAGCCTTCTCTCCCCTCTTTGGCTATCTGCTTTTTTTACGGGTTTCCTCCCCACTTCTCTCCACGCTGGTTCCCCTACCTGCTGCAGATTAAGGTCAGGGGGCAGCTCCTGGTGTTCTTGGGCTCTGCGCAGGCTGTCCAGCACGCTGCCTCCAGAGGGACAGTGGCGCGTGAGGGTGAGCACCGCATCGTGGGCCCTCCGAAGCTGTGAGTTGTTGGCCAGCAAGGCCAAGGCCTCTGGGCCTGGGGACAAGGCGTAGTGGAGTGTGTCAAAAGGCAGGAAGACCAGGGAACCATCTGCCAGGCCCAGCTCCTCTGCAGCCTCCAGTAGGCAGCGCTGCTCCTCGCCGCCCAGCAGCACAGAGTGCATCACCATGATCACTGCTGGGGACACAGAGACTCCGCTTGCTGCTATGCCCGCTGCCGGTCCGACTACCGACCTCCCGGCCCCCTGCGGGGAGCCTACCTCTGACTCTGGGCCCGTCCTGGACCCTTCTCAGGGCCTCCCGGGCTCCAGACAGGTCAGAAGGTTCCATGGCGGTCACCAGGGCAACAGGCAGACCACGGGCCCTGAGTGCCGTGGCTAGTGAGCGTCCCGCCTCTACCCAAAGATCCTGGGGGGCGGTGACCAGGGCCACGCGTGCCCAACGGAACGCGCGAAGGAGGGCGTAGAGGGCATCAGCTGAGGGAGTCACGGCGGGGGCCGTCGTGCCCTCCACCCGCGTCCCCGGGCAGCCCCAGGGCACCAGCGCGACCCCCGCCTCTTGAGCTAGTAGCTCCGCGGGCCGGCAGGCTGCAGGGTTCACTGGACCCACGAGACCCGAGACGCGGGCCACCGCGGAGGACACCGCCTTCAGCGAGCCGGGCGTCCCGCAAGGCTCCGGCAGCAGCGCGACCTCGAAGCGGGGGCCACCTTCCATGGCTGGGTCGTGGTTCAGGCGGGCGGCGGCCATCCGGGCGGCCAGGTCCGGGCGGGCACGGGCGAAGATGGGGTCGCAGGTCCAGGGGCCCAGCACCCCCACTGTGAATACCGTGGAGAGGGCGGAAGGCGGCAGGAGCAAGAGCAGCAACAGCAGCAGCAGCAACTGGAGCCTAGGATGGGGCCAGGGCAGCGCCCAGGGCAGGCCGAGCAGGGATGGAGCCCACGGCTCTGGGGCGCAGAGCCGGAGGTCCGGAAGGCCCCCAGCGAGTAGGGTATAGAAGGTCATTTCGGCTTCTGTGAGCATAAACAGAGCAGGGAGAGCAGATGAACCTCCCCCACACCCCAGAACTCTTCTAGGGCTCTCTCCCCAACTCCCGAGTTTCTCAAAGCCCAGTTAACCCATGGCGTATCTCCACTTCCACACCCCTCTCCTCAGGCTTGAACGACTGGGCGGGGGTAGGGGGGGTGAGGGGGGGTGTCAAGGGCAGGCATGGCCTGGAAGCCCACCGCATCCTCCCACCCCTTTCTGTTATCCCGTTGTCTGCCCCCCTCGTCAGAGCTGTCAGTGGGAGTCAGTGAAGACATGTCCACCTCCTCCTTAGAAGTGTCCCAGGCAGAAGGGACTCGAATCCATGCGGCGGGGAATTTGCCACTCATGGGAAAGTCCGAGGCTCAGGCCCAAGGCCGGGGCGAGGGAATCACACGCCCTCCCACAGGTCTGCTTTGCAGCGGGGCCCAGGGCTGGGGTGTGGGAACAGCTGGCCAGAGCCCTTAATCTCCCCAAGCTGATTAGGGCCCCTTAATCAAGCAGGGAGGGGCTGGAGAAGGATGGGACACCCTTGAGATTTGTCCTGACTTTCAGGCAGTCAACTAGGTTCTTTCCCTCCCGTGCCTTGCCGCATACCCACAACCCCCATCATAAAAGCAGCTGCAGGTCCCCTTTTCAGGCTGCTGCCACACTACCCTGCTGAGCATGGAAAGCAACAGTATGTGCCCATGAACACCTGTGGGTGATCAGTCCTGGGGCGGGAGTTCTCTCAATCCCATTTCTGACTATATATATATATATATATATATATATATATAAATATATAAATATATAAATATATATATANATGGGGCAGGGGGAAGCCCTCACTCAACTTACAGTCTAGTGAGGGAAGCACACAGATGAACATACAATTGCAAATTATGGCAAGCACATCAAAGGAAAGAACTAATATTATGAGAGAGCATAATGGGAACCTGCATTAGAGAGGAGGGGACACTTCACTGAAACCTCTTGATCTCTCCCACATTGGGACCTACCTCTGTACCTAGCTGAAAAGAGAAGGCAAGGAGGGAGAAATGACAGCCACTCCACACCCCATCATGGGCCCAACTCTCACCTTGGAGAAAGTTGTCTTGGTTGCTGGGCGGATAGCTATGTGCTGATCCCCTGGGAATTTCTTCAGCCAAACCCAGTCTCCCTGGAGCAGAGATGGGAGCAGTGAACTCAGTTTTTAAAATCCCATAATGTGAAGAGCCCTAGAGTCCCCATTTCCACTGGTCCATTGCCCCAGAACATAGCTTCCATGTGACAAAGAGCATTAGGAGCCATGGGTTTGATGACTACCAGTCCACTTCAAAGCTAGCTGGGTAGAGCCCGCCCTTGGGTAAGAGATGCAGAAGGACTGAATGGCTGTCCTCACCAACAACCCTATTAAGCGAGCCATTACTACCACAATTATTGAAATCACAGCCCTCATCACAATCTGTTGCACTGAGGGAACACTGTGCTGAGAGTCAGGAATCTGGGTAGATTAGGCTTTATTATAGACTAATTGTGAAGTCAAGGCAGCTCCCCTCCAGGCTATGGGCTTCATTGTCCTCAGCTGTTGGCAGGGCTGGCTCATGGGCATGCAATCTGTGCGTCACACAGGGCCCCATGCTCAGAAGGGCCTGAGCTTGATTCAGCTGTTGTCACCTTGAATGAACAAGGGCCCTTCATTTTTATTCTGCCCTAGACCTTGTAGCTGGCTTTGTCTATTGATAATGGATTTGGACGAGAAGAGAATTTGGGGGGTTTGATACTGACCCCTAAAAGGCATTTGGAAATAAATGTGGAGACATTTTTATTTGTCACAAAAACTGAGGGCTATGTTTAGTAAACAGAGCCAGAGATAGGAGACACTAAACATTCTTTAAGGCACAGGGTAATCCCATAGGGAAGAACAACCTTCCCAAAATGACAACAGTGCTCCTCAGAAATGGCTATAATGACCTTTAGGTGACATACTAAGAGTGTCTGCCTTCTTTCTGTGAGCTGACAATCAGGAGCTCTAAATCTCCCCTCCCCTCTTGATTAGCTGAGCTCTCTCTCTCAGCTGTCCCTGCATTTGTTCTCATTATCTCCCACCAATGCCACCACATTCAGATAAGCTGACCCCAGAGTTAATGTTCTCATGCCTTTTTACGACTTTCTTTTTCCCCTCAAAGTCTTGCTGTTCCTGAGTCTAGTTGGAATTGGGTGGAAATGCTGGGTGGGGCCAAGACATGAGTTTGGCTTGAGTCAGGTATAGCCCCATCTGGAAACTCCCCATCCTGAACAATCCATGTCCCGGAAATGTCTTTTTTGGGACCAGGAGGCCACATCCCAGATGTCCCGCTTCCCAACCTTTCCAGGGAGGCCTGTGCCCTTCTGTAATCTGAAGGCTTATCACTGAGGGGGCAGGGCCAGGGGCTCCCAACAGGGTGGGGAATGGTTTCATTAGCCAGACCAGGCTGCATGCTGGTTCTAGCACAGTCCCCACCAGTCAGGCCTCCAGCCTCTGGGCCACTGTGGTTAGCCTTTGAGGAGCCCTCACCTGAATAATGGCTAAGGGAAACTCTTGGGGCAGGAAGGATTGCCAGATGCTCCCCTTTGAGAAATCCATGAGCTCTCCCTATATCCTGTTCTAGACTCCGATACCCATTTCCTGGAGCCAGCAGGATATGACATGACTCCAGAAATAAAGCTCAGCCTAGTTGAGAGTCAGGCTCACCTCATAGAGGCCAATGTTGGAGCTATCCGGGGGCTGGCTGGGGACACTGCGAATGTCTGACATACTGCGGGCAGCCAGACTCGACCCACTACCCTGGGCCACCTGGAGGGTAGAGGTCAATGCAAGGGGTCAAAATATACTGTCTTGGGTTGAGGTCAGGCAGAGTTCTAGGGATTAAAGAGGGGAGGGGAAGAAATCTTAATTAAGAAGGTGATAATGACATTACTTTCCAAATGCACAGCACTTTGCAGTTTAAAAAACAAACCTACTCATTTTCTTGTTGGAGCCTCACGCTGCCCCAGAAAAGCAGTCGGGACAGGGGCTGTTATCCTCATTGTACACATGAGGGTGCTGATCTCCAGACCACAGACGTGGGACAGGGGTAGGGCAGAAACCAGACCGCCTTCAGGAGGGGCTGGGGTGAGAGCTGACCCAGGCAGGAGACCAGATATATAGGGGAGAACAGCTGGATCCTGGCTCCCTGTCTCTCCCACCTTTCGAGAAGTGCTCCCTTGTGGGTGGAGGAAGGTGATGTCATCCAAAGTCAGGATGATCTTGTTGGGGCCTGAGACCATTTGGATGTGAAGTAGCCGTTGCCTGGTAGGAGAAAGAGGTTATTTCCACAAAGAGGATCAAGGTCATGAGAGGAGGCCCCAGGGGATTATGTTGGCTCAGGGGAGGGCAGCCATCCCAAACCAGACATCCTCTGGGACTCTGCCAGCACTCCAGGACCCCTTTCTTTAACCCCTTCCAAAAAAAATTCTCCCTTCTATCTTGAGTGGATCCAGTCTGCTGTTTTTGCTGCACAGTAGCATTTCTGGGAAGTAGAGAGCCAAGCTCATTGACTTACCTTACTTCCCTACTCACCTCACATAATGGGCCAGGAAGGCCCCTGTCAGCCCCATCCCAACCACCAGGAGGAAGCTGATAAAGATGAGGCCAGGCTCCACTCCTAGAGGGGCAGTGAGGAGAGTGACCCTGAGGACTGTGGTGGAGGGGAGGCACCCTCTCTAAGGAGGTATGCAGTCATGTCAAATCCTGGAGGCTCCAGGAAAAGGGGATGGGAGCAGAGAAAGGGAACTAGAAAAAGGTCATGGGTTCTGCAAAGGGGAGCATCTGGGAATGCTAGAAAGGTTTCAAGAGGGCATTGGGGGCTCAGCAAGAGAGGGCTCCTGCGTAAGTTTGGCGTCTAAGGAGGAGCTGAAAGCACCTCCAAGAGGAGTTACAGAAAGAAAGTTCATTCTCTTTCACCACTTTGTGGAGGGTCCATGGTGACTGTCCCAGTGGGGGCTAGGGTGTTTGCCCTCACCTCCGTTGCAGATGATGTCTGGGTCGAACCAGCAAGAAGGGTCAGGCCCAGGCCCCTGTCCCCCTCTAGGGAAATGCACCGGGATCCCAGCGGAGCGGAGGGAACCCTGTGTGGGGTCCAGCATGTATGTGGCGAACAGCCGGTCCCCCGCCTCATCTGTGTCTAGCAGCACAAACGGGGCCTCCTCGGCTCCTCCCAGGGCCTGGCAGAAGCCAGGGACCCGGGCATCCTGGAGGTGGCTGGTCACTGCTGCTCCAGACACCCAACTGCCACCTACAGCAGCCCGAGCTCTCGCCACGCCCCCCGCCAACAAGAAGACCGCATCGTAGATGGTGCCGAAGAGTGGGGATACCTGAGGAAGGAAAGAAGGGGGCTCAGGGTTCCGAGTCATGGCCCATAATTAGAGACTTACTGGCCCTCCTGTCCTTTCACTGGGCTTTTCAAGCCCTATGTGTAATGATTGTTCTTCACCTCTAAGTTAGTGGTTGCTCATAGCCCTCCCCATTGGCTCTCTCTTCTTCTCTCCCATTGGCTATCCCACCCTTTTCTCCACTGACCATCCTTCTTTTCAGGATTTTTAAGCTCTTTTCATCATTGGTTAATTCTAATTCTCCATAATCTACAGATTCCTTCTTCCCTTTCCTGTTGTTTGCCCTGAATATAGTTTTAATATTATCTACCACTCACCTAAAAGCTTTCTTTCCCAATTTTTGGTTAGCTTTTATTTTCTATTTTTCCTTCTTTCCATCCTCCAAGGCCTCGTTGAGCCTATTATTCCCAGTTCTATCTCTCACAGTGCTAGGCACTGTGTAAAGCATTAGAGATATAGCAGTGTAATGATAGAGTCCCTGTCTCAGGAATCTTTCATCTAGTGTGGGAGATAGGGAAATTAAGGCAGTGTAAAGAGTGAGGGTAGAGGTAACAGAGGGAGCTGTGAAGACAGGAAAGAGAGCCCCAATGCAGGCTGAGGGAGGAGGAGGAGGCTTTCAAAAGAAGTGATCATCCCTCAGGGGATGAGTCAGAATTATCTGGGGGGAGAATTGGTGCAGGAGAGAGGAAACAGTACGCCAGCATCTATCTAGGGCAGAAGAAGCCACTGGGAAGCTTTGAACAGAAGTGTGACACTGTCAGATTTTTGAAGTTCAATCTGATTATTAGGTGGAAGAGACCTGGGGCAGGTAAATGTTGAAACAGAGACCATTTGGAGATTTTGTTTTGAGATTTGGGCAAGAGATGCTGTGACCTGAACCAGGGCAGTGTCAGTGAGAATGGAGAAAGTGGATGGATGTAAATGACCTTTAGGAAGTAAAAGTGACAGGACTTGATGTCTGGATGTGATACTAAGGGTTAGAGGAATCAAGGGTGACTTGCAGGGGTCTCATGTGGGCAGACAGGTAGAAGGCTGTGTACTTACTGAGAACTGAAGTTTTTTTCCACCGCTTTCTCCACTCTTTTTCCACCTGCCGTCCAACTCACCACTGTTCCTAACTCTTGTTCTCCTCTTCTTATTGACTATTCCCATCCTTTCACCCCATTGGCTACCCGAATCCTCTTCAAGGACACGAAAGGCATTGGTGGGGAATATTTCGCACACAGTCCCCCCTTCCCCAACTCATAGCCCTCTCTCATGTTCAACCCTTTGAGAAGAGCCTTTGTAGGGGTAAGTTTACTGCCCACTGACATTTAAATTCCCTTCTATCTTAGTGGTTTCTAGCTCCTCTTTTATGAATGCAATGGAGCTAGATGGTCTGAACTGGGATTGTGAGTTCTTAGGGAATCCTGGGTATTAGCTGATTTGGGGGGAATAAGCTGAGGATCTAAATGATTAT
>NW_017731807.1:1374884-1387279 GCF_001890085.2 Hipposideros armiger
ATCAGTCCTGGGGCGGGAGTTCTCTCAATCCCATTTCTGACTATATATATATATATATATATATATATATATAAATATATAAATATATAAATATAAATATAAATATATATATATATATATATATATATTTTTTTTAGCTGAGCCATCCTGCCACCTGTTGGCAGCTCAGCGGCTGCTTAGCTTGGGCTGGAAATCGAACCACTGTTGCTCAGAGCTCAAACTCTTGAGTGAGCTCTTGAGTGAGCTCTTGAGTTAGCTCTTAACCAGCTGAGCCACTCGGCCAGCCTTCTGACGATCTTATGTTTCCAGTTTTGCCAGCCCAGTCCAAGTCCCATCCCCTGGCTGGCAAAGTCTATATCTCAGAGACCAAACTCAAACCAGTCTACCGGCCCTTCTCCTGTCCACACTTGATTCTTGGACTTCTACTTATTCATGCCTAGAAAAACATTAGTTTGGCCTTGGGAAGGCAGAACCCCAGGAAGTAATAGAAAAAGCTCTGGCCTTGGGCAAACTTGGGTATAAATTCCTCCTTCCTGGCATTGTGACCTTGAGAAAATGGCTTAATTTCTTGGAGTTTTAGGAATTACCTGTGACAATGAATGTAATTGCCTGGATGACAACAATGAATAAGACAATTTTAAAGAAGAATGTGATGGGCTACTTGCCCTACCATATATCAAAATTTATTCCAAAGCTATAATAAGGCATTATAGTAGTGGTACAAGGATAAACAAATTGACCGATGGGACAGAATAGAGAGCACTGAAACAAACCCAGCAAAAATGGAAATTTGATGTATGGAGAACTGGACATTTCTCACCAGGGGGAAACAATGAGCTATTCCACAAATGGAGCTGATTAGTTAGCCATATGGGATGGGGAGGGAGCAGATAGGATTAGATCCCCATCTCACACTATACAAAATCAATTCCAGGTTTAAAGACATACATAAAAACAAAACTTATAAACCTTTTAAAAAAGATTTTATTGGGGACTAGGGGAAGGGAACAGCGCTGGGAAATAGGGGAAGGGGAACAGACAAGTTGCTGTCCTTTTGTTCTTCAGTCTAAATGTAGGGTAAAATGTTAACACTAGGTGAATCTGGGTAAAGTGTATATGAGTGTTCTTTGTACTATTTTTATTTTTGCAAACTTTTGTAAGTTTGAAATTATTTCCAAATAAAAAGTTAATAAAAAAACCTTTTTGATAAAAAAGAGACTATATCAATTCAGGGTAAAAAAGGATTTCTTAAACAAGACACATAAATTATAAACCATAAAGAAAAGATTGATAAATTTGGAAATATAAAATTAAATTTTCTAGTCAAAAAGCATATTACAAAGAGAAAACATAGGTCAAAGACAAGAATATATTTGCAAAACATTAAAAAGTGGTTAGCATCCAAAATATGAAAAAGATAATGCAGTAGAAAAATGGGCAAACTCATAAGAAAAGCCTAAGGAAAAATGCCCAACTTCACTAATAATCAAGGAAATGCAAAATAAAACAATGAAATACTATTAACATTAGTCCGGTGGCAAAATTAAGTGACAATACCAAGTGTTGGTATGGATAGAAGAAAACACAAACCTGACATGCCGGTGACAAATGTGTAATTTGGTGGGATATTTGGCAATGCTTAGTAGAGTTGAAGCAATTTCACTTGTAGGAAATGCCCTAGACAAACTAACATTTATTTGTGTTTGAAGAAACTTGAATAAGGAATCATTCTTCTATTTAAAAAACACTCATTGAATTGCTATTAAGTTACAGTCAGTGTTCTAAACTCTGGGAATACAACAGTGAAAAAAAGACTTAAAATCTCATGGGATAGGGCTGGCTGAGTGGCTCAGTTGGTTAAGAATGCAAGCTCTGAGCAACAGAGTCGCTGGTTCGATTCCTACATGGGCTAGTGAGCTGCGCCAGAGCTGAGCTGCCAACAGGCGGCAGGGTGGTTCAGTGGTGAGAGCTGTGCACTCTTAGCAACAAGGTTGACGGTTCCACTCCTGCATGGGATGGTGGGCGCAACTAAACTTGAACATGGCACCTTGAGCTGAGCGGTGGCGAGCTGCCATCAGGAGGCTGGATGGCAACTGGACTTGGAGCTGAGCTAGCTGCACCCTCCACAACTAAGATTGAAGGACAACAGGGGCCGGCCGAGTGGCGCAATGGTTAAGAACTGGCTTGGGACACCAGAGGGCCCCGGTTTGGATCCCACATATGAGGGCCAGTGACACTGCCCTCCACAGCTAAGATGCTGAACAACAGCTCAACCTGGAGCTGGGCTGCCATGAGTCGCCTGCGAAGGCGTAGGCTGCAGCCCCTGTGGCAGTGGGTTGCTATGGGCTACCGTGTGTAGCCAGCAGCCAGTGTGAACGGCCATCCAGAAGCCAGCGACTGATCTGCCTCGCTCGGGAAGAGCGCAATGGTGGTGCCAACTTGGGCCAGTGAAGCAACGTCCTCCATAACTAGACTGAAGAACAAAACGACAGCAACTTATCTGTTCCCCTTCCCCCAATTCTCCAATAAAAAAAATCTAAAAAAAAAAAAAGATTGAAGGACAACTTGGCTGTTCCCCTTCCCCAATTTCCCAACACTGTTCTCCTTTCCAAATTTCCCAATAAAATCTTTAAAAAAAAATCTCATGGTATTTTCTGTATGTTTGAAATCTTTTATAATTTAAAATTCAAAAAATTTAAATAAAAGATTTTAATGTCTGACCTGTAGTAGTCTAAAAATTTAGTAGGTGTCAATGTTCATTTGTATAGCCCCAGGCAAAAGTTAAGTCCCTTACTTTCCATAAGGATTATTTCCCCCAAATCTCTCTTGTACCGACACAACATCTCTACTTGGAATCATGGCTGCTCCACCCAGCCCTTCCGTTTCCCAGATGAGACTGAGGCCCAGGGATTAGTTTGGCCTAATCCATAAACTCCTGATTTTCTTCTAGGGCCTGTGAAGTGACAGGTAATGTAAATAGGAATGAGGAGCAGAATTTTTCAAACTTTTTTCTATTGTGATAAATGTGTATAATATAAAATTTACCATTTTAGTCATTTTTAAGTGTACAATTCAGTGGCATTAAATATATTCACATTGTTTTGCCACCATCACTAGCCATCTCTAAAGTTTTTTCATTATCCCAAACTGAAACTCCATACCCAGTAAACAATAATTCCCCATTTCCCCCTCCCCCAGCCCCTGATATCCACCATTCTACTTTCTGTCTCTATGAATTTGCCTAATCTAGGAACTTTATATAAGTGGAATCATACAGCACTTGTCTTTTTGTGTCTTGTTTATTTCACTTAGCTTAATGTCCTCAAGGATCATTCATATTGTAGCATGTGTTAGAATTTCCTTCCTTTTTAAGGCTGAGTAATATCCCATTGTATGTATATACACCACATTTTGTTTATTTACTTATCTGCTCATGGACACTTGGATTGCTTCCACCTTTTGCCTATTATAAGTAATGCTGCTATGAACATGGGTGTACAAATATCTGTTCAAGTCCCAGCTTTCAATTTTTGGGGGTATATACCTAGAAATGGAATTGCTGGGTCATATAATAATTCTATTTCTAATTTTTTGATGAATTGTCATGCTATTTTCCACAGTGGCCACACCATTTTATGTTCTAGGGGCAGAATATTTTCAATCCAGCTTGGTCTTCGTGCCATGGTTACACAGCCAGACTTCAGCCACCACGGTTGCCCCTCCCTTCCAGTGACCCACATCAGAGCTTGTTTGTTTCTTGTCTGTTGCCTGCTAAATTTGTATTCAGTCTGTAATGTACTGAAGTAAAACACGCCCTCTCACATAAAGGGCAGGGCCAGCTCTTAAAGGAGCAGTTCTGCTGGAGTTACCAAAGGGCAGATTTCTATTTATGATAAATCTAACTCCTATAAATATCCTCAGCTACAGGTGGAGCTCCCCCTCTGGAAGGTCTTGGTTTCTCTCCTTTAGAGGGGGAGGGGAAATATCTTCTGGATTTTCAGTCCCTCCCCTGCCTTCCATAATGTCATGAAATTTTTTTTTGGAATCACTACAGCAGTAGACAAGGAAAAAAAGGATTCCTTAAAGATTAAATGAGACAAACAATGTTTTATCGAATCTGGCCTGAATCTGAGAGTAGAAGACAAGTCCTGGGGGTGTCTGGCTTAAACAAAAACCAAAAATAATTCAAATCATTAGAAAAGAACACAATCTAAAAAAACAGAAGGTGGAAGCCAGGATTCCATTAAACTGCAATTTGTAACAAAGAATAATGAGGAGGGGGCCGGCTGAGTGGCGCGTTGGTTAAGAGTTGGCTTGGGACGCCAGCTCTGAGCAGCAGGGCTCCAGTTTGGATCCCACATGAGGGCCAGTGACACTGCCCTTTACAGCCAAGATGGTGAACAACAGCTCGACCTGGAGCTGGGCTGCGGTTAGTCGCTGGTGACTGCGTAGGCTGCAGCCCCTGCTGCAATGGGCTGCCTTAAGCTACTGTGTGTGGCCAGCAGCCAGTGTGAGCTGTCAAGAGTCATCGTGAGCAGCCATCCAGAGGCCGGCCACCGATCTGCCTCACCCGGGAAGAGCACAATGATAATACCAACATGGGCCAGTGAAGCAACGTCCTCCACAACTAGACTGAAAAATGACAGCAACTTGTCTGTTCCCCTTCCCCTGATTCCTCAATGCTGTTTCCCTCCCCCAATTCCCCAATAAAATCTTAAAAAAAAAAAAATTCCAATCTGATATTTGAAAAAAATGGCATAAGAAAACCATACCTTAGTATAGTTTAAATTTACATTGCTCTTATGATGCTGAATATATTTTCACATTTATAAGCCACTTGTATACTATTTTCTGAGAATTGTCAGTTTATATACCCTTTGCGCACTTTTCTATTGGGTTATTGGTATTTTTATTATAATTTCTTAGAGCTCTTTAAATACTAGGAAAATTACACATTTATGATATGATTTTCATATCAGGTGTGTCAAAAAAATGTATACAAGTGGACACTTGGGTCAATGTTGCTCAAGAAGTAGTTAGCTGTAATCAGAAGTGTCTGGACGTGGATGGTAACCACTTTTTTTTTTTTTTTTGGCTGAGCCATCCTGCCATCCATTGGCAGTTTAGCAGCAGCTCAGCTCAGGCCGGGACTTGAATCGCTGTTGCTCAGAGCTCAAACTCTTGAGCGAGCTCTTAACCAACTGAGCCACTCAGCCAGCCCTATAACCACTTTTTGAGCACCTCTTGTAATTGCAAAAGTCAAATGTGACTTGTATTTATCTTTTGTTATCAGTATATATTGAGTATTACAATTTTAATAGTTTTTTCCTTTCTTAAAATGTTGTATACATTTTTTGGCACCATGTATATATTCCCCAGTTTATGTGTTTACTGGTTGCTTATAATGTGGAGGTGATTTGCCAAGCACATTTTCAAATGTGTCTTTTTAAAACTGTTTAATGCTTTTTGGATTTAAGTTATTATTTTAAAAGCCTTTGCCATGACAACATTATAAATAAATTTTCTAATGTTTTCTTCAAGGACTTATAGTTTCATTTTTGATGCTTACATTTTTTACCCATTTGGAATTTGTCCTGACATGAGGCATCAGTTATGGATCCAACTTTATTTTCTTCTGGCTGACTCCCATTGTCCTATTACTATTCATTGAATAATCTCTCCCCCCACCCCCATACTCATCATAAAGGACATTCCTGAAGGTATTTGCATGTATTTCTGGGCTTTCTCTTCTCTTCCATTGTGATGTCTGTCTAATATGAACCAGGACGTCTGTCTAATATGAGCCAGTATCACACTGTATTCATTACTGAAATATGAAAATTTTAAATAACTAGTAAAGCTGCCCTCCACCCTGTCTCATTGCTCTTTTTTCCCAGAATTTTCCTAGCTATTCTTGTGAATTAATTTTTTATATAGCCTTTACAATCAAACTATCCATTTCAAAGCATTAGTACTTTCATTGTTACTGTGCTAAATTTATGTTAATTTATGGAAAATTCACATTTTATGATGTTGAATCTCTCTATGCAAGATTATGGCATGTATGTTGATTTGTTCTAGTGTACTTTTGTATCCTACTGTGTTTTATACTTTTCTTTAAATAGGTTACATATGTTTCTTGTTAAATTTATTAGAAGGTATTTTGTCTTTTAATTGCCTCTGTAGGGTCTTCTATTATATCCTCTAACTGGTTGTTGCTTGTTAAGTTCTATTTTTCTTTTCATAATATACCTTGAGCATTTTCCCAAGATATGGATTTGCCTCATTTTCCCATGTTCTTGAGTACAGATTTACCTCATTTCCTTAAATAGTGTTCCTCTGTTTGAATGTATATAAAGGTAAGGATTATGAGATGGGAGATTATTCTGGATTACCCGGATGGGCCCTAAATGCCATCACAAGTGTCCTTAAAAGAGGAAGGCAGAAGGAGGTTTGAGGCAAAAGAAGATAGCAAAGTAAGAACTTAAGCAAGATGCTATGTTGCTGACTTTGAAGATGGATGAAGGGCCATGAGCCAAGGAATACAAGGAATGTAGCTCTAGAAGCTAGAAAAAGCCAGGAAATGGATTCCCCAGAGAGCCTCCAGACAGTCTCCAAAGTGTGGCCTGGCCAACACCTTAATTTTGGCCCAGTGAAACTGCTTTGGGACTTCTGACTTCCAGAGCTTTAAGAGGATAAACGTGTGTTGTTTTAAGCTACCAGGTTTGTGGTAATTTGTTACAGCAACCATAGGGAAGAAATATATAGGCATTTCTCTACTTTTGTATATGACACACCTGAAAATGTAGACTCAGGTCTAATGTAAGAAAGTTGGGGGCCGGCCAAGTGGCGCGTTGGTTAAGAACTGGCTTGGGATGCCAGAGGGCCCTGGTTTGGATCCCACATATGAGGGCCAGTGACACTGCCCTCTACAGCTAAGATGCTGAACAACAGCTCAACCTGGAGCTGGGCTGCCATGAGTTGCCAGCGATGGCGTAGGCTGCAGCCCCTGTGGCAGTGGGTTGCCATGGGCTACCGTGAGCGGCCAGCAGCCAGTGTGAGCGGCCAGCAGCCAGTGTGAGCGGCCAGCAGCCGTGGTTAGCAGCCGTCCAGAGGCCGGCAACTGATCTGCCTAGCCCGGGAAGAGCACAATGATGGTGCCAGCTTGGGCCAGTGAAGCAACATCCTCCACAACTAGATTGAAGAACAAAACAACAGCAACTTGTCTGTTCCCCTTCCCCCGATTCCCCAGCGATGTTCCCCTCCCCCAATTTCCCAATAAAATCTTAAAAAAAAAAACCCAGGAAGTTGGACTTACAGGTTATAGGGAAGGTTCTATTTTCAAAGAGCAGAAATATGTTATTAAACATACACGTATTTATATCAAGTTTTAATAATACATTACATTTTAGACTCAATCTCCAATGACGCATTTTTAGACTTTTGTGTATTTTGTTCCTTTCCTTAACAACTGAATGCATGGTCCACCACTTTTCCCAGCTTGAATCCAGTGAACATCCTCTTGTAGGTAAAGATTTTCACCTTTATCTCAACTGCATGAAGTTTATGAAAACTATGCTCTCAACATTCCCATTTTCCCAGTTCCTGTGAGATAAATACTCAAAAAATGGTAAAAATGAGGATGCAGCAAAATGGAAAGTAAGGTTGGCTGGCAGGATCCCCATGTGATCCCTCCAAATATTTATCAGCTGATATTTAAATCTGAATTCAGCATGGAATACAGCTATGAGTTTGAAAGTTGAATGTACTAAAGTTAAGCAACCCGAATGTACTCAAGTTAAGTCATTCCCACAATTGGGGATGACGCCTAAGCAGTGAAACCAGTTAACAGTGGCAGCCATGGAGAAAAAGGCTAGACCACAAGCTTGTGTTGGCAGATTCTGGGTCTTTCTCATTCACCCAGGTTTTCCACAATTTAACACATGTAGAAGGCGTTCAGGGACAGCAGGTAGAACGTTATGATGCTAGACTCTTGCCCACCCCACAGGGCTGAAGTGATCTCAGTTTTAATTCTGAACAGGCACCCTGAGAGCTACAGAAAATGGGTGAACAATACCCGTGAGCTTCATCTACATCTGGGCCTGATCTGGATGGTAAAATCCTAGATTTTGAGTTGATGCCACAATGAGATGAGAACTGGGGAACTTGTGGGAGGGAGGGAGTATATTTTCATATGGGAGGAATGTGAATTGTGGCCAGAGGGTGGGCTGTGGCATATATTTCTTGAAGATGGCCACAACAATACCCCTCATGTCACACAATGTGACTTTGACACTTCTTCCATTGAGAAGTAATATTTATGTTCGAATCTAGGTTGGCTTGTAATTATGGCAGAAGTGATGCTATATGCCTTCTCAGGCTAGGTCTTAAAAGCCACGATGCAAGCAACCTGATTAAATGTTCCCATCAACTCAAAAGGTCCTCTTGTGGCCATCTGTAGTCAGTCCTCTCTCACCTCCGTCCCCAGACAACCACTTATTTCTCTCACTGTAGATTAGCTTGGTTCGGCTTTTTTTTTTTTGAGGTATAATTGACATATAATATTATATTAATTTTAGGTGTACAACATAATGATTTGATATATGTACATATTGTGCAATGATTACCATAAATTTAAACATCAGTCACCACACAGTTACAAAATTTTTTCTTGCGATGAGAATTTTTAAGATCTACTCTCTTAGCAACTTTCAAATATACAACACAGCATTGTTAACTATAGTCACCATGCTGTACATTACATCTCTAAGACTTATTTATCTTATAACTAGAGGTTTGTACCTTTTGATCACCTTCACCCATTTTGCCCATCACCTACCTCTGGCAACCACTGTTTGTATCTATAAGTTCAGGGTTTTCTAGATTCCATATATAAATAAGGTCATAGAGTATTTGTCTTTCTCTGTTTGGCTTATTTTACTTCGCCCTCAAGGTCCACCCATGTTTTCACAAATGGCAGGATTTCTTTCTCTTTTATGGCAGAATGATATTCCATTATAAATATATAATGTGATATATATATATATAGATAGATAGATAGATATAGATATTTAAAAATGTGATATATATATATGTATATATCACATTTTTTAATCCACTTATCTGTTGATGGACACTTAGGCTGTTTCTATACCTTGGCTGTTGTGAATAATGCTGCAATGAACATAACAGGGCTTCAGAAATCATTTCCAGATAGTGATTTCATTGCCTTCAGATAAATATCAAGAAGTAGAATTACTGGATAAGATGATAGTTCTATTTTTAATCTTTTGAGGAACCTCTATACTGTTTTCCATAGTGGCTGCACAAATTTACATTCCCACTAATAGTACACAAGGGTTCCCTTTTCTCCACATCCTTGCCAACACTTGTTATTTCTTGTCTTTTTTATAATAGCCATTCTAACATGTGTGAGGTGATACCTCATTGTGGTTTTAGTTTGGCTTGCTTTTGAAATTTCTCTTTTTCCCCACTCACCCCACCCCCAATCGGAAAGTTGAAAAGACTCTAGATTCTAGAACCTTAGTTCCAGATTTTAAATAATACATTGTCTTTTATTTTTTTAATATTATGTATTTTCTATTTTTATGATTCTTACTAATCAATTGCATTATGTTTCTCAAATATTTAGGAACAGCAATTAAGACTTAACCACATGTTTTGCTGGCTTCCTTTCTCACCATTGTTTATTTATTATGTTTTACCATTTACTGTGTTCTTAATTCTGATCCATGTTTATTTAGCAGGGTTGTAAATTTACAGACACACTCAGATGTACATATGATGGAGATGCTTTATGTCTATGACTGATCTTATTTTCCTTTCTCATGCTAGCAGCAGGAGAAAATACATTAATTTGATAGTTAGCGGAATCTCTGTTTCCCCCAGATCAGATGCACTCTTTGGCATAAATACACAGTCATTTCCAAGTTCATCTTCTCAACAGGGCTGTCCTTTCCCTTATCACCTTCCCAAGGTGGCATCTGGGCATGGTGAGAGGGGTGGCTGTCTCTGTGCTGTCCTCAGCTGATTCCTGATCCAGGCTGGGGGCAACAGGTCCCACCTGGCCTTGGACATGTCATGGCATCCACTGCTGCCTACTGACCCTCCATGCCCATGGCCATCAATGATGTCTCTCTTCAACCCCAGGTCTCAGGTGGCTCAGGGAGCCTCTCAGTAGATTGGAACCCCTCACTGTGTCATGCTGGAAGTGCTGGATCCCCTGCATCTCACCACATCATGAGGCTCTTCTCACTCTCTCTTCCATGCTCTTCCCTGCTGTTGGGTACAGCTGCATAAGGGGCTCCTGGTTTGAAGCACCCCCTAGTCTATGTCCATGAACTCCCGCATACCCACCTTACCAGGACTCTCCAATTCCACACCAAGAAGGGAAAACAAGAACATTTGGGCCTGACTTTTTCCACACACCCTTTCTTTTCTCCTTTCCATATTCTCCAGGGCCTGAAGAATTGGGCTTTGCTTCCTTAAGAGGAAAAGCTAAGCTCTCTCTCTCTCAGCTGGGGTTGGCCCTACACCTTTCCTTTCTCCTCTTAGGGACCCTAAGTCTTGCTTCTCAGTCGTGAGGTGAGATGTGAGGGATGTTTTCTTTGCACTGTGGAATAAACACTATGCTTTTGTGTTGATAGTTCTGATTTTTGCTATTGGAACCACAAGCTTGTTTGGAAATAGGACTTACCGAGGATGGAAATAATTATGAACCCAAAGAGAGACCTCAAAAGTGTTCTAAGAGAGTTCCTTGGCTGGCTTAAATCACAAGATTTTTTCAAGCAGTGTCCAATACATTATTCTCTGCTTCTGTGCTTCTATTGAGTTTATCATTTTTGTCATTATATTCTGAATTTCTAAGACCTCTGTTTTTCTCTGATTGCTCCTTTTTCTATAAGTGGTTGGTTTGGGGGGGGGTATTGTTTTAGTGTAGTAACATATACATAACCTAAAATTTACTATTTTAATCATTTTTAAGTGTATAGCTCAGTGGCATTAAGTACATTAACAATTTTGTTTAACCATCACTGCTATCTTTATCCAAAATTTTTCATCATTCCTGACAAAAACTCTTTATCTATTAAACAATAACTTCCCCTTCTCCCCTCTCACTAGCCCTTGGTAACCTCCTTTCTACTTTTTGACTCTATAAATTTGCCCATTCTAGTTACCTCATATGGGCGGAATCATACAATATCTGTTCTTCTGTGTCTGGCTTATTTCACTTAGCATAATGTTTTCAGGGCCCATCCATGTTATAGCATATATGAAAATTTCATTCCTTCTTGTGACTAAATAATAGTCCATTGTATGTATATACCACATTTTGTATACCAGTTTTTTTTTATGAATGTGATATTCTGTCATATTTTTGAAGATGTTAATTTCAATATTTTTAATATATTTGTATTTCCTCCATTCCAGTGGGGACAGTTTTTTCCCAGATTGCCCTTCCTAACCCACTGTTTTCAGGGTGCTGATGGTCCTTACTTGTGAGGTGATTCTCCTTTGTCTATTGACACTTAGGGTGGAGGTGGAAGAGGAAGGAGGATAGAGGCCAGCGTGGGCCTCTGGGTATTTACACAAATCATCTTTTGCTTCCTCCATTTGGCCCTCTCTGCTCCCCAGTACCACCTTAGCACAGCAGAGGGCTGGCACCCAGATTGTAGATCCTCTGGGTGCTATGTGAGTGGAGATGCAACAGGCATGGTTCCCTGCAGGGACTGGACCAGCCACGCAGTTCCCCAAGGATAAAGCAGAAGCTGAAGAGGCTGAAGCAGCACAGACCCAAGGGCACCTGAGGCTACTCTGCCCACCGTTCTGTGGAACTAAGGTGGGGCAGGGTCACTCTCTCTCCAGACTCCCCTCCTCTAGCCTCAGAGGGGGACCTCAGAGTTGTCTGTTTGCAATAGAGTCCTGTAATTGTGGAGGCGGCTAGATTGGGTTAGCGGCTGCTATTTGCTGGAATGTTGTGCCGGTTGCCTCTCTGGTTTCCCTACCCGCTTCTGCACCGGCCTTGTTAAGTCCTCACTGGCTTAGTGATGGAGGAAGAACTGTGTGATTGGCCACTGGGCTCCAGCACAGCTCAAAAACCCTCTTGCCTGAACATGTAGGCCTCATTCCCAGGCCGTGTGCTCAGAGTTGGGGCTTTTCAGTGCTCTGCTCACGACGTTGCCACGCTCTTCCCTGGGAGCCCTCTTTTATAGGGGGTTCTGGGCTTAGCATTGCTTGACCTCCCAACGGAAACATTTTCTCAAATCACTTAAATAGTCAATTCTGTTGATGGCATTCTCTTTCGGTTTTGGTTGGCTGGAACAGTTCCTTTTCTTCTTCTTCTTCTTCTTCTTCTTCTTCTTCTTCTTCTTCTT
>NW_017731807.1:1387434-1401715 GCF_001890085.2 Hipposideros armiger
CTTTCTTTCTTTCTTTCTTTCTTTCTTTCTTTCTTTCTTTCTTTCTTTCTTTCTTTCTTTCTTTCTTTCTTTTCTTTCTTTTCTTTTTTCTTCTTGTTACATTCCTCTCTTTGATCATTTCCAGGGGATGTGGAGAGAAAAGAGATGAGTGTGTGGAACAGTCCTTGAAACCAGAAGCCAATGAAGTTGTGCTTGACTGGATTTTAAAATTCTACTACATTCTGCATTACAGTATTCTGTTTCTCTTCTCCTGCTTTCTTTTTAGTTTTCTTTTTTTAGCTAGTTATAAGAATTGATTCTTAATGGCCTGGCACATTCTAAATTCACTGCATGATTTGGAGACATGTCTTGTTTGGGATTATATTCTGAACTACAAAGTATTATGGGAAAGGCTGTGATCAGGATTATAAATAGAAGCAGCTATATGTTTTTTGAACTAGGAAAGACGTTGTAAATTAACCTAGATGTATGCAGACTATTGGGACACCTGGTGGATTGAAATAAAAGTATATTTATCCACTCTGAAAAGCAATGTTTTCCACGAGGGGGAGCTGTAGGATTTTTTTTTTAAGAGATGTTCTTTGTGTCTCTCTTATGCCACTTTTAAACACAATTCTCCTGATAGATTCAGGGCCATGAGACCAAACAGGTTAAGATGTAAAGCCTTTCAGTTCTTATAACTGAAAACTTATAGGATTGACTTCAGGCACAGCTGAATTCAGGTGTAAAAACCCCAGGTTTCAGTTAGGCTTTGCTCTCCTCTGTCATTGGCTTTATTGACCAAAAGGTCCTCCTTTCATAGTGGCAAAGTGGCTGTGGCAGTTCTACCCCCATCAGGCCCTTAGGAATTGTGACATAAAGATTTAAAGGTGTAGTTACAGTTTCCTGCTTTGGAATCATCCCTGCCTCTGGCACCCACAGTTGCAGCCCTGGTCCTAGGACCACTGAATCAAGTAGGAAAACAGAAAGTAAGGTGCTGTAGGAAAGAACTGTATAAATTTGCTAGCACCCTCCCCCACCCTCTTCTCTCCAGATTCCCCAGAAAAGTGGAGGAATCTACCTAATGGCAACTCTCCCTTCGCCCCCCTCATGCCCAATGTGAGCACACACTTATGAGGTATGTAAGCCAGTGCTTCATGCCTCTGTCTCCCCCTGTTTTAAACAACAAAGAGTTTCCATTGTCCATCCCAATTCTTATCAAACTGTTACTCTGAAGATGAAAATTGTGTTCCTTGGTGTAAAGAAATGTGACTCGGCAGTACAAATTGATGCAGTGTTTTCTGTTTCAATCTCATAGTATTTTGAGCATTTGCATCTGCCACCAAGTATGCAAAGACCTGTCCAGAGTAAATGTCTATTCCTTTAGGGCCTATTTGTAGCCATCTGCAGTAACTGTCTCTCTTATTGACAGATAGAACAGTTCTTGTTGGCATTTTGTCCCTCAGAAGATGCAAGAGGAATATGTCTAGATTCAGCCCATCTCTGCTTTGCCGCAGCTTACCTATGTCCACTCATTTCATGGACCTGGGTGGCCACCTCAAACTAGCACACTGGGATATGTACTTGGGAATTCCAATCACCTTCCAGTCCTGGAAGGGAGTTCTTCTGGTGGGCACTGACATGATTTACTATAATGCACCCCTTAAATTCTCATAGTGATTTTCACAGAGCCATCCTCCACATGGGCATCCCTTTAATAGTCCAGTTTTCCATTGCCCTTTCGTTGTTCCTGTTGTTTTTCAAACATAGCTTATTTTATTATAAAGGAACATAATTCTCTGAAAATTAATTCACAGTTCTGTTTGCTACAGTTGCAAATTATTTTTAACAATTTGTCACTAACAGAAAACAGAAGTAAAGGCAATTTTATTATTATACACTGGAACATAAATCACATTTAAGCACAAATGTAAAAACAAAAGACTCATTTCTCACCTTTAACCTGTTTCTTTTCACTGCTTTCTTCCATAACAAAAGTGGAAAGAGACCTGGATTCACTAATAATGATTTTGTTTTAGCATAAAATGTGGTAAACACATGTGTGCTGTTTGGAATCTTCACATCATTCTAGTGAAATACTGTACTCATTTTCAGAAGAAAGCACATTGTAAGTAATGTCTTTATAAGTGTCTGTTGTGGCCTCATGGTACAACCGAATGACATCGCCCTTTATAACAAAGTGAAGCAGTGCTGGAGTGATCACTGTAAAGTCTCCTCTGATGCCATAAAGTAAGATTTGCAAAGGCAGACTTCCAAATATGATATTATTTTGTGTAAAAATGTATGGCAGAAATGCAAGGCTGACTACACTTGTAGTCTCTTATTGTAGAATAAGAGAAACATTTCACACCAAATACTGTTCAGGCCAAATTCCTGTATAAATCAGTTTTTCTTCCATCTTCTGATGTTTCAACTTCTGTATGTAAGCATGGAATATATCTTCCCCAACAAACAGGTATCTGTGCTTGCCGGGATGGGACAGAAGCGGCCTGGTTCCATGCAGTCCCGTGCCCTCCCTCTGCCTATAGGCCCCCTGGAGGAGCCTCTGCCAGAGGAGGCCGCCAGCCCAATGGCTGCCCATGGCGCCACCCTCTTCTGCCCAAGGGGCAGTCCCACTGCCCACAGGTCGCCCCAAACCAGAAGCATCCCGTGGGCCATGAGAAGGGGCCGCCCATAGTGCTACAGAAGTAGCCAGGAACACTGAGGGCAATTCCTCACCCCACTAGGGTCTGGACAAGTCATGTAAGCCCCTTTCATTGTCCTTTTGCATGATTCTATAGCCAGGCCATTAGCCACTACACATGAGTTGGTAAAAAACTCAAACACAGCGTCAAACAGTGTGCAATTCACCCTACTGAGCTGAATTGATTTTACCTTTTTCAGTCAGAGTGGTGGTCCTCCAAACAGAATGCTCTCTGTTCATCTTGGAACTGTTATCCAGAAACCAAGAATCTCTTTGTTGGTCAATAGGGCAAAACTCAAGCGGCCCAAGTGGCCATAGGATCCAGCAGCATTTCAGGTGGTTCCAAAGTTGGCTGTAGGGGAAAAGAGACTGCCTCCTTGCATCGCCATAGTAGCATGATCCTGTATAAACAATTTCCATTTTGTAATGGAACCCTTCTGAGCACTGCCCTCCCCATTAGAGTTTGTCTCCATCACCCAAGACATTATGAATATTTCAAGTTCAAGATAGTTTTATATCCTTCAGTCATAGGGGCAGTTTCAATTAATGTCCACTTGCAAGCTAGAAATTGTCTCTCAAATAAGAAATTTTCTGGCCCAAAATCCCAGTGGTCATTGTTTAGTGGCGCTTCTGCCATAGTCCAAGTCTGCACTGCACACAAGGTTGTTACATAGACAATCTGTCCACACCAGCACTCTAGCTTCTAATGGGGCATCAATTAAAGTGGTAATCTCTTTTTGTCCACCAGGTATTCCATAGTGCTTCAAATTAACAACCTGTGTGGGGGCTCAGGCAAATTTACTGGTTCCCATTTAGCATGACCAATCAATATTGGCAGAGGGCAAATTTATATGCCTTCTGTTTTACAATACTAGGTAGAGGAAGAATTCTTCAGTCAGACATGCTATTCATTCCCATAATACACTCAAGTGAAGGAGACAAACCACTTCACATTCAAACATTACAATTTTTATCCAAACTTTCACTTTAATCCCATCGACTGTTGCATTCCTATATCCTCCCAATCTAACTGTAGCGCCTGTTAGGGCTCACCAACAGGTTTTGGAACCACAGTGTATGGAGCTTCAATGTCGAGGAGCCTCAGAAATGTTTCTTTCCTATCTCCTGACCATTTAACCATTCATGTGCATATGGCCTTGAATCCCCATGCAGGGGAGGGGCCAAGGGACTCAGGCCCTTTCAAAAGTCTTTATTGGACTAGGTTGTGGGACCATGGTCTCAAGCTATTTGAAATAAAGTTTCTCATTGTCATCTTTGCCTTCTGGATTTTTAAATTCCTCCAAACTACTGTCAATAAAGCAGATTTGTTTAGGGTCCCTCCATGTTGGTGAACTAGTAGGGGCTCCATTTGGTCCACCCAGATTCTAAGAGTGCTGCATTAAGACATTTGTTTTGATCTGCTAAGGTCTGCTTTATTCATTCCATTTCTTAATTACCATCTAAAGATTTCCACCTTGCTGGGATGAGTCCCTAATTTCTCCTCTTTCTCTCCCCCTATTCTCTTACAAATCAATCTAACTTTCTTTGCTACCTGTTGTTTTAGCAGCATAATTTTTACCACTGGTAGTGGCCCTGAGGTTAGCAGCTATAACCCAAATTGGCTGGAATTTAAGCGTGGCCCAGTAAGGTCCACCCCAACACTCTCTCTTACTTACATTTTAGCTATTATGGAAAATAATAACCAAGAGATTGTTTCTTGTTATTCTGCATTTCCTTATGCATCCAATGAGCCAACAACTGGGGAGTTAGATCCATCATTTCTGAATTCCATTGGTAACTTTGACTTTCATTAACTGATCACAGTGCAGCTGCAGTTTCATACCATGGGTGACTAGGTAGTCATCTAGGAATCAAAAGTTCATCAATCCCCACCCTTCCATCCTTCCTCTTTCCAAACTACATGTCTCAGTGAGTCAGGGTCATTCTAAAGAATGCCACTTCTGATGGCAACTGCGAGAGTTTAGGCTAACTGTATAGTAAACAGTCCACCCACAGTGCAGCCTTCACTACTGAAATTAATTGCAAGTTTGGGGCATTCCCCAAACCACCCTCAGTTTCAATAATTCACTAGAAGGATTCACAAAACTCACTGAAAGCAACTATACTTATGGCTAGAGTTTATTACAGGGCAAAAATACAGATTAAAATCAGTCAAGAGAAGAGATGCATAGGACAGAACCCAGGAATAGTCCAAACATGGAGCTTCCGTTATTCTCTCCCTGAACATCATGGACAGTTTTGGCTCCTCTCGGTCATGATATACGACAATACACATAGAATATTGCCAACCAGAAAAGCTCACCCAAGCATAAATGCCCAGTGTTTTAATTGGTACTCAATCACGTATGCTCACAAGGCTGACCTTTAGTTTTCAGCCCTTCTGCAGATCAGGCTGATATCTTTAGTCTCCAGTCCCTCCAGAGGCAGAACTGATACCACTACCTCTATCAAAAGTCTCCATCATAAATCACATTGTTGGGCTGTGCCTTTATTACATATGGAGGCAAAATTTTCTCAAATAGAACAACAAAAAAAGCATGGACCATAAAAACAACTGGTAAAATGTATTTTATCAAAATAAAAAAATTGTGCTCTTTGAAAGACATCATTAAGAAAATAAAAAGGGCCAGCCGAGTGGCGCGATGGTTAAGAACTAGCTTGGGATGCCAGAGGGCCCCGGTACAGATCCCACATATGAGGGCCAGTGACACTACCCTCCACAGCTAAGATGCTGAACAACAGCTCAACCTGGAGCTGGGATGCCGAGAGTCGTCGGCGACGGCGTAGGCTGCAGCCCCTGTAGCAGTGGGTTGCCATGGGCTACCGTATGTAGCCAGCAGCCAGCTTGAGCAGCCAGCAGCCACAGTGAGCGGCGTCCAGAAGCCGGCGACTGATCTGCCTCGCCCGAGAAGAGCGCAATGATGGTGCCAACTTGGGCCAGTGAAGCAACGTCCTCCACAACTAGACTGAAGAACAAAGCAACAGCAACTTGTCTGTTCCCCTTCCCCTGATTCCCCAGCACTGTTCCCCTCCCCTAATTTCCCAACAAAATCTTTAAAAAACAACAACAACAAGCAACAATCAACTGTGGAATCCTTTCTTGCTCCTACTAGGTTGTGCCCTGCCAGTCACAGGCAGTGGGTGACCTGGACCTGCACCAGAGCCCCTCCCAAGAAGCCCCAGAGGGGGTTGACTTCAGACCACAGCAGAGCACCACCCAATTAGCCCCACAAGTGGCACACCCAAAGGGCGATCTCAACAGGCACCAGAGCCTGCTGGGGGAAATCCCATTCCATGTGGTAAACCCTTTGAACAACAACAGTCCGTAAGCTGTGGATGTGGCCAAACCCCACAGCCAGTCAGCCTGAAGGTCAATCCCACCCACTAACATGCCAATAGCAATCAAGGCTCAACTATAACAGGAGGGTACACACAACCTACATAAGGGACACTCCTGGAGCACCCAGTGCAGGTGACCAGGAAGACTGTGCCACTGGGCCCCTCAGGGCACCTACTATATAAGGACCCCCAGCAAGACTTGGAGATATTGCAGTTATACCTAATACATAAAAACAAACACAGAGAGGTATCCAAAATGAGGAAACAAAGAAATACATTGCAAATGAAAGAAAAGAAGAAAACTCCAGAAAAATAACTAAACAAAATGGAGGCAATCAACCTACCAGAGACAGAGTTCAAAACACTAGTTATAAGAATGCTCAAGGAACTTAATGAGAACTTCAACAAAGAGACAGCAAGCATAAAAAAGGACATAGAGCTGGCCGAGTGGCTCAGTTGGTTAAGAGCTCGCTCAAGAGTTTGAGCTCTGAGCAACAGCAGTTTGATTCCTGGCCTGAGCTGAGCTGCTGCTGCACTGCCAACAGGTGACAGGATGGCTCAGGTAAAAAAAAAAAAAGGACATAGAAACCATAAAAAAGAACCAGCTAGAAGTGAAGAATACAATAACTGAAATGAAGAATGCACTAGAAGGAATCACCAGCAGACTAGATGAAGCAGAGGATTGAATCAACAATTTGGAAGACAAGGTAGCAGAAAACACCCAATTGGAATAGCAAAAGGAAAAAAGAATAATTTAAAAAATGAGGATAGTTTAAGAGACCTCTGGGACAACATCAAGCTTAACAACATTCGCATCACAGGAGTACCAGAAAGAGAAGAAAGAAAGCAAGGGATTGAGAACCTATTAAGATATAATGACAAGAGCTTTCCTAACCTGGCAAAGGAAATACACATACAAGACAAGCAAGCACAAAGAGTCCCAAACAAAATGAACCCAAACAGGCCCACATCAAGATACATCATAATTAGAATGGCAAAGGTTAAAGACAATAGAGAATCTTAAAAGCAGCAAGAGAAAGGCAACTAGTAACTTATGAGGGAGCTCCCATAAGATTATCAGATAATTTCTCAGTAGAAACTTTGCAAGCCAGAAAGGATTGGTTGGAAATATTCAAAGTGACAAAAAATGAAGACCTAGAACCAAGATTACTCTACCCAGCAAGGCTATCATTTAAAATCAAAGGACAGATAAAGAGCTTCCCAGACAAGAAAAAGTAAAGGAGTTCATCACCACCAAACCAGAACCACAAAGAATTGTTAGAGGAATTTCTTTAAGACCAAAAAAAAAATCAACAATATAAATAATAAAATGTCAATAGTTACATATCTATCAACAATTAGTTTCCATGTAAATGGATTAAGTGCTCCAATAAAAAACATAGGGTTGCTGAATGGATAAGAAAAGAAAACCATTACATGTGCTACCTATAAGAGACTCATTTCAGATTGAAAGACACACACAGGCTGAAAGTAAAGAGATGGAAAAAGTTATTTCATGAAAATGGAAAAAAAAAGCTGGAGTAGCAATACTTATACCAGACAAAATAGACTTTAAAACAAAGGCTATATAATAAGCAACAAAGTACCCAGTAATCCCACTTGTGGGTATTTATCTGAAGAAACCCAAAATGCTACTTCAAGGGAATGTAAACATCTATATGTTCATTGCAGCATTATTTACAAAAGCCAAGATGTGGAGGCAGCCTAGGTGTCCATCGATGGGTGAATGGATAAAGAGTAGGTGGTACATATATACAATGGAATATTGCTCGGCCATAGAAGGGAATGGGTTCTTGCCACCTGCAGTAGCATGGATGGACCTGCAAGATATGCTGAGTGGAGTGTAAGACAGAGAAATACAGATGCAATGTGATTTCATTTATATGTAGAATCTAAAGAATAAAATAGGGCCAGCCGAGTGGCTCGGTGGCTAAAAGCTGGCTTGGGATGCCGGTGGGCCCCGGTTCAGATCCCACATGAGGGCCAGTGACTCTGCCCTCTACAGCTAAGATGCTGAACAACAGCTCAACCTGGAGCTGGGCTGCTGTGAGTCGCCGGCGACGGACGGCGTAGGCTGCAGCCCCTGTGGCAGTGGGTTGCCATGGGCTACCATATGTAGCCAGCAGCCAGCGTGAGCAGCCAGCAGCTGCAGTGAGCAGCTGTCCAGAAGCCAGTGACTGATCTGCCTCGCCTGGGAAGAGCGCAATGATGGTGCCAACTTGGGCCAGTGAAGCAATGTCCTCCACAACTAGACTGAAGAACAAAAGGACAGCAACTTGTCTGTTCCCCTTACCCCAATTCCCCAGCACTGTTCCCATCCCCCAATTCCCCAATAAAAATCTTAAAAAATAAATAAATAAAATAATCAAACAAAACAGAAACACACTCAGGTACAGAGAACATTTTGAGGGTTGCCAGATGGGAGGGGGGTTGAAAGGGGTGGGTGAAAAAGGGAAAGGGATTAAGAAGTACAAAATTTGGGCCGGCCGAGTGGCGCGATGGTTAAGAACTGGCTTGGGATGCCAGAGGGCCCCGGTTCGGATCCCACATATGAGGGCCAGTGACATTGCCCTCTACAGCTAAGATGCTGAACAACAGCTCAACCTGGAGCTGGGCTGCTGTGAGTCACCGGCGACGGCGTAGGCTGCAGCCCCTGTGGCAGTGGGTTGCCATGGGCTACCATATGTAGCCAGCAGCCAGCGTGAGCAGCCAGCAGCTGCAGTGAGCAGCTGTCCAGAAGCCAGCGACTGATCTGCCTCACCCGGGAAGAGCGCAATGATGGTGCCAACTTGGGCCAGTGAAGCAATGTCCTCCACAACTAGACTGAAGAACAAAAGGACAGCAACTTGTCTGTTCCCCTTCCCCCAATTCCCCAGCACTGTTCCCTTCCCCCAATACCCCAATAAACAAATCTTTAAAAAAAAAAAAAAAGAAGTACAAATTGGTTGTTACAAAGTAGTCATGGGGATGTAGGGTATAGAACAAGGAATATAATCAATAATATTGTAGTAACTATATATGACATCAGATGGGTACTAGATTTATCAGGGTGATAGATGGGAGGGAGTTGGGGGACAGGGTAGAAAAGGTGAAGAGATTAAGAAGTACAAATTTGTACTTACAAAATACTCGTTGGGATGTAAAGTAAAGCATGGAGAATATCGTCAAATAATATGGCAACAGCTATGTATAGTGCCAGGTGAGTACTAGACTAGTGAGGAGTATCACTTCTTAAATTACAAATGCCTAGCCACTATACTATACAACTGAAATTAATATAAAATAATATTGAATGTTAACTGTAATTGAAATTTTAAAATTAGGGGCGAGGTGAAAGGAAATAAGTGGTTCACATTTCCAGGTATAAAACAAATAAGTCATGGGGATGTAATGTACAGCACGGGGGATATAGTCAATAATATTGTGATAGTGTGTATGGTGTCAGGTGGTTGCTTATGGTGATGACTTCTTTAGGTATATATATGTTGAACAACTATGGTGTACACCAGAAACTGATATAATGTTATATGGTAGCTCTATTTTTTAATGAAAATCTTTAAAATTTTTTGAATTGCAACCCCTCCCCCCTAAAAAAATAACTCTTACAACTCAAAAAGAAGAGAAACAACCCAAATAAACAATGTGCCAAAAATTCAAACAGACTCCACAAAAGGAGATATGAATGATCAACAAGCATGTGGAATAAACGTTCAACATCATTAGCTATCAGGGTAATGCAAATTGAAACTACTTTGAGACACCACTACACCCATTAGAATGGCTAAAATTTTAAAGTCTTACAATATGAAGTGTTGGAGATGATGTGGATCAACTGGAACTCTCATACATTGTTTGCAGGAAAACAAAATGTTCCAAACACTTTGGAAAGATGTTTAGCAGTTTTTAAAAAGTTAAACATATACCTACCTGCCATAAACACAACCATTTAATTCCCATGTATATACCTAAGAGAAAAAAATATATATGTCCATACAAAGACTTAAAAGGACATAGCAGCTCTATTTGTACAAAGAATTTTCATAGCAAAAGAAGTTTATAGCAGTTTTATTTGTAACAGACAAATTTGGAAACAATTCAATATTCATCAGCATGTGAATGGATAAACAACCTGTGGTATATCCATACAATAGAGTTTCCTCATCAATAAAAAGTAATGAACTATTGATAACAACGATGACACATCTTAGATAATTATGCTGAGTGATGGTGATTACTCACCATTGGTTTCATGGATATGTATAAACTTATCAAATAATATACTTTAATTATATGCAGTTTATTGTATGTAAGTTATATCTCAACTGATCTGGTTTTTTTTAATTATTTGTTTTAGAAGTTAGAAAGTTTATTTAAGTAAAGAAACACTGGCAGAGGAGTTGCTGGGGGCAGAGTCTAGAGCAGACAGCTGCCTCAACTGAGCTGTTTTTAAAAATGAGTGAACTACTGATATACACACAACATGGATGAATCCCAAAAACATTATGCTGAGTGAAAGAAGCCAGACACAAAAGACTACATACTGTTTAATTTCATTTATATAAAACTCTAGAAAAGACCAATCTAATCTATAATAATGAAAAACAGAAAGGTTGCTGGTAGCTGGGGATGGGGGCTGAGGATTGACTGGGGTGGAGCACAAGGAAATTTTTCAGAGTAATAAGAAAATTCCATATCTTTATGTGGCTATTGTTACACAAGGGTATAGATTTACCAAAACCCATCAAAATATACACTTAAAATGGATGCATTTATAGTGGGTAAATTATACTTCAGTAAAGTTGATTTTTAAAAATTATCTCCAAATACTCTCCCAGGCAGCTAGTAGATGATTTCCTCTATGAAAACAAGAAATTAAACCAAGAAAGTGCAGGATGTGGAATTTAAGGAGCAAGTGATATAGTCCAGAAAGAAACTAAGAGAATTTTTGCAATGATGGTAAAAGGAAGTCCTAAAATAATATGTGCACAGTAGACCTAGAAAAAAAAATCTCTGATGACAGAGGACTCCAGAAGAGAGATCTTCAGAAAACAATATTATCCATTGTGTTTTAACATGTGGAAAAATTGAGAGGTTGTAGGAAGATGTGGCAAAGAATTAATGATAGGCACATAGAAAACTAAGCAAAAGAAAATACAAGGCAATCACTAACTCTTGGAAAATCAAAAGGATGAAAAACAAAGGAAACACAACCATAAAACACTTAAATACTGAATATATAACCACAATAATGAAAATAAAAATACATAAATATTGACTTATCTGAAAATTAGATAAAATTAAACTGAATGGAAGTGGAGAGGGATATCAGTGTGAGTGTGTGTGTGTGTGTGGGGGGGGTGTTTAAAAAAATAACTTATCATGTGCCATATTAGGACGTCAACAGGTAATTTCTAAAGTAAAAAAAACAGCACTTGTATATTATTTCAAATTTAAAAAGCAAATACAAGAAGGAGCAGCTAAAAGAGTTGGGCCTGGGGTGTACGAAGGGGTGTGATAGAGCAGTGCTGTTTACACTATGAACAATTTAATACATTTGATCATTTTAATTATGTGTATGCATTACTTGGTAAATATAGAATTAGTTTTTAAAATCTATGTGGAGAACTATGTTTACCTTGGGCAGGATTCCAGAGACCATAAAGGTTTGGGAGAGAGGGAAGGCTGTGTGAGGGGCAAGGAACAAAGAACAGTAGAGGGAGAGTAGGAGAGAGGCGTGATGACTGAATGGAGCTTACATTTGCCCTGAACAAGCAGTGATAGCAGCCAAGCAAGGGAGCAGTAAATCTTGATCAAGAGGAATGGAGAGGATTTGTGGAGGCTGGGACTCAGAAAGACCCTGAAAGAAGAATAGGTTTTGCACAGAGCAGGTGTTTCCTCACTCTCCAAATTCTTGGTGATTATAAGGAGGGATAACAGGAGGAGAGCAGTGGGAAGGGCCACCAGAGACTCAAGCATTGCCAGCCTAGATGGATGGCAGCTGAAAGAAAGAACAGACATGCTATAAAAACCAAAGGCAAACTCTCAGAAGGAAGAGCAGTGTAAGGGACAGAAACCTCACCTTCATACTGCAGGAGTCCCTCGGGACTACCCTGTGTCACAACCCAGGGTAATTTATTTATAGTGATGGCCCTGGGTCATTGGGGAAATTAAATTACGTTCAGTGGGCTCTGCTTTTTAAGGAAAGGGATTTAGAAATATTCCCATTAAAAAGTGGTTTAGATTATTTAAAGTGTGTAACCCTCGGTTGTCTGGAAAGGCTGCTTCTTTCCCCTCCTTCCTTGAGCAGTGTCCTTGGCCACTTCTGGCCCGTGCCCCTTCCTCCTCCCTCCCGCCCTTTCCAGCTCCTTTAACCTCCTCGGCCTTCCTGTGTCTGCCACCTTGGGTGCATGGCCATTCAGCAATAGCCACCCTCTGGCCCGCAAGCCTAAGTGACCAACATGCTGGAGCTGAATCCCACGCAGAACCTGTAACCCAGGCAGCTATGGGGTGACCAGTTATGTGAAGAGTATGGGGCTATAATCACAAAAAGTGACCCGTTTTCTTCCCCCTGCCACTTCTTCATGGAGAAGACTTACTGTTGAAGAGTTATTTCCTCAGAAATGGAGTGATCTAGGCTCTGGAGCTCATTTTCACACTATTCACTGTGGATCCTTAGGCAAGTGAATTGTCTCCATTCTGGGCTTTAGTCTCCTTCACATGTGTAAAACAAAAACAAAAACAAAAACAAAAAACAAAACAGAACTAAATGGTTTTTAAAGTGTGTCCTTCCCTAACATTGCCAAGCTCTGTCATTACAACCATGGATCCCCAAGCTCGTCTGTCATCCCAAACGAATTCCATTCTACCCTCTTCTGCTGACCATCTCAGTCTTGGGAATCTTTTTTTTCGTAGGTTATCTATTTACAGAATTAAAAGTCACAACTATATAAAAAGGCATCACTAAAGAGCCTCGTTTCCACCCTTGCCTGTTTCACCTTTACCCTCCCTCTATCTCCTAGAGATACTATTTTTGTAAATATGTATTCTGACCCCCCTTTCTTCCCTAAGAGTCAGCATACACTTTATACTGAACATTACTTTCTTCGCTTAGCAATAAACCAGGAACTATTTCTATATCAGTACATACAGATCGTTCTGCTTCTTTCTTACAGCTTATATTATATGGAGTCTGTTATGTAGCTGGACCAATATTTTGTTATGACTGTCACAATGAGGATCCCATGCTTATATCTTTTCATTTTTATGCATGGATCTGTATCTTATGCACCTATCTTATTTATGTCTCCCAGAAGTGGCACTGCTGGGTCGAAGAGCACATACATGCAAAGAGTTCTGTTTCTCTAAAGCTTCGCCAACAGAGTGTGTTGTCCACCTTTTGGATAATGGGGTTTTTGCCAATCTTTGAGGTAGAAAAAAATGGTCTCACTATAGTTCTAGTTTGAATGTCTCTTATGAGGAAGTTTGAGTTTCTTTTTATGTATTTAAAGACTTATGATATCTCTTTTTTGTGAACTGTCTCTTTATGTCCTTTGTTTTGTTTTTCTATTGGACTTGTGGTTTTTTTTCTTCTGAATTTTTAGAAGCTCCTTATATGTTAGAGTTATCCATTGGTCTGTGTTATGAGTTGCAGATATTTACCCCAGCTTGTTGTATGTCTTTTGACTTTACGTATAATTTAATCACATTTTTTCATTTTGAGGTAAGTGTGGACTCACACACAGTAGTAAAAAATAATTCAGAGCCATCTTGTGTACCCTTTACCTACGTTCTCCTAATGATAACATCTTGAAAAACTATAGTGCAATATATTTCTGATTGTTCTTCCACACCAAAGTTTAGGGGTTTTGTGGTGGTGGTAGTTGTGTTTTTTGTTTGTTTGTTTTGTTTTGTAGTGGAATTTATTAATCTTTTTTTATAGCTTCTGGATTTTGACCCAGATACAAAGCCCCTCTTGCAATATTTATGTCACCACTAGAGAGAGCAGTTACTTTCATGAATCTCATAGTTTAGCAGGAAAAAGGGATCCCTAGAGAGATGCTCTTTTCCTCAGGAGTTGTCTCTAGTCCCAAACTGTGACTTTGTTCTCCCCCCCCCACCCCCCACCCCCAGAGCCCGCTTCTTCTAGCCCCAGCTTCTGACCTCAACCTAGGTAGTACAGTTTCTGGCCACATGGTACTGCACTCAGCTGGGACACTG
>NW_017731807.1:1405120-1411764 GCF_001890085.2 Hipposideros armiger
AGCCACAGTGAGTGGCCGTCCAGAGGCCGGTGACCAATCTGCCTCACCCGGGAAGAGCGCAATGATCACAATACCAACATGGGCCAGTGAAGCAACGTCTTCCACAACTAGACTGAAGAACAAAAGGACAGCAACTTGTTTGTTCCCCTTCCCCGATTCCCCAGCGCTGTTTCCCTCCCCCAATTCCCCAATTAAAAATACCTTAAAAAAAAAACAGGCAAAAATTAAAAATAAATAAATAAGCCCACCCCCCAAAAAAATAATTAAAAAGGGGAGAAAGGTGAAGGGGAATAGGAAGTTCAAATTTCCAGGTATAAAACAAATAACATACAGCATTGGGAATATAGTCAATAATATTGTGATAGCATAGTATGGTGTCAGGTGGTTGCTGGACTTATGGTGATCACTTCTTTAGGTATATAAATGTTGGACAACTATGGCATACACCTGAAACTGATGTTGTATGTTAGCTATATTTTTTAATAAAAATATTTAAAAAAAGAAAAATAAAATGGAACACCTAAAAAAAAAGAAAGATAAAAGTGTTGGTGAGGTTGTTGAGAAGTTGGAGCTCTTACACACTGCTGGTGGGAATGTAAAATGGGGCAGCTGCTTTGGAAGCAGTCTGATAGTTCCTCAAAAGGTTAAACACAGAGTTAGTCTATGACCCAACAATTTCAATTTTAGGTATATTGCCAAGAGAAATGAAAACACATGTTCACACAAAAACTTATACACAAATCTCCATAGCAGCAGCATACATAATAGTCAAAAAGTGGAAAAATACAAATGCCCAATACTGATGAATCAATAAACAAAATGTGGCATATTCATATAATGGGTATTGTTTAGCCATAAAAAGAAATGAAATGCTGATACATGTTACAATATAGATGGATCCTGAAAACATTATGTTAAGTGAAAGAAGCCAGTCACAAAAGACCATATATTATATGATTTCATTTATATGAAGTGTCCAGAATAGGCAAATATATACAGAGACAGAAAGTAGATTAGTTGTTTTTTTAGAGCTGGGAGGGATGTAGCAGTTGAGGATTGTGAGCTAAAGGGTACAGGATTTCTTTGGGGGTGATGAAAATGTCCCAAAATTGATTGTGGTGGTGATTGTGCAACTCTGTGAATAGACTAAAAGCCATTGAATTTACACTTTAAATGGGTAAATTGTATGGCATATGAATTATATTTCAATAAGTCAACAGACAACAAACTAAAAGTTAGCACCAGGAGGAGAGCTTCCTGAGGCAAAGCCTCAGGATGAAAAAAAAGTGAATAGGGGTGTATCTTTCTTCTTTGGAAACAAAAAAATCTGGTTGGTGGGAATGGAGCACACAGGAAAGCAGGAAATTTGTTTTCCATCTTTTTCTAACTTGAGTTTTCATGAAAAAGAAAGGGGAGGGAGAGACAGAATTAACAGAAAGTTTTAGAATAGAAATCTGCCAAATCATTTACCTAGTGTCTTCTGACTTGTAAGTTGTAAATAGGTTAAGAATTTCTGGAGAATCAAAAGAAAATATTAATAATGGCACTTACTACCAAACTGTTCTGAAATAGTTTCTTAACTTGATAAAGAATATCCACCAGAAATCAGAAGGTAACATCATATTAAAAAATTAACATCATAACATTAGAAGTAGTTCCATTGAAGTCAGGAATTAAACAAGAATGCCAATTATTACCACTTTTATTTCATATTATCTTGAAGGTACTAGCCATGAAAATAACATAAGAAAAATAGATAAAAGGTATAACATTGATGAGAAAATACAATGATAAAAATTTCCTACCTAGGAAATCCAAAAGATCCACTGAAAAACTAGTCAGATACAAGAAAATATTAAAAAGGAGGTCAAGGCCGGCTGAGTGGCTCAGTTCGTTAAGAGCTCGTTCAAGAGTGCAAGCTCTGAGCATCAGGGTAGCCAGTTCGATTCATGGCCCAAGCTGAGCTGCCAACAGGTAGCAGGATGGCTCAGCTAAAAAAATAAAAATTAAAAATAAAAAGGAGGTCAAAACCATGATAAATATACAAAAACCAATTGTTTTTCTGGGAACTTGGAACAACCAATTAGAAAAGGGGCTTTGCTGGGCACCAATCTATAAGGGACACTAAAACCTCACTAGACTGAGTGGAAATTATATGTAACTGTCCCATGTAAATGGCCTTCCTGCTGCGTAAGTGGATGCTCACTATTCAAAGTGTAGTCTGCAGAAACAACAGTGTGGGCACCACTTAGAAGTGTGTTAAAAATGCAGAATCTTAGGCCCCTCCCAGACCTACTGAATCAGAATCTGCATTTGGACAAAATCCACAGGCAATCTATATTCACAGTGAAGTCTGAGAAGCACTGAACTAGACCACACTCTAAAGTGGAAATAAAAAACAGCCGCTCACTAGCCTGGTTTCACCTCAAGTATTTTTGCAATTTGTATGAATGCAGTAGATAATCTCTAAAGAAGGCTACCCTCAGTCCCTTCCCTCCTTATACCTGCAAGTTGCACTTCATATCAAGAGACGGGGTCAGTTCTCCTCCCCTTGAACCAGGGCCGGCCTTACTGATTTGCTTGACCAATACAGTGTAGCAGAAGCGATGCTTTGGGACTTCCAAGACTAAGCCACAAGATGCCTTTTAGCTTTTGTATGGGTCTCTTGGGCTCACTCACTCATGGCATGCTCCTTCTCAGAACCCAGCAACCATGGGAAGTCCAAGCCCAGTTCTACTCCCAGATGACAGCCAGCATCAACTGCCAGCCATATAAGTGTGCCATCTTGGATGTCCAGTCTAGTTGAGGCTTTAGATTTCACCACTGAACTGCGAATCCTGATGAGAACTGCTCGGGTAAGTCTGGTCAAACCACAGCACCACAAGTGACAGTAATATTTGTTTGTTTAGCCCACTAAATGTTGGGGTGGTGTGTTCAATAGCAATATATAACCAAAAGAGTGTGCTCTATCCTTGGATAGAGTGTGCTGTAGCCTGTCAACTGCCTTAAATCAGAGGTAATGGTTAGCAAAAAGTCTGTAACAAAATCATAATCAGTCTAGTGCTATATACCAGACAACAGTGATTTGTTTTATCATCTTAATTTAAAACTCCTTAATATGTCTCCCAGGCAATTACCTGGTTCAGGATATCACAAAAGAAACTGAGTAGAGGAAAAGAATAATAGAAAAATGGAAGCAGCTTAACAACATGAAATCTAGAAAAATAAACTTCTAAACTTTCTTAAACAAGACTTTAGCACTATATTTATGTGATGTCTCTATCAGTGATGACTGTAAGTAACTGGTGCTTGTAAGTGATAGAAAAACAGAAATGAAAGAATTCCAAATAAGTTCAAATGCCATGTTCTAATAAGTGCATATAATAAATACTTTATTTAAAATATTTAAGAATAAGAAAGTAAATATAATGACAAAAAAGATTCCACTCACAATAGCAATAACAACATACATACCAGTGAAAAATTAATACAAAATGTGCAGGATCTATAGGAATAAAATTACAAAGCTTTACTAAAGATTAAAAAAGAAATGAATAAATGGAAAGATCATAAAGATGAGAGATGCACTATGGTAAAGACAGAAACTCTTCTAAATTAATTTGTTATATGTGTTACATCTTGTTTCTTTGATGTCTTCATTTATTATTGCTAGTAATTTTGAGGTGCTTTCCACTTTATTTACAAAACATGATAGTTTCATTTCTTCCCTTTCTTTAGGTATTTCTTTCTTTCTCTTCTCAAATAGCTTTGTCAGAATTTTTGAGCTAAGTTAAACAGTGCTGATAACGTGTCCTTGCTTGTTCATGTTTTAAAGAAGCATAATTCATGTTTCTCCATTAAGTATAATTTTGGCTTTTGGTTTTCAATAGAGTCTTTTTGTCATGTTAAAGACACAACCCTTTATTACTTTTATGAAGAGTTTCAATGAAGAATTCCCTTTTGGTATTTATGAAAATAACTATATGAATTTTTACAATTTTTTCCAATAATATTATTGGTTATGCTGACGACTTGAGTTTTAGAGTGAAAAGAAAAAACCAAAACATAAATTGTTAAAGTGTATGTTTTTTTTTTAAAGTTGCAGAAAAGGAGTTTATTAGAAGTAAAAATACATTTCAAAGAAGTCTGAAGTGGGTCCGAGCAGTAGAGAATGGCTCAAGGGCCATTATTAGAAAAGAAAGTACACTCCAAAGAGTTTGGAGCAGGTCAAGCAAAGGAAGCTCAAAAGGTCTGGGTTTTTTTTTTAATATATGTTCTTTTTAATGTTATATTTTGATTGCTAAAATTTTAATTAGAATTTTTGCATATCTGTTAATTCATGAGGTTACCATATAAACTNCGGGGCCCTCTGGCGTCCCAAGCCAGTTCTTAACCATCACGCCACTCGGCAGGCCCAGGAAACTTCTGTTTTTAAAGTTGCTTGTGTTCTCTTCACATAAATGCTAAAATGCAATTTAAAAAAAAAGTCTGGTCTCATTCAAAAGCAGGTTTGGAAATGATAAATAAGCTTCTAGGTGGTTCAGTAAGTTAGCAATTTGTTCTTTTAAATTTTCATGATGTGACTCAATAATAAAAAGATAAGCCAATTTAAAAATGAGCAAAGGATCTGAAAAGACATTTTGCTAAAGAAGCTATATAAACGGCCAATAAGCACATGAAAAGATGCTCAAAATCATTCGCCATCAGAGAAATTTTTAAATGAGAATAGTTTAAGAGACCTTTGGGACAACATTAAGCATAACAACATTCACGTCATAGGGGCACTAGAAAGAAAAGAGAAAAGCAAAGGATTGATAATCTATTTGAAGAAGTAATGACTGACAACTTTCTTAACCTGACAAAGGAAATAAAACATAAAAGCCCAGAAAGCATAGAGAGTTCCAAACAAGATGAACCCAAACAAGCCCACACCAAGACACATTATAATTAGAATGACAAAGTTTAAAGACAAAGAGCAAATCCTAAAAGCATCAAGAGAAAGGCAACTAGTAACTTATAAGGGAACTCCCATAAGATTGTCAGATAATTTCTCAACAGAAACTTTGCAGGCCAGAAGGGATTGGTAGGAAATATTCAAAGTGATGAAAAGCAAGGATTTACAACCAAGACTACTCGACCCAGCAAGGCTATCATTTAAAATCAAAGGACAGATAAAGAGCTTCCCAGACAAGAAAAAGTAAAAGGAGTTCATCCCACCAAACCTGTACCACAAAAAAATGTTAGGGGGACTTCTTTAAGACAAAACAACTACAAATAAATAAATAAATAAATCAGCAATATGAATAATAAAATGTCAATAGTTACATACTTATCAACAATTAGTTTCAATGTAAATGAGTTAAGTGCTCCAACCAAAAACAGGGTCATTGAATGAATAAGAAAAGAAAACCCTTACATATGCTGCCTATAAGAGATTACTTCAGATTGAAAGACACACACACAAGCAGAAAGTAAAGGGATGGAAAAAGTTATTTCATAAAAATGGAAAAAAAAAAAAGCTGGGGTAGCAATACTTATACCAGACAAAATAGACTTTAAAACAAAGGCTATAACAAGCGACAAAGAAGTACCCAGTAATCCCACTTGTGGGTATTTATCTAAAGAAACCCAAAATGCTATTTCAAGGGAACGTAAACATCTATATGTTCATTGCAGCATTATTTACAAAGGCCAAGATGTGGAGGCAGCCTAGGTGTCCATTGATGGATGAATGGATAAAGAGTAGGTGGTACATATATACAATGGAATATTGCTCTGCCAGGGTAGGGAATGGGTTCTTGCCATCTGCGGCAGCATGGATGGACCTGGAGGGTATTGTGCTGAGTGAAGTGTAAGATAAAAATACAGATGTAATGTGATTTCATTTTTATGTGGAATCTAAAGAACAAAACAAACAAAACAAAAATACACTCATAGATACAGAGAACATTTTGAGGGTTGCCAGATGGGAGGGAGGCTTAAAGGGGTGGGTGAAAAATGAGAAAGGATTAAGAAGTACAAATTGGTTATTACAAAGTAGTCATGGGGATGTAGGGTATAGAACAAGGAATATAATCAATAATATTGTAATAATTATGTATGGTGTCAGATGGGTACTAGATTTATCAGGGTGATAGATGGGAGGGGGTTGGGGAACAGGGTGAAAAGGATGACAAGATTAAGAAGTACAAATTGGTAGTTACAAAATACTCATTGAGATGTAAAGCATAGAGAATATAGTCAATAATATGGTAATAGCTATGTATAGTGTCAGGTGGGTACTAGATTAGTCAGGGGCATCACTTCTTAAATTATACAAATGTCTAACCAGTATACTATACAACTGAAATTAATATAAAATAATATTGAATGTTAACTGTAATTGAAAAATTAAAAAGGGGGGCCGGCCAAGTGGCGCATTGATTAAGAGCTGGCTTGGGACGCCAGCTCTGAGCAGCAGAGCCCCGGTTCGGATCCAACATGTGGGCCAGGGACGCTGTGCCCTCTACAGCTAAGATGGTGAACAATGGCTTGACCTGGAACTGGGCTGCCATGAGTTGCCGATGATGGTATAGGCTGCAGCCCCTGCTGCAGTGGGCTGCCATAAGCTACTGTGAGTGGCAGGCAGCGAGTGTGAGCGGCCG
>NW_017731807.1:1418985-1424841 GCF_001890085.2 Hipposideros armiger
CCCCCAATTCCCCAATAAAAATCTTAAAAAAAAAGAAAAGAAAATACATATTAAAAAGTCAAGGGTAATTTGTAATGGAGACTGAACCTGAATCTGGCATGCTACCGCCCTCAACAGCTTATGGAAATTGTCTATGATCAGCCAATTAATATTTAAATCGGTAGACTTTGAGCAAAAGCAGATTGCTCTCCATAATGTGGGTGGGTTCATCCAATCAGTTGAAGGCCTGAACAGAAAGACTGACCTCCCGAAGGAAGAAGGAATTCTGCCAGCAGACAGCCTTTGGACTTGAATTGCAACACTTACCTGAGTCTCCAGCCTGCCAGCCAACCTGCAGATTTTGGAATAGCCAGGAGTCCACAGTAGTATGAGATAATTCCTTAAAATAAGTCTCTGTATACATACATATATTTAACGCACACACACACACTCACACACACATGCACGCACCCTGTTGGTTCTGTTTCTCAGAAGAACCCTAATACAACCTATAAATATTTATGTCCCATATTTACCATCACCAAAGACCACCCCCAAAGCAAAAGAAGCCTCAGTATTTTGCTGCACACAAACATTCAGTTTGTGGCTGTTGGTTGTTCTTCCCCAGTCAACCCAAAAGGCAGGGGTGACAAATTATTATCAACACCAGTAGCACCAACTTTCTCCACTGATATGGCACAATGGCAACCACCAGTGCTGAGGCCAAAACGAGTGGTTGAAAATCCTGGCTTTGGAAAGCCCAATGCCACATTGTGTTCACCAATTCTTGACTATTAGATATTATTATTACATTATAATTTTAAAAGAAAATCCAAGTATATGGTAAAAATAAAATTCAAACAGTAAAGAGCTGTACCAAATGAAAAATAAAAGTTTAATGAGAGCAGCTCAGAAGACAAGGGAGGCCCACACTACTTTTCCTTTCTTCTTTCTTTCTTTCTTTCTTTCTTTCTTTCTTTCTTTCTTTCTTTCTTTCTTTCTTTCTTTCTTTCTTTCTTTCTTTCTTTCTTCCTTTCTTTCTTTCTTCTTTCTTTTTTTAAGATTTTTATTGGGGAATTGGGGAAGGGAACAGTGTTGGGGAATTGGGGAAGGGGGACATTGTGTTTTTCCAGGACCCATCACCTCCAAGTCAAGTTGTTGTCCTTCAATCTTAGTTGTGGAGGGCGCAAGCTCAGCTCCAAGTCCAGTTGCCATTTTCAACCTTAGCTGCGGGTGGGTGTAGTCCACCATCCCATGCAGGAGTCGAACTGGCAACCTTGTTTGCACACTGAGCCATCCGGCCCCCCATTGGCAGCTCACTGCTGCTCAGTTCAAGGTGCTGTGTTCAATCTTAGTTGTGGGTGGGCGCTGCCCACTATCCCATGAGGGAGTTGAACCAGCAGCCTTGTTGTTAGGAGCACATGCTCTCACAAGCTGAGCCGTCCTGCCACCTGTTGGCAGCTCAGCGGCAGCTCAGCTCAGGCGCAGCTCACTGGCCCATGTGGGAATCGAACTGACACCTGTTGCTCAGAGCTCGCGCTCTTAACCAACTGAGCCACTCGGCCGGTCTCTCTCTCTCTCTCTCTCTTTTTTTTAAAGCCCATGATACAGCAAAACAAAACCAAGAATTACAATAATTGCAGTAATATTTCAAGCTTTTACATTTTAAATGTAATGCTTTCTTTGTTCCAAAATAAAGATGCTACTAGTGAAATCATTCAAAGCTTTATAGAGAACATGAATTATAGAGCACTACAAGTGCTTTTCAATTATCAGACATGTTAAACTTTCTTCATTACAAAATATCACCTCTTATTTTGATGTCAAAAGTTCTCTAGGCTTTTGTGCAGTCCTAACAATTGGGGTATTTCCTGTCATTTCACAGTAGCAACTTTCCACTGAGCTGGTATATTTTTTTCTTTACTGTTTTCCCTTGTCAGAAACTTAATAAAATAAAATTTGACCTGTCTCAGCATAAATTTGTGTAAGGCATTTTGTTTTTGTTAGTGGGTATCTTTCTAGTCCTGTCTCTATGCATTTTATAAACATGTATGTACACACATAATTTACATAAGCAGTTATATATATATTAAGTTTGTTTTTCTAATATAAATGCAATAATGTGTATTTTTCTTCCTTACTATTAAATATTTGACATACAAAAAAATATATGTAATATGCATATGTATGTATAAATTATAAAGCATAATAACAAGCATCTTTGTAATCACCAGGAATATCTCCTATACCCTGATGTCCTGTGTGCCCCCCACATCACATCACTTTCTCCCCCACCTCAGGGGTTCCCACTATCCTGAATTTGGTGTATATTGTTTCCTTGCTTTTCTTTTTAGTTTTACTACATAATGTAGGTATTCCTAAAGTGTGTAAGGTTTATTTTTGTTTCAGTTAGGTTTTCTTCTATAGAAGTTTTGTTTAACTTCTATTAGATTTCTCCCTAGGTATTTGATGCTACACAAATGGCATTTTAAAACTTTTTTTGTTGAATATGAACATATCATGGTTTTTTAAAATCCAAAATATGTTTATTGGGATAGTTTCCCACTCGCCTGGATTCCGTGTTGTTATTGCAGCCTTCTGTGAGCCTTGCCTTTCTTCCTGGCAGAGGACCGTGTAGCAGCCAACACACAAAACTACCATTTGTGCATGGCTAAAAATGGTGATTTTATAGCATCCTGGGCATTTCATATCCATGAAGTAGGATTTGGGGCTCTGCACCAGGTGCTTCATCTCGTATTTGCTCTTCTGGAGAGGGATAAAGGAAATCCTTTTCAAGAGGCATATTCTCGTGAGGAGCTCATCACCACCAAGCATATCAGATTTTTAAAAAATAATCTCAAGCTTTACATAAAAGTTGCAAGTACTGTACATATAACCTTTTTTCCCCCCTGAACTATAATATTTGAGAGCAAGTTGTCAACAGGAAGCCTCATCACCTCCAAATGTTTTAGGGTCTTGTTTCCTGCCAACAAGGAATACATAACCACAATACAGACATCAAAATCAGGAAGTTAACGTTGATTCATCACTACCAGCTAATCCTCAGATTTTTTTCAAGTTCCACCAGTTGTCCCAATAAAGTTCTCTCTACCAAAATGGTTCAGTTCAGAATCATGTGCTGCATTTAGTTTTTATGCTTAAGGTAGTCAGCTTAGGTCTGGAATATTTCCTGTCTTTTCTTGACTTTCATAACCATGGCAATTTTGAAAATTGCAGGCCAATAATTGGTGTCCCTCAGTTTTGGGTTTGTCTGATGTTTCTTCATGGTTCAATTCAGGCTATGGATCTCACATCAGGAATCTCGCAGATACTGTATTCTTTCATCCTCTCAGGTGGTACACGATTTAGATTTGACCCATCCTCATGATGCTCACTTTGATCACTTGATTAAGGTGGTTAAGCCAGGATTCTCCACTGTAAAGTAACACTTTCCCCACTGTAATTACTACTTGGTGGGACATACTTTGAAACTGTAAATATCCTGTATCTCATCAAACTTTTATTTATATTCATATGGATTCATGATTTATTTTATTCAATTAATTATGATCCCTTATCATTTATTTTGATACTCAAATTGCAGAGGCCATAGAGTCACTCAGGCTAGGTTCTGTGTTCTGTTGCCATGTCCCCACAATTCTTTGAGCACATTCTTACTTTTTACCTCAAAGTTTTCAAGGTTTATCTTGTACTTTCCCTGATCCAGACCTGGATCAGCTATTTCTCCAAGGAACCCTGGTTCCCTTTTTGGAGAGAAAGACATTTAGAAGGAAGGAGCTGGACGCTAGGTATGTTCATTTTTTTTTTTTTNACTTTTTTTTTTAAGATTTTTTATTGGGGAATTGGGGAACAGCGCTGGGGAATTGGGGGAAGGGGAACAGACAAGTTGCTGTCATTTTGTTCTTCAATCTAGTTGTGGAGGACATTGCTTCACTGGCCCAAATTGGCACCATCATTGCGCTCTTCCCGGGTGAGGCAGATCAGTCGCTGGCTTCTAGACTGACGCTCACGGTGGCTGCTGGCCACACATGGTAGCCCATGGCAACCCACTGCAGCAGGGGCTGCAGACTACACTGTCGCCAGTGACTCAGGGAATCCCAGCTCCAGGTTGAGCTGTTGTTCAGCATCTTAGCTGTGGAGGGCAGTGTCACTGGCCCTCATATGTGGGATCCGAACCGCGGCCCTCTGGTGTCCCAAGCCAGCTCTTAACCAATGCGCCACTCAGCCGGCCCTAAACTTCTTTTTTGATGTTAGTCTTGTTAGATGCAATGATAAAAAATCTATTTCATCAAATAAAATGAAACATTTACAAAGAAGGTAATGTAAATAGCAATAAAATATTTTTAAAGTCCAACTCACTAGGAAAAAAAAAGAAATGCTAAATAAAACCATAATGAGACACCAAAATAACAAATTGACCATTTAAAAAATAATCCCAGTTCAGAGAAAAAAGGGCCACTTTTCATGCGTTTCTGGTGGGAATGTGTATCAGTACAGCCTTAAAATTGTTTGTGCACCCCCTGAATCCAATAAAGTCGAAGAGTAAGAGAAGAGGATGGTAGGATATGAATGATTTTAATTTCTTCTTTTTGTACATTCCAAATTTTCTCATATATAAATATATTACTTTCATAATAAAAATGTGCATATCCAAATTAAAACCACAGTGAGACACCACTACACATCCAACAGAATGGCTAAAATGAAAAAGATTGACAATACCAAATATTGGCAAGGATAGAGAGTAACTGAGACTCTCATATATTACTAGTAGGTGTATAAACTGGTTTAACCTCTTTGGAAACTGAGAGCTATCTACTAAAGCTAAACAGGTCCACGAGCAGTTCCATTCCTAGGTATACATGAGTACTCAACAGAAATAAGTGCACATGTCCACCAAAAAATGTACAAGAATGTTCACTGCAACTTTATTTGTAACATCCCCAAACTGGAAACAACCCAAATGTCTATTAAAGGAGAATGGATACATTTGGTATATTCGAACAACAGAATACTATACTGAAGAAAAAAAGAGTAAATTACTGATATGTGCAACAATGTGGACGAATCTGCAGACATTATGTTGAGACAAAGAAGCCAGACATCCGAGTCCATACTGATGATTCTATTTATATGAAGTTGAAGAACAGGCAAAAGTATTTATTGGTGATGGTAATAGTGGCTTTCGCTGGGGATTGGGTGAGCATTGACTGGGAGGGGCATGAGGGGGCTTTCTGGGTGATGGAAATAGAAATGTCCTATTTTGGTCTGGATAGCAACCACTTGAGTGTTCACATAGGTAAAATTTCATCAACCTTAATTAAGGCTTGTTCCTATGGACTCACCTAATATTTTCCATATCTGTGTCAATTTTTTTCTTGATAAAATTGACAGTTGTGCTTTTCTGTTTTATACTCTCTTTTAAATAAAACATGATAAATTATTCAAATGTATACACAAATTAACACCTTTCTATGACTGCCATAAGATAACTTGAAATGTTGATTCATTTGCTGATGTACAAAAGCCCAAATCCAGGCTAAAAAAAAGGCAGGGGGTATCAGTGTATAAGTTACAAATGGTGGTCTATATAAGGAAATACATATTGGGCCGGCTGAGTGGCGCGATGATTAAGAACTGGCTTGGGATGCCAGAGGGCCCCGGTTTGGATCCCCCATATGAGGGCCAGTGACACTGCCCTCCACAGCTAAGATGCTGAACAACAGCTCAACCTGGAGCTGGGATGCCATGAGTCACCGGCAATGGCGTAGGCTGCAGCTCCTGTGGCAGTGGGTTGCCATGGGCTACCGTATGTAGCCAGCAGCCAGCGTGAGCGGCCAGCAGCCACAGTGAGCG
>NW_017731807.1:1428936-1440733 GCF_001890085.2 Hipposideros armiger
ACAAGTTGCTGTCCTTTTGTTCTTCAGTCTAGTTGTGGAGGACGTTGCTTCACTGGCCCAAGTTGGCACCATCATTGCACTCTTCCCGGGTGAGGTAGATCAGTCGCCGGCTTCTGGACGGTCGCTCACTGCAGCGGCTGGCTGCTCACGCTGGCTGCTGGTTACACTTTGTAGCCCGTGGCAACCCACTGCCACAGGGGCTGCAGCCTATGCCGTCGCCAGTGACTCACGGCAGCCCAGCTCCAGGTTGAGCTGTTGTCCAGCATCGTAGCTGTGGAGGGCAGTGTCACTGACCCTCATATGTGGGATCCAAACCGGGGCCCTCTGGCGTCCCAAACCAGCGCTTAACCATCGCGCCACTCGGCCGGCCCAGTATGTTCATTTTTAATGGAGTTATTATGGATTGAACTGTATCCCCCCAAAATCTATATTGAAGTCCTACCCCCCTTCCTTATACCCCTGAATGTGACCTTATTTGCAAGTAGGGTCTTTGCAGATGTAATCAGCTAACGCCAGGTCATACTGGATTATGAACCCTAAATCCAGTGATTAATGGCCTTATAAAAAGGCTATGTGAAAACACTGGGGGACAGAGAAAACCCTATGTGGCAACGGAGGCAGAGACTGGAGTGATGTGTCTACAAGCCAAGCAATGTCAAGGATCGCTGGTAAGCACTGGCAGAAGCTAGGAGGAGGCAAGGAAGGATCCTCCCTTAGAGCTTTCAGAGAGCATGGCCCTGTCAACACCTTGGTTTCAGACTTCTTGCCTTCAGAACTGTGAGAATAAATTTCCGTTGCTGTGTAATGTCACCCAGTTTGTGGGAATTTGTTAGAGCAATCCTAGGAAAATATAGGGGTGTTGCTAGGGGGTATGTAAATGTACAGATAGCTATGGAAATACATGTAGATGTACATTTCCTCATCTCTCTTGCAGTCAGATGTGGCCATGTGACCAAGGTCTTGTCAACGAACTACAAGCAAAATTGATATGCGGCATTTCCAAGTACGAGTCTTAAGACATTGGACATGGCTCTTTCCCTTTCTTGCCAGCTGAGAGTTCTACATGACAATGATCTTGCATCAACCACATAAATAACGACACTGATCTAGGGGATAGCAGAACAAGATGGAAGGAACCTGAGACCCTAGGTGACCATATGCAGCAGGACACCCCACTGCTCTGGAACCATGACCTAGGAAATAAACTGCCCAAAAGCCATTGTACCATTGGGTTTCTTTGTTATAACAGCTTAGTCTTCACCCTTACATATTTAACAACCAGAACCTCCCCCACCAACACCAAATAGCTGTGAGAGTTCTCAGGAGTCAAAGTCCCATATCACACCCTGTCTACATCAAATGAAACTTGAGCTTAAAAGATGCACCCACCTCTTCTGCATGTGGGCTTTTATAGAGCTCCCAAATCTTTGAACATTTTTCCTCTCTCAGAATATTCCCAAGATGATTTTAGAGGAAAAAACTGTGGGGCTGCTCAACTGTGGGTTTTCTCCTTCTGCCCAGCCTCCTTGGTGGTCTTTGGTGAAGAAGCAGACTTTTAATGTAAGTACAATATATTTTTTTAAAAATCAAAGTTGTCTTACTATACTTAGCTCACAAAATGGTTAAGTCAGCACTGTGCTCTTTTCTGATTTTGTTCCAGAGAGTTGGGAAATATTCTCCAGACCGTTTTCATGTTAAGAAAAATGTAGGACATAGACTGATGGTGGCAAGCTGGAATCCAAGAGATAATAAGACTGGGTGTTTATTTGCTGGCTTTAAAAAATGGTATAAAATCCTCTCCTACCAATAATGATAGTGTGCCATAAGTCAGAGTTTGATCAAATCAAGTTTATACGCTTGAGGTAAAAAGTAGAAAAGCAAACATTTCCACAAGTGGCTGAAGAGATAGAGCTTGTAAAGTCCCCAGAGCCTGGTACTGCTCCTGCATGAGTCTGCCTCTTGTTTCTTTGCCAGCAAGAGCTGTCCTGATGACCAAACAGTCCTGAGGCTGATGACCAAGCTGCCCTGCCCAGAGTTGAGGCAGGAGAACCCGCACACCTGCTGATCATGTGTGTTTATCTTTTCTTCCTTTCCCCTCCTCCAGGGCTAGAAAGTTACCTTTAGGTGGAAAGAAATAAGACCTAAACAATTTATTAACATGGAATACTATGTGAGTCTATGTCTTATGTCTATTCTGGATCTAATCAAATAACCCATGGGCAAATAGAAGGGCCTCATAGAATCTAGTAAATACTCTACCTCAACCACGCATCTAGGACCAGGCCTTTCAGAATTGTTTTTACCACCATCACTGCCCTGCACTGTGCTCCAGAGCTGAAAAGCTGTGTATGAATCGAAGGCATCACCCTTCAGTATAATCTAAATTGTACAGTGTGTTTTTCAGTGTTTATACTGTGAAGTTGGGGCTTTTCTTAGTTTCACAAAGATGTCATTTTCGTCTCTAATATCGTTTCTCTTTGTTCATTTTGGTATTAGGATGGAAGTTTTTGTAATCATGGATTTTATTTTTCTTGCCACACTCTAGTCTTTTATACATGTTTTAAAGCCATATGAAGATTACAGTCATAATATGTCTGCTGGCTGGAGCAGAATCTGTCAATCAGAACCCTATTAATGCAATCTAATATAATGATCTGCTCTTAAAAGAGAAAATTGTCTCCCCAACAATCAAACTTTTACTCACTCTTTATATAACTTACTCTTTTATTAAGTTGGATTTTTTTCTGATTATTAATACATACTTGTTTTAGAAAATATGGAAAATACAGGAATGTATAAAGAAAATAAAAATCATCCATAATTACACTACCAACCAGAGCTAATCACTCTGAGGGTTTTACTCTTAAAACACTGAACTTTAGCTCACTAAAACTTCTCCAACCTAGCCACAGACTGTCTCCATGTCTTTTTCCACAGAATATAAAATAGAAACATATAACATATAAAAAACATACTCATACAGAATAAAATGAGGTTTCTTTACATAGTTTCCTACAAAACCTCCATTTACCAACTTCCTACGCGTCAGAGACTCTAATACAGACTACTGAGCATTTATTAAAGTAATAATAAGAAGAGAACAAAAAGGAGAAAGGGCCAGGAGCTTATTTCCAGATTCCCCCCCGACTCCTCATGCTACTAGGCGCAGGGTGTCCACTTTTCTTGCGTGCCGGAGGTTTTTCAGTCTTAGGGGCTGTGGCAAAGCGGCGAGGGAGAGCCTGGGAAGTAATCTGAGAGTTGAAGGCAAGAGAAGAGAAAGTCAGCATCTATACTCTCATCCTCCACCCCACTGAGGAAAGGCATTGTGCATGGAAAGGACCAGAATCATTAGGCAAAGGGGAGAGAATGTGTTACAAAAAATGGGAACAGGATTTGGAGGGGTCAGGCAACAGAGAAAAGAGCCAGTCAGGGAGTGTGCGGAGTTGGAGGAATGAGTCAGTGAGAGCCCTTCCATCCCCCTCGTCCTGCCCTGCTTTCCCTCACCTCTTTCCGAGGGATCTCACCCAAACGGAAGTCTGTGTTCCTTCTGGGGACATCATCCCCTCGGCTGTCAGTCCTGCCACACAAATCAAGGGGTGAGGATGGCGGAGCAATTCCCCCCACTCTCCCCAACACTAGATATTACTCCCCAACTGTCTCTTAAGAATAAGAATCAATAAGCTAGACCTGGGATCAGTTAGGAGGAGTCATTAGTGGAATCAAATACTGAGTTATGCTGAGTAGTCACAATCTTAGGATTCAAAGTTCAGAGCTACAGGGTAAAGAGGAAAAAACTAATGTAGCAAGACATGGAGAAGAGACTTCTTTTGGAAGCGAAGAAAAAACCAAAGGAGAAAAGAAAGGGAGAGAGCAGTGAGAAACAGGAAGAGGAGACTTGTTGATCTATATCTTACCCTCACTTTCTTTCCCAGAAAAAGACAAAAGAGTACTCAGTAATCAACAATACACACCCCTCTCTTCCCTGCCCTCAGCCCAAATTCTATTTCCTAATCCTTCCCAGCTTCCCTCCCAGGCTGGTACCCGCTGTGTTCCAGCTTCTTCAGGTAGAGCAGCAGATCCTCAGCAGGCAGTGCCTCCCAGCCCCGGGCCTGGTATAGTCGTAACAGCTGAGACACCTCCATCAGGTGTTTCGAGGATGCAACCCCATCTCTACCTGAGAAACATATGAGTAATGGTCATCATCCTAGGGCCCCTCTCCCTAGCTCTCATCCCATCTCCCTAAGAATTCAGAAGGACCTTAGTTCCACACCCAACACCCTCCCTCTTTATCTCCTGGTAAACCATAACCTGTTTACCTCTCTCTGGGGAGCCACTGCTGGGAACACTGCTCTGTGAATGGGTTGAAGGAAGCTCATGGACCCGGAGAAGACTAGACGCCATGGCTAAGGGCACTTTAGTTTTATGGACAGGGGGTGGGAGGCGTGGCACTTGAGGGGCTTCCTCCCAAGATGGGACAGTCAGGGAACCTAGCAAAAGGAAAGATAAAAAAATCAGGAAATGGGTTAAAGAGCCAAGAAGGTCCTACCACTTGGCCTTCATTAGGCTTCATCACCTTTATAGTTCCTAAAAATCCAGCCTAGATAACCTTCTCTCTCCTTGTCGGGGCCCAGCCCCAAACTTCTTTAGAGTTGGCACTCACCAGACTTAGGGGGCAACAGCTCAACAGAGGGGTTCTCGTTGTTCTGGGGTACTGTCTCCAGAAGCTGGGGGAACAAAATAGTAAGGTTGCCCAAGGGCTGATAAAGAAAGAGACCAAGGTACCTGTGGGAAGCAGAGGCTGGGGAAGTAGGAGCTAGAGTTGGTCACCTAAGTTCCAGAAGGGACTTAAAAGATAGGAATAAGACAGACTGGGAGAGTGAGAAGTTGGTACAAAGCTTTACTCCTAAAAGGGAGATGAAGCCAGAGTCCTGGACTCCTAGAGCAAAAAGAGAAAATGAGGAAGGGAAGAAGAAAATAAGGTGGGAAGGGTGGGTCCTCTCTTACCTGGTGCAAAAAATGCTTGAGGCCCTCCATCTGAGAAGGGGGTAGCAGCCCTTGCTTTAGGAAGCCATCCCCATCAGATCCAGGATCTTCCTCAGGGAATGGCCGTTCTGCTCTATGATTGGGATGGAAGGCCCCAACTGCAGAGGAGAAGGCCCCAGCTGTAAAGTGAAATGTGTGTGTGTGTGTGTGTGTGTGTGTGTGTGTGTGTCTGTGTGTGTACACATGCATATGTATGTTGTAGGGGGAGGGGTTCCTTCACAACTCAACTCACCAAATGCTCAGAGGAGGCCTATTAAATACTGGGGGTGCCAAAAAATGTATACAAGTAAACACTGGTCAACATTGCTCAAGCAGTAGTTCACCGTAGTCAGAAGTATCTGGACACTGATGGTAATAATCACTTTGAGCAACTCTTGTAATTGCAGAAGTCAAACATGACTTGTATTCATCTTTTGTTATCCGTATATATTGAGTATTACAATTTTAATACCGTTTTCCTTTCTTAAAATGTGTATACATTTTTTTGGCACTCTTTGTAAAAGAGGGACACTGCAGCAAGGACAATAAAATGAAAAATTAAAATAGCTGGAAAGGGAAAGGTTGAAGAGGACTGAGATGAAACAGCTGAACTCTAAAAAGTGTTGACAGAGGGGAAAGTTGTGGTACTCAGACTCTGAATAAATAAATACCACCTAAAACTTCTTAATATTCAGAATGGTTTAGGATTTATAGACATGTTCTGGCCCCTTTATCAGAAATGCCCTCATTCTTTTTTATTATTACATAATTTTTATATTTAAAATTGTGATATACTTCATCCCTCATTCTTAATTTAATCTGGGTAGTCATGTTTGCACCACACAGAGCACCCCCATCTACCTAAGTTACAGATGACTAAACCAGGGGTGGACACCATTCTTAAGGTTAGCCAATCTGAGGGATGGGTTGCCAACCCGTCACATCGCCTCTCTTTAAAATGAACCTAAGAAACAAAGACACCAATGTCTCTGTAAAGTTATCTAGAGTCTTGGCTGGAATCAGTGTCACGGTTGGTCAAACCCACATGCACCAAAGTTATGAGAGCTAGACCCTTGAGTGAGAGAGAGTGCTAGTCTACTAAGAGAAAGGAGCAGATGTGCAGGGAGAGGCAGAGTCAAGAGCCCATGCAGGCCCAAAGAGAGGAGGAGTAGCTGCCTCAGTTCCTGATAGTGCTCCTGGATCCAAACTCCAGTTCTCATTAGGTCCAGCTATATCACATTTCCATGAGATCTCACTCCTTTTATTAAACCAGCCTGAGTGGACTTCTACTCCTTGCAACTTATGATCACTAAGACATCTGGGAAACTAAATACTCAAGTCCCGGACAGGAAAGAGGGAAACAATTAACACATGTAAGAGGAACCCCAGTGATATCTGTCCCCAGTTACCTGAAGATGAAGTGAGATCTGGCTTTGGCTCCAGGGGCTGGAAGGAATGCTGGTTCTGGAAACTGGGGTCCAGTAGGAGGCTAAGATCTGGGGAAGGGCTGCAGAGAACAGGTGGCACTCCAGGCAGCTCGTCCCTTGCTTCCCGGCTCTTCTGCAACACAGGCTTTAGGGCCACAGCCACGGGAGGCATAGTCCAGACCCTCCTCTCCCCTTTCTCTGGTTCCTGAGGCCCAGGGCTGGAGGGACTGATGGTAGGGACCTGGGTACAAGAGAGAGACAGGAAGAAGGATCAAAGCTCAGTGCATTTAAAGAGACAAGACATGGTACAGACACTTTAATAAGATTACAAATTCGTAGGTCTTCCTTAAAAGAAGATTTGATAATATCTATCAAATTTTTAAATGCTTTTTTTTTTTACCTTACAGTTCCATTTCTAGAAATTTTATAGATATACTTGCAGAAAGATATACACTAATGGTATTTATTGCAGCACTGTTTGTAGAAGCAAAATATAGGAAACAATGTTAAGTTCTACCAATAAGCACTCAGTTAAATAAAAAAATTATACAACAGTGTATAGCAGGCTACCATTCGGAGAGGGGGGCATTCAAGACACCAGTAACAGTGGTTGTTCTGGGGAGGGGAACAGGGAGACTGAGGTGCAGACATGGGATGGAGATACTGTGTACCTTTTTGAACTGTTTGAATTATTTTTTCTTACCATGTGCATATTCCTATCTATTCCAAAAAACATTTTAGCTAATAATACAAATTGCATAATTAAAAGAAGGAAGCAGGAGATGTCAACATAAGAAGGGTCAGGGGTGAGACTCCCATCCCTACTCAAGGGCAGGGCTTGGCAACAATTTTGGACCTTACCATCATAATTAATTCAACAGCCATTTGGCAAAACTAGTACCACATATTCCTCACCACCTTTTGAGCTGCAAGAAGAGAGTTAGGCCAATACCACGGGGACAGTCTGGGTGAGCTATGGCCATGGAAAAAAGATTTCTTTTGATGACACAGTTATTCTTTGGGAAAGTCCACAATTTTTTTTTTTTTTTTAATGCAGGTCCAAGGACCTGAACTTAGGACTTCCCTTGGGAGAAAGCTAGATTTTCCAAGAACAGATGTAAACACGACGACTCTGAGCAGCTTAGCTTAAGGGGCAATGCCTACCGGGGGGTTAGGAGGCAGGGTGGAGGTTCCCAGCAGTTGGTTTGCCTCCTCCCAGTGGGCCTGCAGCATGGCTTGTAGCCTCTCTACCAGCTCAGTCCGCTGTTCCTCCAGCTGCTGGTTCCCACTCTGCAGTTCCCGCACTCGTGCTTGCTCCCGGGCCAGTCTGAAGAAAAGATGGAAGAGCTTATGCAGGACCTTTGAGAAAGTGACTTGGAGAATAAGAACAGCCAGTATGGAATGTCAGACAGCAGAAATTCTGAAAGGAATGGGGGCCAATGTAGAAGAAGATAAGTCTATGGAGGGGGCAGCTCTTCACCATTCCCAGTTTGGGCTCTACACACAGGGAAGGGACTGAGGCTGAAAAGGGATACTCCAGGAACCAGTACCTAAGCTCATAGTCCTGAGCCACCTGCTGCTGCCTTTCCTCTCGTTCTGCCATTTCCACCTTGAACTGAGACAATTGAGTGGACAATTCCTGCTGGTGCTGTCCATTTAGGTCCTGCAGCTGCTTCCTAAGAGGGCACAGTGAGAAAGGACTGAATCTGGAGACAGAAGTAATTAAATGAGAAAAAGCCAGAACATGTGCATGTGAGAAAGACAGCCAAGGGCAGCCAGCCTGGGCAAGGCACAGGTGGGCTCAGGAAAGAGTTAAGGACAAAGCTGGTGTCTTAGGTTGGGTTCCCCAGAAGCAGAGACTGAGATGGGGATTTATGGGAAAGTGATTCATTTAAGAAATGTTTCCAGGAAAAACTGGCAGGGGAGTGGGGGTGAGAGGAAGTGAGAATGAGGTGGGAAGGAGGCTCAATCCTACAGGGCAGCCCTGGAAATGGTGTAGGTAGGTCATAGCTCAGCATTGTCCCAATCAGGGGCAAGGGAGCTGGAAAATTTATATTCCTGCACCCATCAGTTACTGGTAAAGCTACTCCCTATGGGATGAAACTTCCCAAGCACTCTGGCTTTCTATGTGCACCTGTGGGCAGCCCTCACACAGACAGACTTAGGTCCTAGCTGACGGAAGCCAGTGTGTTAGGAAATGGTAAAGGGATCCGAGAGGATATGTGCAGGGCACTAACCACACCTGTGTGGCTGAAGAGAAGCAGCATCCAGTGAGCCAAGTACCTGTGATGTTCCCTCAAGGAGGCTGCTTGCCGCAGGCTGCTCTCCTGAGCCTGCGCCAGCCGCTCTGTCACCCGCTGCTCCAGCTGCACAGCCAGCTCTGACTCCAGCTGGATCCGCTGGCTTTCATACCGGGCCTGGGAGTGAAAGAAGGTGGGGTAATAGCTCACTTCTATTTGGGTTTAGAAGAGGATGGAGGATATAACGTAGAGGAAAAAAATCCATGTGCCAACATGTCCCTCCATATGCCTAAGGGATGAAGAACAAGGATTTTGCCACAAAGGGTGAAAGAGGTTCCCTTTCCTTATTAGACCATCAGATACTCACACCTTATACATACACAAAAGTGAAAATGACTCTGGCAAAAGAAATATATATTTTTTAACCAAAAGAAATGTTAGGTAGAACAATCAAGTCTGTCATACGTGTCTGAGGTTAACAGTACCTGAAACCCAGTAGACATTGAATAAACGTCAGTGTCCCTCCTAAAGCAGAATCAGTCTATATTGCTATCTTCATTTTCTCACCTCATATTCCTTTTTCAACTCACTGAAATCTGATTTCTACTAGCACTTCACGGCAAAGAATTTAATTTCTAAATCCAATAGTGGTGATTTCTCAGTCATATGTGATCCCGCTGCACCATCTGCCACCTATGTCAATCCTTCCTTCTAAAACCATTTCCCTTAGCTCCCATGATGCCACCACCTCCACGTTCTTTCTATCTGACTGCTCTCAGAAGAGCTGATGGCTCTTCCTCCAAACGCTCATAAAGGCTGACTGCTTCCTTGAGTTCTGTCCTCAGTCCTCTTCCGACCATGTACTAACATGCTGGTCACTGATGCTTTTGCACGTGTGTAATAAATGTTTGGCATTTAGGTCATGTTTTTTTGCTGCTGTTTATACCCTAAAATGCTTTCTAAATCTCTCTTTAGCCTAGACCTTTCTTCTAGGCTTTAAGCCCATATACCCAATCACCTAATGAATATCTCTATTTGGATACACCTCAAAAAGAACACATCCAAAATGAGCTCATTTGGTTTTTTACCCTCAAATCTTCTATTCCTATTATATTTCTTGCCTTAGTTAATGGCACCACTCTCTCTACTAAACACCCAAGCTACTTGTGACCTGGAGTTATCCCTGACTCTTCCTGGAATTATTCTTTACCCATTCCAACTGGTCATTCCATCCTACTTCCTAACATCTAATTTACCCCTCCACTCACTACTACATTAATTCAATATTATTTCAAATCTAAGTGATCACCCTGCCTCATTCCGCCTTCCACCCTCTCTCATTTTGGCCCCAATATGTCCTCCACTTTGTGCCTGAGTGAATATTCTAAAATACAAATATGCTCAATTTATTCCCTTGTTTGAAACACTTCAAATGTCCCCACTTCCTAAGGAAGAAAGTTCTGGCTGCTTAAAATGGTTTATAAGGGCCAGCCTAGTGGCTCATTGATTAAGAGTTGGCTTGGGAGCATGAGCTCTGAGCAGCAGGGCTGCCAGTTTCGGATCCCACATGGGCCAGTGACACTGTGCCCTCTACAGCTAAGATGGTGAACAACAGCTCGACCTGGAGCTGGGCTGCTGTGTGTCGCCGGCGATGGTGTAGGCTGCAATGGAGATGCAGTGGGCTCCCGTAAGCTACCATAAGTGACTGGCAGCCGGCGTGAGCTGCCGTGAGCCACTGTGAGTGGCTATCCAATGGCCAGCAACCAATCTGCCTCAGCCAAAAAGAGCGAAATGATCACAATACCGACATGGGCCAGAAGCGACGTCCTCCACAACTAGACTGAAGAAAAAAAGGTCAGCAACTTGTCTGTTCCCCTTCCCCGATTCCCCCCCTCTCCCAATTCCCCAATAAAATCTTTAAAAAAAAAGGCTTATAAGGCCCTTTATGATTTCCCACCACCCATCTACCTCATCTCTCCCAAATAGGTCCCAATCATACCAAACTCTTGCAGTAACCTAAATTCTTTAAAAACAATTTTTTAATTGTGGTAAGAAATACATAACATAAAATTTACCCTCTTAATCCATTTTTAAATGTACAGTTGAGTTACAGTTAACTATATTCACATTGTTGTGGAGATCTCTAGAACTTTTTTGTCTTGTAAAACTGAAACTCTATACCCTCTGAATGACTCTCTGTTTTCCCCTCCCCCCAGCCCTGGTAACCACCATTCTACTTTCCATTTCTATGTTTCTGACTACTGTAGATATTTTGCTACCTAAACTCTTTAATGAACAAATTTAATATCTACTCCCTATAAGCCAGCAATTCCACTTTTAGTAATCTGTCCTTTAGAAGGGGAGCCAAAGATTTATGTACAATGATGTTCACTGCAGCACTATTTTTATAGTGAAAAACTGGTATTAATGTAAATTTCTCTTCAAAAGGAAAATGCTTAAATAAACTATGATTCATCTGTTCACTGTAGTATTATATAACCCTTAAAAATTATGTACATCTGTATATATTGACATGGAAAAATGCCTATGATATATTATGAGGTTAAAAAACAAACAAGTTGCAGCAAATGCATAGTATGTTCACATTGTTTTGTTTTGTTTTGTTTTAAGGCCCAACCCATATGTTCATATATGAAAAGGTTCTGGAAGGACACACACCATGTGTGATAAGAGAAGGCAACCAGGCTGGCCAAGTGGCTCGTTGGTTAAGAGTTGGCTTGGGAGCGCAAGCTCTGAGCAGCAGGGCTGCAGATTTGGATCCCACATGGGCCAATGACGCTGCACCCTCTACAGCTAAGATGGTGAACAACAGCTGGACCTGAAGCTGGGCTGCCGTGAGTCGCGGACGACGACGTAGGCTGCAGTGGGGCTGCAGTGGGCTGTCATAAGCTACCATGAGTGGCCGGCAGCCAGTGTGAGCTGCTGTCCAATGGCCAGCAACTGATCTGCTTCAGCCGGAAAAAGCGCAATGATCACAAAACCAACATGGGCCAGTAAAGCGACGTCCTCCACAACTAGATTGAAGAACAAAAGGACAGCAACTTGTCTGTTCCCCTTCCCCGAGGCCCCAATGCTGTACCCTCCCCC
>NW_017731807.1:1443310-1448483 GCF_001890085.2 Hipposideros armiger
GCACCCAGGTTTTAGACCCCAAATTTTTTGAAAAAGGCTGCGTCTTATACGTGGGGAAATACAGTAACTTTTTGGGGGGGGGGCGGGGGAGGGAGGGGAGTTCCAGACATTTAAGAAAATCTCTGTCAGGTCACATGCTAATCACAGAGATAACAGAACAAAAATGTCAGTTACCACACACACCAAGAAATACAGACTTTCCAAAAACAGTTTGGAAAAGTCACTATACAAAATGGATGGCTGCAGCCATAAAATGAAATCTCTGAGGAGGGAGAGAATATGATTTCCAGAGTTACCACATTATAGTACTGAAAATGTCCAGTTCTCAGCAAAAAATTACAAAACATACAAAGAAACAGGAAAATCTGACTCATTCAAAGGAAAAAGAGAATTTGACAGGAACTATTCCAATGGGAACTCAGACATTGAATTATTAGTCAAAGACATTAAATCAAGAGTCTTAAATATGCTCAGTGAGCTAAAGGAAACCATGGATAACAAACCAAAGGAAATCAGAATAATGTATAAACAAATAGGGAATGTCAATAAAGAGACAGAGATTATAAAAAGAAACTAAATACAAATTCTGGATCTGAAAAGCACAATTAGTGATATGAAAAATTCACTAGATATCACTACATACCTATTAGAATAGCCCAAATCCAGAACACTCACAACGCCAAATGTTGGTGAGGATATGAGGCAACAGGAATTCTCATCCATTGCTGGTGGGAATGCAAAGTGGCACAGCCACTTTGGAAGACTTGTGGCAGTTTCTTATAAAACTAAACATACTTTTACCATACGATCCAGAAATCACACTCCTTAGTATTTATACAAAGGAGCTGAAAACTTATGTCCACATAAAAACCTGCACACGGATATTTATAGCAGCTTTATTTATAATTGCTAAAACTTGGAAATAACCAAATGTCCTTCAGTGAACATATAACCAAGCTGTGGTACATCCAGACAATGAAATGTTATTTAGCACTAAAAAGAAATGAGCTATCAAGCCATGAAAAGACATGGCTTAAATGCATGTTAGTTAAGTGAAAGAAGCAAATCTGAAAAAAGCTACATACTTTATGATTCCAACTATATGACATTCTGAAAAAGGGAAAATTGTGGAAACAGTAAAAAGGTCAGTGGTCGCCAGGGGTTAAAGGGAGGAAGGAATGAATAGGTGATGCATAAAGGATTTTTAGGGCAATGAAACTACTAAGTATGATATTATAAAAATGGATACATTAGGGGCCAGTGGAGTGGCTCAGTTGGTTAAAGCACGAGCTCTGAGCAACAGGGTCACTGGTTCGATTCCCACATGGACCAGTGAGCTGCACCCTAGCTGAGCTGCTCAAGCTGCCAACAGGTGGCAGGATGGCTCACCTGGTGAGAGCACATGCTCCTAATAACAAGGTTGCCAGTTCAACTCCCACATGGGATAGTGGGCTACGCCCACCAGCAACTAAGATTGAACATGGCACCTTGAGCTGAGCTGCCCTGAGCTGCTAATGGGCGGCCGGATGGCGACTGGACTTGGAGCTGAGCTAGCTGCACCCTCCACAAAGATTGAAGGATAACAACTAGGCTGTTCCTCTTCCCCAATTCTTCAACACTGTTCCCCTTCCCCAATAAAATATTTTTTAAAAAATGGATACATTATAAATTTGTCCAAAGCAATACAACACCAAGAGTGAACCCTAATGTATGGACTCTGGGTGATAATGATGTGTCATTGTAGGTATATCAATTGTAACAAATGTACTACTCTGGTGGGAAATGTTGATAATGGAGGAAGCTATGTATGTACGGGGGCAGGAAGTATATGGGAAATGTCTATACCATAGCCATTCAATTTGGCTATGAACCTAAAACTGCTCTAAAAAATAAAGTCTATTTTAAAAAAATAGACGTTAGCAGGCAGATTTCAGCAGGCAGAATAAATGGCCAGTTAACTTGATCACAAAGCAATTGAAATTATTTAGTCCACAGAGCAACAACAACAAAAAAGAATAAACAAAGATGAGCAGAACCTGAGAGACCTGGGGGACACTATCAAACATACCAACTTATTCATTAAGGAAGTCCTAGAATGATAATAGACAGAGAAAAAGGGACAGAAAAAATATTTAAAGAAATAATGGCCAAAAACATCTCAAATTTGATGAAAGACATAAATCTACACATCCTAGAAATTCAACAAACTCCAAGCAGGATAAACTCAAAGAGATCCACACTAAAACACATTATAATCACCCTCTCAAAAGCCAAACACAGAGAGTCTTGAAAGCAGTAAGACAGAAGCAACTTGTCACTTATAAAGAGAACCTCAATAAGAGAGCCTCCAGAATTGCTCAATAAAGTTAACAGTTGATTTCTCATAAGAAATTGTGGCGGCCAGAAGGTAGTGGAATGACATATTTATAGTTCTGAAAGAAAAACTGCCAACTAAAAATTCTATATCCAGGAAAAAAAAATCCTTCAAGAATGAAGGAAAAATTAAGACACTTCTAGATAAACAAAAGCTAAGGGCATTCATTACTAGTAGGCCTTCCCTACAAGAAATGCAAGAGGAAGTCCTTTAGGCTGAAATGAAATGAAACTAGATAGTAACTTGAAGCAGCCATATGAAGAAATAAAGACATGGTACATTGAAAACTGTAAGACATTTTAAAAAGAAATTGAAGAAGACACAAGAAATGGAAAGACATTCCCTATTCATGGATTGGAAGAATCAACATAGTTAAAATGGCCATATTACCCAAAGCAATATACAGATTTAATGCAATCTGCATCAAAATCCCAAAAGCATTTTTTAAAGAAACAGAACAAAAAATCATCAGAGTTGTATGGAACCACAAAAGATCCCAAATAGCCAAAGCAATCCTAAGAAAGAAAGAACAATGCTGGAGGTATCACACTCCCTGATTTCAGCTTGTACTACAGAGCAACAATAATCAAAACAGCATGGTATTGGCAGAAAAACAGACATACAGACCAATGGAATAGAATCGAAAAGCCAGAAATAAACCCACATAAATATGGACAGATAATTTTTGACAAAGGAGCCAAAAACATATAATGGAGAAAAGACAGCCTCTTCAACAAATGGCGCTGGGAGAATTGAAAAGCCACGTGCAAAAGAATGAAACTTGACTGTTATCTGTCACTGTGTACCAAAATTAACTCAAAATGCATCGAAGACCTAAACATAAGACCTGACACAATAAAATGCATAGAAGAAAGCGTAAGTACTAAACTTATGGACCTTGGGTTCAAAGAGGATTTTATGAATTTGACCTCAAAGGCAAGGGAAGTAAAAGCTAAAATAAAAATAAAGAAAGAAATAAAAACATGGGTAAAGGTTACTATATAGATAAATATAAAAAGTCATATTACTGTACTTTTGGTTTGTAACTCATTTTTTCCTGTATGATTTAAAGTCAAATGCATAAAATAGTAATTATAAATTTGTAACAATAACAATAGGAAGGGGAAGGGACATAGGTATATAGGAACAGAGTTTTTATATACTATTGAAACTAAAGATTTTGCATACTATTGAAACTAAAGTTGGTATTATTCAAACTAGGTTATTAATACTTTAAGATATTAATTGTAATCCCAAGGTAACCATTAAAAAAATATACAGAAGAGAATCAAAATGGTATACTACAAAAATATCAGTGAAATACCAAAAAAAGGCAGTAATAGAGGAACTGAGAAACAAAAACATATAAGACATACAGAAAACAAATAAATAGTAAATGGTAGAAGTCTTTCCTTATCAGTAATTACTTTAAATGTAAATAAATTAAATGCTTCAATTAAAAGACATAAATTGGCAGAATGGATTTAAAAAACAAACCAACCATGTTCCGTCTATATATTTTCTACAAGAGACTCACTTGAGTTACAAAGACACAGATAGGTTGAAAGTAAAAAGATGAAAAAAGATAGTCCATGCAAATAATTACCAAAAGAGAGCTGGGGGGCAGGGGGAGGCTATATTACTATCAGACAAAATAGATTTTAAGCCAAAAAAGGTTCAATCAAGAAGATATAACAATTATAAACATATACGAGGTATAATCAAACAATATGGTGCATGTTAAAAATTTTTTTAAATTACCTTTATGCCCCTCAAAATACTCCCCCTTGCTTCAAATACACTCATCCCATCGTTCTTGCCACTTTCTGAAGCAGTCCCAGAAGTCCTCTTTCATGTCTGTAGTCATATTGTCATGGCTGCCTCGATGTCCTTAATCTTTTTTTTTTTTTTAATTGCTTAACAGTGTTTTTTCCAGGACCCACCAGCTCCAAGTCAAGTCATTGTCCTTCAATCTAGTTGAGGAGGACGCAGCTCAGCTCCAAGTCCAGTTGCTGTTTTCAATCTAGTTGTGGGGGCACAGACCAACATCCCATGTGGGAATCAAACTGGCAACCTTGTTGTTAAGAGCACACTGCATTAACCAACTGAGCCACCCGGCCGCCCCGGTCCTGAATCATTTTGACTTTGGGGAAGAGCCAGAAGTTGCACAATGCCAGATCCTGTGAATAAAGTGAATGAAGACATACCATATTGTTTTTATTTGACAGAAACTGTCGTGCCTGAAGCGATGTATGACACGGAGCATTATCATGATGGAGGATGATTTACAGTACACTTTAAAACACACCTTCTCTCAACTGTAGCTCACAACTGACTGTACCGAACAAGTTGAAACTTGTCACACAGTTACTAAGGTTTGATGCTCTGCTTTCCGTATTGAAGATCCTTGCCTTTCCATTGAATGGTACTTAGCAGCAGCATTCACCATATTTTGTTATCACAACGGAAAGGCTCCCTATCACACATCGCTTCTGGTACGGCAATTTCTATCAAATAAAAACATTACGGCGTGTCCTCATCCACTTTATTCACCAGATCTGGCACCGTGCAACTTCTGGCTCTTCCCCAAAGTCAAAATGACCATGAAAGGTAAATGTTTTAAATTAATTCAGGACATTGAGGTAGCCAAGACAGTGCAACTAAAGACACTCATGAAAGAGGACTTCCAGAACTGCTTCAGAAGGTGGCAAAGAATGATGGAATGAGTGTATTCAAAGTTATGGGGAGTATTTTGAGGGGGATTAATGACAATGTGTCTTTGACTGTAGTAATTTTTTT
>NW_017731807.1:1449798-1470495 GCF_001890085.2 Hipposideros armiger
CTGTGGAGGGGAGTGTCACTGGCCCTCATATGTGGGATCCGAACCGGGGCCCTCTGGCATCCCAAGCCAGTTCTTAACCATCGCGCCACTCGGCCGGCCAGAGAGCACGTGTTCTTAACAGCCAGGTTGCCAGTTCGACACCCGTATGGGATGGCGGGCTGCGTCCCCTCCTCCGTCCCGCAACTAAGATTGAACACAGCACCTTGAGCTGAGCAGCCGCGAGCTGCCGACGGGCTACCGGATGGCTCAGTGTGCAACAAGGTTGCTGGTTCGACTCCTGCATGGGATGGTGGACTACGCCACCCCCCTCAACTAGATTGAAAGCGGCAAATGGACTTACAGCTGAGCTTGCGTCCTCCACAACTAAGATTGAAGGACAACAACTTGACTTGGAGCTGATAAGTCCTGGAAAAACACCATGTTCCCCTTCTCCAATTCCCCAACACTGTTCCCCTCCCCAATTCCCCAGTTAAAAAAAAATCTTGAAAAGAAAATGAGTGTACTAGACAAACTCCCCATCTAGCTGGTGAGCTCCTTGTTGGTGGGGACTATTCCCAGCTCCCAGCACAGAGCTTACGTAGAGGGGCTGTTCAACAGGCTTACTGAATACACAAACACACACACACACACATCTAGCATTGGGTCAAAGGATTACAGCAGCTTATAAATTGCTACTGAATTGTTCACTAATGTCTTTACCCTTGGCCCTCCATAATAAATCAGTTTCCATGTGGTCAGTCCTCCAATTCAATGGGCTAGGTGAAAGGAGTGTGTTTGCGCAAACACTTGCCTCACTAATCCAGAAACTGGGTATCTCCGTAAGTCAACCATTAATAAGGAAAAAAGTCTCTCAGATTGACTTGCTTTCAGAAACTCATTAATTTGCCTTTAACACACACTTTACACACAGAAACTGAGGCCCATAAGTAAAAATTCTAGTTAGGAATGAGAGTGTTTGCCATGACTCCTGAAAGATCACTCTGCCTCAGACCTACTTCTCTTAACCAGGGAAAAAAAACCTCAAGAACCCTCCTCTGCCTCCTGACCTGCACCAAGCTCATTTCCAGCTGCAGGGCATCTCTCTCTCTCCGAGCTGTGTCCAGATCTCCTTCCAACCGCCGCACCTCAGACTGCATCAATGCCAGCTGCTGCTGGGCCTCCCGGGCTACCTGGACCTCTCTCTGCGTGTTCCCCTAGGAAAGGGTAATCAAATTTCAGTACATACCTAATTTTCTGGTTACCTCTATTCCCCAATTCATCCCCCCATACCCTAAAAACCCAAGCTTCCTTTCTCTTTACATTTGTCCGAGTTCCTCATCTCTGTTTAATGTCACTCTTTGGCCTTACATGTATTTGATGCCCCAAGCCCTGCCAGCTGGCCCTATACTCTCAATCTTATCTCCCACATCTAGTTCTTCATTCTCCATCCCAGTCCCCTACACCCCATATTCTGAAATCCCATCTAATTCAATTATTTTTCCCTTCATTTGTTCCCCATTCCCCAACTCTGCTTTTACCTTCTCCCTTTCCAGCTGAACCTGGCCCTCCTCCTGCAGTGCCTGGTAGCGTTCCTTAAGCTGGCGCTCTTGCTGGGCCCAGGTCTGCCGTTCTCCTTCTAGGGCAACCTGAAGTGTCTCCAACTGTCGACGCTCACTGAGTTGCCCAGCGCGAGCCTCATCCAGTTCTTCCTGCAGGGCCCGGCACCGCTGCTGTTCTAGCTCAAAGCTCAGGGTCAGAGCTTGCCTTTCCTCTTCCTATAGCCCCAGAAGAAAACCAAGTCCTTAGCATGCCCTCAAGACACCAGCAATCTGCCCCCTGACACCCATACAATGTTCTCTGCTGAGAATTATGTCCATTAAAAATACAATAATTGAGGCTGGGCGAGTGGCTCAGTTGGTTAAGAGCTCGCTCAAGAGTTTGAGCTCTGAGCAACAGCAGTTCGATTCCCAGCCCGAGCTGAACAGCCGCTGAGCTGCCAACAGGTGGCAGGATGGCTCAGCTTATAAAAAAAAAATACAATAATTGAGAGGAAGGGATTAGACAGCACAAATTGGTAACTACAATATTGCCAAGGGGATATGAAAGACAGTTTGGGGAATATAATCAATAATATTGTAAAGATTTTGTAGGGAGTCAGAGGGGCACGTCTTATTAGGGAGACCACTTCATGGAGGGTGTAGTTGCTTCACCACTGCACTGTACACCTGAAGCAGAAGCTGAATAATACTGTATGTTAACTATAATTAAATATATATATATATATATATATAGTCATGGGATATGGAGTATTGCATAGGGAATAGAGTTAAAGGAATTGTAATAGATACATACGATGTCAGAGGGGCAATAGATTGGGGGAAGGGGGTTATCGCTTTGAGAGGGGTGAAATGTCTATTACATTGTTTTGTACACCTGAAACTAATAAAAAAAAGTACAATAGTTGACAAGCCCACAGGATTATAATATAGTAGGTAAGAGCTTCGGTCCCAGAAATAGGTAGATCTGGGTTCAAATCTCAGTTTGAATCCCAATTCTGTCATTTACTATGTGTTCTCAGACACACATCCTTATTTGTGAAATGGGCAGGCATAATACTAGGATCTATCCTGTGAAGATTAAAGTAAAAAGTGTATGTAAAGTATTTAGTACAGTGTCTGGCATGTAGTAAAGTACTCAATACACAACAGCTAGCACCATCATCATCAAAAGAAATTCCACAAAGACTAGAAAATCCAGCCTACCATCATGTACTAGCCAACCAGCAACTAACATCAGCACTGCTGGATGTAGCCTGTTAAGATTATAAGTACCAGCATACATGTAGCAAGTATGTGTCATGCATGCAACAAGTTCCAAACCTGGCTACTAATTCATATGGGTAATCACCTTATCACTTCATCAAGAAGAAACTTGAATGAGTCTCATTTCATACCTTTTTTGGTTATGCCCTAGACCAGAGTTCCCAAATCTGGCTGAACAAAATCACCTAGGAAATTTCTGAAAATATTTAGGTTCTCCAACCCCACCATATATCTACTTAATCAAAACCTCCGGGATAGGTCCCAGAAATCTATACTTTAAAATAATTCCCCAGATGATTCTAATAAGGATATAATTTGCAGAGTCTCTCAAACTTACTTGGTGGCAGAGCCTTTTTTGTAGAGTATCTAGCAGAATTAGTGTCCTAAGGAACACACTTTGGGAAATACTGCCCTGGTACAACTAAAATGATGAACTCCCACACAATCCACCAATAGCCCATAGGCCTCTAAAAGTAATTAACATGACAGCCTCTATTGGAATTAACCCAGACCAGCATTCTCACCAGCGTCTCTCTTTCCTGTTGCTGTAGTCTGGCACTTTCCTGCTCACGATTCAGGGCCTCCATGGCCTCAGAAAGGCTTTGTTCCAGACGGGTTACTGTCTTTCAGGGAGAGGAGTACATAGAACAGAGGAACTGAGGGGAATCTCTGTAGGTTATACTTAAAAAAACATTAACAATGTAAACTTTAAAACTAAGAGTTAACTAAATGACTTGGGAGCCAAAGAGAAAATTACATGGTGTGGGAAAAGCTGAGAAGACATCACCAATGCAAGTTTAACGGCAGAAACAGTGAAGGAAAAGGAAATAGGGGAGAATTTTCAGGCCAGATACTGCAAGATCGAGGTCATTCTGTCAGAAACCCTAATTCCAGAGCTATTTCTACCCCATTCCATCTAGCAACCTGCGACGTAGGTTCTAGTGCCACATAAGCCAGGCTGCCCACCTCCTGCTGCTTGCTTCTAGTGAGTTCAGCTGCCTGGCGCTCCTCCTGAAGTCCTCGAAGCACCTCTGTGCGCTCAGCTTCATGCCTGTTCCAGCCCTCCACCACGTGGGCCAGGGTCTCAGGAGAGAAAAGTCAGATGAAATTTCAAAATAATATATTTGCTCTCTTTCTGCCCCTCGGGACAGGGTCAACAGCCACCTTCTCCCAGTAGTCAGTAAACTCACCCCTTTCCCCAGCTTCTAGCACATGGTGCCCCCCCATGGAGAGACCCACCACATTCTGCTACCCTGGCACCTTGTCCAGTTGTTCAATCATGATATCTTTCTTGCGGTCAGCTGTCACGGCAACGGCTAACTGTTGTTGAAGCTCTAGCACTCGGGTCTGTAGGCTCTGAATATGGCGCTCACAATGCTGGGAAGAATGATGAATCTGGGTGTTGCCATTGTTAGTCTGACCAAAGCACCAAAATTTCCAGCTCTTCTAGGGAGAGATGGGCTGGAGATAGGGAGCCTGAGTCCCAAGAACAGAATAGGTTTGGAGAAGGAAAATTAAGAATTTTGGAGCAGGAACCTTAAAGCCTGAGACCTTCAACACTCTCCTCTATCATCTCAGGAAACGGGCTGTTTCCAGGCTTTCCTTCCCTGGATCTCCTGAGAAAAATTTCTATAAACCTTTTGGCAGGGGTGCAGCAGCCAACACTGGAAAGAGTGAGAAGTTACTCCTGCCTTGAGAAGGTCATTAGACACAATGATTAAACATAGCAAGGATAAAGGGGAAAGCCTTTCATTCATGCCCAGGCAATAGAATATAGAGGAAGAGAGAGTCAAATAAAAACAAAAAACAAACCAATGATTTTTATTTTCTTCTACCTATTCCTCTCTCTTCCCACTTCAGACTGGCTGAGGTTCATAGAGATAAAGCTCATTACACATCAATAGCTATAAAGCCTTTGCACAAGCCAGCAAAGTTCACTGTTCATTCACCAAACACTTTCTGAGTGTTTCTATGTTAGGTATATTCTAAACTTTAGGAAGCTGGCAATGAACAAGACAAGGTAAGCCCCTCATGGGGTTTAGATTTTAGAAGGGTGAAACAAGCAAGGTATATCAGACTGTGATAAGCCATGTGAAGGAACTAACAGAGTGATCTGAATATCTGGAGGGGAGGTGTGCCATTTTAGATAAGATAATGAAAGAAGACCTCCCTGAAGAGCCATTTGAGTCAAGTCCCAGCTTGTGGCCCTTAGCCCTCTGCTCTTTTCAGCACTCAGCCCTATTTCTAATCTTTGCTGATTTCAAAAAGAAGCCTTTATAGCTCACCTTGCGACGGGTATGCTCTGAATCCAGTGCATCTCTCAGGCCCTGAAAATCCGGGGGATTGAGTGGGGGCCCTGGCCGAAGGCTGGTGTAGCGGGGAAACAACTCTTCCAGGGCTTGAGCTGAGCTAGATGGAGATAAGTCTTGCAGGGGCCGGGTGCTGAGCAAATGAGGTAGAGAATATTAGGGTTAGGGAAGTTTTTGAGACCCACTAGTCCAACTGTGACATTTTATAAATGAGGAAACTGAAACTCAGAAAGGGAAAGAGACTTGGCCAAAGTCTTTAAGTTAGGTAATGATAGAACCATAAATAGCACATAGGTTCTCTGATTCACTCTATAGGGATCTTTCCTCTCTGCCACACACTCTGTGGTAAAAGTCTTAGCAGAAGCAAGCTAACACTTCTGGGGGAAGGAGGACTACAGGCTGGGAGAAAGCCAGGTACTAGGCAGCAGATGCCCATGTTCCTGAAGGAGTAAGAGGGGTAGAAGATAGGAGAGAAAGGATGAAAACTAAAAGCTAAGTGACAAGAGTCTTAGGTCCTTAAAAGGTACAACAGCAATAAAAGGAGACCTAAGGAATAGAACACTTGGCTTTTCAAGAAAGTAAGCAAGCAAGCTAGGGGAATCCCAAGAAGAACTCACTTGAGCAAGGTGGCTGTGCTGTCACTGTCAAAAGAGTCTTCTTCCCGTCTCGCTGAGCCAGCACCTGGAGCAAGGGAATCCCCTGAAGGCAGTCAGAGGGACACCACAGCCAGGGTCAGGTAAGGATAGGAACAGGGACCACATGAAGGATAAGGGAGAAGAGGGCCTTCCTCTCTACTTCACCATTCTTCTGATGCCTCTCCCAAAGAACTGGAGCCTTTCCTCCTGAGATCTTGTCTCAGAGGTCTATGTCCCACCCAGCACCCTTCCTTCCTCTTACTTTCTCCCACCCCTTAATCTAGGTTCTCCTTTATAGGGAAGGGATTTACTCACGATAAGCTGTGTCACGTGAGGTTTGGAGCATGCTCTGGAGTTGGCCCCGAACACTTTCCATCTCAAAGATATGCTTGGAACCATCCTAGAAAAAAGCAACAGAGAAATCAGAAGCAACTTGAATAATCTATATTCTACCTACTGCCAGGGTAGATGGCATCCAGTACACCCAAGAATTTTTACTCTAGCACCTGGGAAAGCAAGAACAACAGAACTGACCCAGTAAGGGTAGGAAACTCAAATGTTTACAGAAGCCAGACAGATAGTGTAAATGAATTAATTGGGCATGTTAAGACAAGAATGGTGAGGATTCTCACCAACTAGAGAGCAAAAATACCCTGTCTAAAGACTGTGTAACCTGTGGCTATCAGTTTTTCAAACTCTGGAAGACCTAACCAGTCTGCAAATTGGTTATGACACCTTTTCTCTGCAACACTAATAACTATCTTCTCTGTAACACATGTAATTAATTAAATTGTTTTTATGATTTACATGACTAATTTTGAACCATACAATCAAAATAGTTTTGAGCTGGAAGGATCTTAGCATATTTTGCTGCTATCCCTTAAATCCCTAGTTTACTCTTAGGATGAAGAAACCTTATTCTCATTGCCAGTCCCCAAATCCCAGGAAAGCATAGCAACCTATCCCATGGTGCAAAAAAACACTAGGAAGTTTCACAATTTCCCAAATTATGGTGTTCCAGGCCGCTCTCTCCTTCATAAGCATTTGCTCCCAGAAACAAGCATGACTGACTTTGCACTTAAAAGGAATTTGAAATCCAACAATAGGAGTTCAATCTCAGTCAAGCTATTTTTTTTACCACCCCCAATCCCAAGACCCTAGAGGTCCCCCAGACACACTTCCCTCACCTTTTTCTTCAAGTTGTTCTCCAATCCAACTGACAAGCTGCGACTCAGCTCTTGGGCCAAGCTGTCTAATTCCTCATGAGGAGGTGGAGAGGTGGAGGGTAAATACAGCTGTGCTCGGGCTGTGGCCTCTGCCTGACGACTGAGGTGCAAAGAAGCATAGAGCTGGGAGGTCACCTCAGAGGACACTTGGTTCAACCCAGGGGCTTCTGATGAATCGCTCAGGAGATCCTCTGCCCGGAGAGGTGAACTGGGGCTGGTAGTTGATGTTGCCATGAGTACAGGGAAAAGACAACTGGAGACAGCAGAGCTGGGAACTCCTGGTTCTGCTTTAGGAGAGCCCAAAGGGAAAAGTACACAGAGAAGGAAGATTTGGGGAAAAGGAGGAAGACTCCAAGCCAAGGATCCTTGGTTAATAAGGGTATGGAGGCTTTCTGGTTAAAGGAATGGTTCCCAAGGTTACCAGAGGCCATAGGAGAGCACAAAAGCATTTCTTTCCACAGCTCCTGGAAACTGTGGAAAAGAAGGGTGCAGCAAGGAGAGGGTGGAGACAGAAGACCTACTGCGGGAGCAAAAAGCACCAGTGCAATTTCTCTGGAGTGCTGAAAGCTGCAGGAAATCAACTTCTGGTACAGGCTATCGCTGGCCAACTGAGCTCTTAAGTTCTCACACCCAGAACGTACAAACTGAAACAAACCCAAATCCAACAGGGGCCTAATTTCCGTCCAGCTGCCTCAACTGGCTCCAGTCTGAGAGAGGCAGGAACCTCACGTTCCCCACTTCCCCACACCCCTTCTCCCACAGCACCATTCTACCCTGGGTCAACTCTCTTGTATATTCCCCCCAACCCCTCCTGGCAAGAAATCCACGGCAAGACTCCTTAGAATCCCTCCCTCCCAACTACCCCAAAAGAAACTTTGTGAACACTCAGTCACGCCCTCAGACGTCCCTAAAAAGTACGCCGCCCTCAAACCTAGCCTGAGATCCTCTACCCCGACCACCTCGTTTAAACGACTATCCCACACTTCCAGTACTCAGCACACCCCCAATTTGTCAACGTAAGAAGGTATTGCCCCCTCCCCTGCGCACGGGTGCGGGAAGACCAAGACGCCCCTTCCCCGCGACCCGCCCTACGCTCAAAACCGTTGGCAGCCTCCCGCCCACCGTCCGAAGCCCCGCCTCACTCTCTCGATGACGTCAGCAGCCCAAGCGGCCTCGCTTACAGCTGTTCCTACAGCCTCTGGAGCCCAGGAGGCTGAACGCGCGTGCGCGGCCATGGCGGCCACGGATTGGCTAAGAGAGGTATTGAGGCGGAGTTATTGCTCCGCCGCTGCAGCGTGAGGATCGGGTAGGGCGAGACTCCGCGGACACCGGAAGTATCGAGGGACCGGCACTAGGAGCGGTTCCGGTGAGTCTGGGGAGGGGACCCTACCTGTTTGGAGGGATTTGGGACGGAGAACTGGAGCCCACGGAGTGTGGACAGTCCCGGAGCGGGGCTTACACTTTGTGCCCTGCAGATGACTGTCCACAACCTGTACCTGTTTGACCGAAATGGAGTGTGTCTACATTACAGCGAATGGCACCGCAAGAAGCAAGCGGGGATCCCTAAGGAGGAGGTGACAAGAGGGCCCCGCGCAACCGGGTGACCTCGCATCTCCAAACGTACAGTCTCAGTCCAGCCCCTCCTCTCTAAACCCCGGCTCGTTCCCACCCCTGCCAGGACTGTCTCCTTCAACAACCGAGAGCTAACCCTGCCCCTCTCCCTCCAGGAGTACAAGCTGATGTACGGGATGCTCTTCTCTATCCGCTCGTTTGTCAGCAAGATGTCCCCGCTAGACATGTACGCCGAGTCAGAGGGGGTGTTGAGGGAAGGACTAATCTTGGGAATTTGGGGGTGGGGTAAACTTTCTGGAGTGGAAGGGGCATTGACCCCAGAGAGAGGAAGCTGAATCCAGAGCGAGAGTATTGGAGCTGGAGGGAGCGGAGGTGGGGAAAATCTGAAGGTAGAGAGGTTCTGGTGGGGGGGGGGCAAATTGGGGAGGGAGGGTAATGGAAGGTGTCTTTACCAGGCTCCTATAAATATGTTTAGAGAAAAGGAAGTCGACCTAGAAGGGATTAGAATTACCTTTTTGGGAGAGATTCCTTAACATCCTCCTCATCTCCGCAGGAAGGATGGCTTTCTGGCCTTCCAAACTAGCCGTTACAAACTCCATTACTACGAAACACCCACTGGGATCAAGGTTGTCATGAATACTGACTTGGGCGTGGGACCCATCCGAGATGTGCTGCATCACATCTACAGTGCGGTCAGTGCCAGCCCCTGGGACCCTTCCCCCAAGGCTCCTCAACAGCCATGGCCACTTAGACTCCTTCAGCTTCCCTGCCTAGAGCCTACTGTATTGTATCTCTATTGGAGTCAAGAGTTTTCTCGGCACCCTTTAGGTCCTTAAACACTCCTACCACCAATTTCTCCTCAAGCAGGGCTTGGGTCCCAGCCCTTGATCCTTGTGCATTCATACACCCCTGAGGTTATACTAGGTTTGGGGTTGGAAACAAGTGTTCAAAGCCTGGCTCTAACACCCTCCCTCTCCATAGCTGTATGTGGAGCTGGTGGTGAAGAATCCCCTGTGCCCGCTGGGCCAAACTGTACAAAGTGAGCTCTTCCGCTCCCGACTGGACTCCTACGTCCGCTCTCTGCCCTTCTTCTCCGCCAGGGCTGGCTGAAGGAAGCACCCTACTTCACCCCTCAGGAGAATCTCTGTATGCCTGGGGCCCCTCCTAACCTGTTTCACCTGAGGGCCCCCACTGCCTGCCCTTCCCACCCCTGAAGGCCCCAGGCAGCCTACCCTAGTGCTCTCCACATCACAGGAAGGATACCTACAGGAGTCCCTACACTTTCAAATCAGGCCCTGTCTCCAGTTTTATCGTCTACAACATACCGTGGGAAGTACAAAATAAACTTTTTGTCACCCTCTGCAGCTTGAGCGTGTCAGTTTGGGTGGTTGGTGGGGGGTGCTGCCCAACTCATGGAGGTGTGAACCAGGGTGGCCACATCCCTGGAGCCTGCAAAGAGGCTTTGACCGTGGGTTTCTCAACAGCGACATAATTGACATTTTGGAAGGGATAATTCATTGTTGGGGGTGGGGAAGCTGTCCTGTGTTTTGTCCTGAGAGCCAGTCACTAGATACTGTTAGCACACCCTCCCCACCCCAGCAGTGACAGAAAAAATATCTCCAGATCTTGCCAAATGTCCCTTAGGGGACTAAATCGCCCCTGTTTGAGAACCATTGGGCTAGAGAGGCAGCTTCGGGTTCCAGGAGGGTCCGAGAACCACCCTGCGAGGTTCTGCTCTGCGGCTCCTCTGAGTACACTGAATATTCAGGCTGCAGAACTTCGGAAGGCGAGGCTTATGCAGATGAGCCGCGAGTTTGACTGGGAGGCTGGTGACTTTATGTAAATGAGGGGGCGGTGTCTGCATGCTGATTAGTTGGGCCGACTGCGGACAGCTGGGAGCCTAGCTGTCCCACTGCGGTTCGGGCTGAAGTGGCAATTTTCTTCCGCCCCCTCTAGTCCCTAGGTCCTTACCCTCCTAGAATCGCCCTCCACCTTTACCCTCATCCATTTCCCCTTCCCCCTCCTCGCGCCAGTGCCCCGTATCTGAATATCTCCACTCGTGGTTCCCCCTGCGTTTTTCCCCTCCCACCTCAAACCCCGCGACCTGCAGCATCCCGCCCCCGCGGGCTCAATCCTTCCTGGCGACTCCTGCCGCAGCTTCCTCGGCCTTCCCGCTCTCCCGGGGCTCGCGACACAACACCCCCGGTTGTTCGCCCTCGGGCTTCTCCGTTCCTTCTCCCTCCCGCCCCCTGGGGGCGGTAATGGCGGGCCGGTCTCCGGGGGGCATGGGAATCCTCCGGGGGGAGGAGGGTCGGGCCCCAAGGCCCGGGCCGCAGTGGTCCCCCGACCCCCAGCGCCTGCTGGGGCCTTCCGAGAGAGCACCGGCAGAGGCACTGGCATGAAATACAGGTATGGAGGTGGCCGGGCAGCCTGCCCCATCTGTTTCCCTTTCCTGACCCCTGAGGCTTCCCGGGATGCCGCCAGGACCCCCTCAAACTTCACTAAGAAGGTCCCGGCTCATTCCATCTCTTTTTTCACATCACCAGCACTCTCTTACTTGGTCCCTCTCTTGGTCTCCATCGATAGCCCTGACTGGGAGAAATTCAAGTTTACCAAGGTTGATCAGGTCATGTAAGACCCGGGGGATGCTCCTGCGCTTCCTTCCTTACCTCCAGGAAAGCCAGGGATGCACGGATCTCCAGGCTGCGCCCCCCACTCCACACTTCACCCCCACCTGCCATGGAGTGTCCTTGGGTCGGTGTCCTGGGAAGAAGGAGAAGGAAAAGGCTTTTCACTCTGGCCTGCTCAGGGTGCCTGACCCAGATACTGCCCCCAAAGGCCCAGTCTCCTGCGACCTTTCTTGGTGGGCAGGAAAGTGGGGCCCTGGGAAGGATGGACCACATCTCTCAACCCCAGGCAGAGGTTCAGGGGCAGGATAGGGAAAGTAGACTGTAATGTAACTGACTTTCTCTAAGAGAGAGTACGGCTGGGCTTTCAGGACTCGCAATAGGGAGGAGGGGAGGAGCTCCTGCTTGGAAGTGAGCAGAGGTCACTGATCTCACCAAACTTTGACGAATTTGATCCACCTGGCAGCCCTGATTGATAAGCTGAGCTGACTACCTGGGTGGGGGGGCCTTGGGAGAAGGGGGTTCAGAAACAGACTTAATGAGCCCATAGTAGCAGAGGGAGTGGAGAGGAGAAGAGGGAGAACTCCAGTCATACTCCCCACCCAGGTACCCTACCTGCCTTTGTTGGAGGCCCATCTGCTTAGCCTATTCAAAGACCCTTGCCTGCCTGAATGCCTGAACTTGACTTGGTTTACCCCTCCCACACCTGTGTCTACCCATTAGCATAGTACCCTCTGTCTGAGGGTCTGTTTTCACAAACTCAGCACAATCAGCCAGTCACAGCCCTCCTGCTCCAACTCCACACATCCCAGAGATGACTCAAACAGACAAGAACCCATCAGAAGAAACAAACCAGGCAGCACATCTTCAATGTGATAGGAGAGAACAGAGGCATTGGACAGTGGCTCCACAGGAACAGTTATTTATCTGTTCACTTATGATATAGGCATAGCAGTGCCCAGTTTGGTAGCCCACTGGGTCTAGCTTCTTTGGACTGAGACATCCTTAGGGCTTCTCATTCTGGAAGGAGAGGAGCTGGGAACTGATAATCTATGTTCCTAATGGAAGCTCCACACCTTCCTGATACTTCTGTTTCCTGCAGGAACCTAGGGAAGTCTGGTCTTCGGGTATCCTGTCTTGGCCTAGGTGAGTTAAAAAAAAAAAAAGATTTAAGGGAAGGGCTTTCTTTCATGGTTTGCCTCCCACAGTTCTCCAGTGCCTGGCTTCTCTCTTGCAGGTACCTGGGTCACATTTGGTTCTCAGATCTCAGATGAGGTATAAGTGATGGGACCTGGAAGCAGGGTGAGGGGCTGTAAACCAGAACAAGGGGAAATAGACTTGGATAGGGATTTGGACAATATGCATAGAGAATGATGGATGCGAGGATGGAGGATGGAGGAAAGGGAGAAAAGATAGAAATCAAGGCTGAGGTGCTATGGGCTAGAATACAGTGAGGGAGATAATTGCAGGGCCAGTGGTTGATCTTTCATTCTTTCTCTTACCTCCCTAGACAGCAGAGGATGTGTTGACAGTAGCCTATGAACATGGTGTAAACCTGTTTGACACAGCCGAAGTGTACGCAGCTGGAAAGTAAGACCCGTGGTGAAAGACCTAAGTTACATTTAAAAGGCTGAGCGAACATAAGGGCTTCATGTTTTCCCTCTCAAAAACCCTGGGAATTCTGCCAACACTAAGTTCCAACCTTTCAGCTAGTGGGCCCCTAAAGCATTATGGGAATTATAGTCCCAAACATCAGTCCTTCTCCAACTTAAAGGGCAATGGGTATATTGTACAGTCAAATAAAATAAAACCAACAAATATATCCTGGGAGTCAGTTATGTGTAACTGTGTGGAGATTACAAAGCTAAGTTTTCAAACATAACTCGCCACGTCACACACAAATGGCTTCACATTGGGAGTAGCCAAAACGTAGATTGACCTACCCCTACCTCTTCTCCATCTGGCAAACTCTTCTGCTTATCTTTAAGACTTGGCCCAAATGTCAGCCTCTTCTAAAGGCCTCCCCAAAGTTGGTCACTACCCCCTTCAGTTTCCAAAGCACTTTATACTGCCCTCTGACGACAGTTCATCAATTACTGGTAGATGCGGCCATACTTGCTGCTCAGCTGGGAAGCTCCTTCTTCCATGATGTCACCCTATGTCACCTAAGTACCTACACAGAGCCTAGCACAGAGCAGGCATTGCTTGTGGGTTGACATCAATATGCCTTCAAAAAGCTCATAGTCTAAGTGGTTAAACAAACAAACCAAAAAGACAAAGAGAGATGAAAGACTGAATAACAGTAAAACACTATAGTAACAGTCCACCATAACAACTTAAGACTTGTTACACATAAACTCATAATTAAGTGCCAAAGAACTGTGTAGCCTATAAGAGCTATGGAAGCTGACAAGAACTAACTGTAGACTATGGCAATCAGAGAACATTTTCCATTCTGCTTGGAGGCAGAATCTGAGCTAAGCTTTGGAAGCTAGGTGGGATTTTGCAGACTCAATGGGGAAGGCAAAAGATGGTTGGTACAAGTGTCTCCCTCGTCTGTCCCTCTCCCCTCATCCTATTCTATCCCTTCAGAAAACCAGAACACAGCTTGGGGCATAGTTGATACACAACTGATATTTGTTGAATGATTGAATGAAAACTACGACTATACCCCTAGTTCCAGGAGGCCCTCTTATTTAGTCCAGGATGGGGCTGACAGCCCAATGAGATCCTAGTTTATGCTCCACTCTACAAGAGAGGAAAGTAGTCAAAGGAAAAGGTGGAGAAGAGGGTAAGGAACAGATTCACCTTGAAGAGATCAGTGCTTCTACATTGTTTTTCTTCCAGAGCTGAAAGAACCCTAGGCAACATCCTCAAGAGCAAAGGCTGGAGGTGAGACTGTGTTTTGGGGGGTTACTGGGGACATAATCATCCAAAAATCCTTTTCTTGCTGGTTCTCCCATTTATCTTTCCAGGAGATCAAGCTATGTCATCACCACCAAGATTTTTTGGGGAGGACAGTAAGTGGCTGCCCCACTATAATTGGGGAGATCTAGAGAATGTGTGAAGGTGTATGGGATGGGATTGGTGACAGCTGTCCCCGCACCTACTACTCTAGATCTGCATCCTGCCTGTGAGGACCTAAGAAATTCCAGTTCCTCATGGTGCCAGGCCACCCCTGGTCCCCTATCTTTGTCATACCTCATCTTTGACTTACCTTTTCCTACAGGGCAGAAACTGAGCGAGGCTTGAGCCGCAAACACATCATTGAGGGTGAGAGTTAGAGGCTGGGAACCTGAAGTGGCTGGATATGGAAGCCAGAGGAGTTGGGAACACTCTTTGAAGCTCTTTAGTCAGAGGCTTTGAATAGGGGAACTGGGATTTAGGTGGCCATGGCAAAGGGGTAAGGTCTGAATTGTTCAGAAACTGAAGCTGAGGTGCTTACCTTCCTCTCTCCATTCCTACCCCAGGCTTGAGAGGATCTCTGGACCGTCTCCAGCTGGGATACGTGGACATCGTCTTTGCTAATCGCTCAGACCCCAACAGTCCCATGGAGGGTAAAAGCAGCACCCCAACCCTGAAAGTCCTTCAAAACAGCACTTCTCAGACCCTCAGCAGGAAGCCAGCTCCTGCTCAGAACTCCCAAGCTCCACATTGGAGACTCAGACCCCAGGATTTAGACAGGGAGGGAGGCACAGAGCAGATACCAACCTCTCTGACTCTACAGAGAGACCTGGGGTCTTGGTGGGACAGGCAGAGATATGCATATCTGAAGCCCTGGATGCCAGGGATCTGACAGTAAGGCTCTCCCTCTCCCATATGCCTAGAGATTGTGCGAGCCATGACCTATGTCATCAACCAGGGCCTGGCCCTATACTGGGGAACATCCCGATGGGGGGCTGCAGAAATCATGGTGAGTGCACCACCCCACTTCCCCCTGCCCCACAACTGGTTCCCATTTTTCACATGGCCACTGCAAACCCCACTCTATTGGAGGAGGGGGAGTGGAAGAAAATGGAAAGAGTGCTCTAACCCCCATCTCTTTCCCACCCCACTCAGGAGGCCTACTCCATGGCCAGACAGTTCAATCTGATTCCTCCATTGTGTGAACAAGCAGAGCACCATCTGTTTCAGAGAGAGAAGGTGGAGATGCAGCTGCCAGAGCTCTACCACAAGATTGGTTTGCAGCTCCCTCATCCCTGCCTTTCCCTTGGCCTCACCATCACCTAGATCCTCTTCCCCACACATCCAATCCTCTTCCTCTTAGGTGTTGGCTCAGTCACCTGGTCCCCTCTGGCCTGTGGCCTCATCACTAGCAAGTATGATGGGCGAGTCCCAGATACCTGCAGAGCCACCATCAAGGTGAGATCTGGGGGCTCAGGATGGCAAGACTGGGCTATCTTGGCTGTTGCGGGGGGTTGACCCTCATTTGCTGATTCTCTTTGGCCTTCAGGGCTACCAGTGGCTCAGGGACAAAGTGCAGAGTGAGGATGGCAAGAAGCAACACGCCAAAGTTATGGACCTTCTCCCCATCGCTCACCAGCTGGGCTGCACTGTGGCACAGCTTGCTATTGGTGAGATACAGCCAGCCCTGGACCCTGCAGGGGGTTTGTCTCCTCCTGAGACACTCCCAAACCCAAGACTGGTTTGTTCTTAGGGAGGACCCCTTTCCTCAGAGGTACTTCTTAAGTCTATATGCTCACTGTTCCCCATCAGTTCCCTTGTTTTCCTCCTCTGGTCCTAGCATGGTGTCTCCGCAGTGAGGGTGTCAGCTCGGTCTTGCTGGGGGTGTCCAGTGCAGAGCAGCTGATAGAACATCTGGGCGCCCTACAGGTGAGCTGGGGACTCACGCAGAGACCATCTCTGTTCCCTTTCCCAGCAGTCTCAGCCTCACTGTCCAACCTAGAATAGGCCTGTGAGGTCATCCACTACAAGGTCCTCCTTTGCAAATGAGAGGTCCCAAGGTGACAAGGTAAGGTAGGGGCACAGCTGAGACTCTTTCCCTGCTATCTGTACCGCTTTCCTAGGTCCTCGAACTTCATGCCCTCAAACTTCATGCCCTTCAGTGACCCAGCATGTACTGTCCTCTCCACCACCCCATTCTCCTCCAGGTGCTGAGCCAGCTGACCCCGCAGACGGTGATGGAAATAGACGGGCTCCTGGGTAGTAAACCGCATTCCAAGAAATAGTCAATCGAGGGCGCAAGGACCCAAACCCGGAGCCGCTGCACCCCGCCGACACAGAACTACTTCCCGGCAGCTGCCTCCTTCGCACCGGATCCCTCCACGCAGCATGCAGCGGCCAGAGCCAGAGTGGCCCCGCCCACTAACGAGTTCCGGCTTCGAGTAGTGATAGCATGAACAAAGCCATATCCTTCCGCACTGGGGCTTGAGAGGGAATGTAATCCGCCGCCCCATGCTGCGTTCTCCTAGACCTTCTTGCTAATCCTAGGCATGAGCTTCTGGACTGTCCCCTCTCTGCCATTTGGTCTCGCTCACTTCTCTCTCTCTTACCCCAATCGCCGAGGCGCATTAAAAAAAACCAACAACACGGCAGATATAAGAAACATGCAGAGTATCTCAAAAGTGGCCCCTGAAATATCATAAAGTGATAATAACCTAATAAGTGAGTTCTGATATCATCTGGGACAGAGGAAAATGAAGCTCTTAAGTTGTTCAGCACAAAGGAAGCCAGGCTGGTCCTGGCAGGAAGTAAATGATAATCTTTGGGAAACAAGGACCCTGCCTTCCAGCCAGGAGATGGAAGAAGGCTGAAAACTAAAATTAATATTAATTCTTAGTTTCTGCCGAGAGGGGGTAGGGGTGGGGAATGCAGTAACACAGCACTGGCAAAGGTAAAGGGAAATTTGATGGCAGATGTATAGCTTGAACAGGGTGGCCCTTGGAAAACACAGTTGGGCTGTGCTTTGCAGGAAATAGTGACAGCCTTTAGATCACAGCAGATATGGGGCTGACACATAAGGTCTGGGGATAGACTTTTGAGCCTTGAGCAGGACTTCCTACCTGCCAGTGAAGGACTGCAGTTTTCCTGTTGGCAATAATCTTAAAGCAATAATGATGGCTCCTCTTCTATAAGACTTCCCAGGGAATTGTAAATAAAAATCTCAGCTTGATCCTCACTAACCACGTCTGAAATTGCAAAGGGTTGGGAGGTGAGGGTCTCAGTCTCAAATATCTGGCCCTCTAGCGCCCTGCCATTAGAAAGCCCCAGTGCAAGCTTTCTCTCCATTGCTCGTTTACAATACTTCAATGACCCAAGTATCGTATACCCTAGGCCCCAGTTTTCTTGCTTCCTTCAGTTACCACATTCCTTACAATCCAGAGAAATCTGGCTTCTTTTCCTCCCTCTGACACCTTGCCCTTATTTTGAAAGTTCAATTAGCCATACTTCTGGTCTTGTACTTCTCATTTCACTCTTGCCTGATACCCACACATGTACCAAGGAACTATCTGGGTGGTTTTCTTGTGGCTGAGTGGGAGGGGCTGTTCTGAGGTACAGGCTTTGGGATTTGGTGAAGGAAAGTTAAAATGAAACCCGATCTATGGTTGAGATGATACACAGAGAGAGAAATGAGTTACATTATAAAGGAAAAAAGAGGGCCAGCTGAGTGGCTCAGTTGGTTAAGAGCGCAAGCTCTGAGCAACAGGATCATAGGTTCAATTCCCACATGGGCCAGTGAGCTGCGCCCAAGCTGAGCTGCTGCTGAGCTGCCGCTGAGCTGCCGCTGAGCTGCCAACAGGTGGCAGGATGGCTCAGCTGGTGAGAGCACATGCTCCTAACAACAAGGTTGCCAGTTCGACTCCTGCATGGGATGGTGGGCTACGCCCACCTGGAACTAAGATTGAACACGGCACCTTGAGCTGAGCAGCTGCAAGCTGCCAATGGGCAACCAGACGGCGACTGGACTTGGAGCTAAGCTAGCTGCGCCCTCCACAACTAAGATTGAAGGACGACAACTTGGCTGTTCCCGTTCCCCAATTCCTCAACACTGTTCCAATTCCCCAGTAAAAAAAATCTTAAAGCAAAAAAAAAAAAGGAAAAAAGAAAAGAAGTGAAAGATTAGGTGTGAGGGTGGCAGAAAAGCAGAATCAAATGGGATTCTGTCAGATACTGCCTCTTATACATCCCCAAAGGACTCTCATTTTCCTGGGACAGAAAATGGGTGGAAAGTTACAACCTTTAATGTTCACAAGGCAGGGAAAGATGATTAAAATACAACCTTACCATCTCCCTTCTATCCATCCTCACCCTTCCTGATCCTGAAGCTGGGAGAACAGAGTAAAACCAAGTCTAATAGAGAAAGTCAGCAGCATGCCATTTACCGGATTAGCAATCAACCAGATCAACTAATGAATACTTAATATCCAATCCTATCATCTCCCACTCATTTTGGAAGACTGTGGAGGAAACAAAAAGGTAAAAATGTATGACAAAATAATTAGCTAGTCTGTAACAAACACACATGAATTTATAAATTCAAAATAGTACTCTCCTTAAATAATTACCTTGAGGGATTGTGCAATTATTTTAATAATACCTCCCCCATTGCTCAAAACATTTTAAAAATTCCCCTTAGAATTACCTTCAGAGGCAGTTTAGAAACTCCTTGTAAGAAACCTTCCTTTGGGTTGGCTGAGTGGCGCGTTGGTTAAGAGCTGGCTTGGGACGCCAGCTCTGAGCAGCAGGGCCCCGGTTCGGATCCCACATGGGGGCCAGTGACACTGCCTTCTACAGATAAGATGGTGAACAACAGCTCGACCTGGAGCTGGGCTGCCGTGAGTCGCCAGCGACGGTGTAGGCTGCAGCCCCTGCTGCAGTGGACTGCCATAAGCTACCGTATGTGGCTGGTAGCCAGTGTGAGTGGCTGGCAGCCGGTGTGAGCTGCCTAGAGCTGCCGTGAGCAGCCGTCCAGAGGCCGGTGACCAATCTGCCTCATCCGGGAAGAGCGCAACGATAATACCAACACGGGCCAGTGAAGCAACATCCTCCACAACTAAACTGAAGAACAAAACAGCAACTTGTCTGTTCCCCTCCCCCCAATTCCCCAATAAAATCTTAAAAAAAAAAGAAACCTTCCTTTATTGTCACACCTCATTTACCATATTTATCACTCACCTCATTCATTTAACAGGTATTTACTTATTGAGTCCTACTATGGGATGCAGTGGTGAACAAAACCAGAATCAGAACAACCTTTGAGCTTACAAATGGGCAAAACAAACAACCCCCAAACAAAAACTTCAGTTGTCTAAAAGCCAGAGGAAAGCATGTAGTGTTTCCAGAGTCTACACTGGGTATTTGACATAGGCTGCACTGAGAGCTGACGGATGAGTAAGTGCTACTAAGGTGAAAGCAAGAGGGAAACAGCATACAAAAAAAAGCCTTGTGGCAGAAAGGAACATACAAACCAAAGATCTCCAGCGCTAGAGTGTCTAAAGAGGGAATGGAAGCAGAACATGAGACATGGGTGGGTTTAGAACATACAGGGCCTTATAGGGCACTTTAGAATATTGTCTTTATCCTAAGGACAGTAAGAAGCCCTCTATATCAGTTATCTATTGATATACAACAAATCACCCCCAAAATTTCGTGGCTTGAAACAACTTCTAAACACTTAATTTTTTTCATAATTTTTTCATCATTCTGTGGGTTGGCTGGGAGGTTCCTCTACTGTTTTCATCTGTGCTCACTGATGTAGCTGAATTCCACTGGCAGGTTAGCTGAACAGGGAAATCCAAGATGGCCTCACCGGTACTTCCTGCTTTTAGTGCTGGCTATTGGCTGGGGCCCCTCAGTTCTCCTCCACATGGCCAAATCCACCACTGGTTTGAATTTCCTTATTGGTGGTCTCAGAGCAGTATTGCAAAGGGACAAAGGCAGAAGATGCAAGGTCTCTGAAGGACTATGCTCCAGAACCCATCACTTCTGCCACATTCTATCAGTCAAGCAAGTCAAGAGGCGAGCCTAGATTAAAGGGATAGAGAAATAGATCCCAATTCCTTCTCCCCAATGGGAGAAGCTGCAAAGTCATGTTGCAAAGGAATTTGGGGCTATTAAACAACCACCACATTAAAAGGTTTTAAACAGGAGTGGAAGGGGTGTGTAGGACATGATTGAGTTTGAGATTTGGGAAGATCACTGTAAGCCGTGTGGAGAAAAGCTTGCAGAAGGCCAGAATAGCTGTGGACAGACTGGTTAAGAAGCTCTTACCAGGGTCTAACCAAGAGATGATGGCCACTTGGACTAGGACGATATACTGGAAGTGGAGAAGAACAGGTGGATTAGAGATATTTAGGAGGCAAAATGAACTGGGCTTGGTGATAAGTCAGTAAAGGAAAGTGAAAACAAGGGAAGGGTCAAGGATGATATCTAGGTTTCTGGAGTTAGGTAAAGGGAGAGGTCGGAAACACTGGAAGAGATGATGACTGGAAAAGGAGATCATCAGTTTGGGTTCCTGAAGGTAAACAAGAAAGGGAATTGAGCAAGTGACTGTGTATCCAGGTCTG